>NC_134149.1:39393939-39696969 GCF_033958435.1 Carettochelys insculpta
TAATGCAGAGGTTCTTCTTTATAAATCCTACCTACTAAAACTACAGAAATTATTTTATACTGGAACTGGAAAATATTTTTCTTGATCCAAATGTAATGACACAAACAAGATAAACCATTATAAGAATTTTTCAAACATATATTGCTATACTGCTTGACATTGGATCCATGGCTGAGCACTTCTTTCCCATCAGTATGGCAAAATTTAGTTAATTGGTAAAATATTCGATCACGTGTCATTCTATAAATCACAATTTATATATAAATATTTGACACCTCAGCAAGTGATGGGACATAGGTCACATGAAAGGTATCATGTTTTTCACTGTGCCATCTCTTCCCCTAACTCACTTGGCCCCACATCAACTGACTGTAAACTGCACATATTTTGCTCTCTAAAGGGTAGAGTTCTTGGAATCTCTGAGACATTTTAGTCTCAAACCCTCAGCTTTGGTTGATTGGAATTTCTGAGAATTAAACTTACCAATGTGCAACAGGTATTTCTGAAGCCCAAGTAATGTTCTGGGACTCTACATTACATTTGAATCTGGTACACATTGCCTACTATAAATATGGTAGAGAAAATTGAAAGCAATACTACCAAAACCTAACTTTTGTTTCCATCAGAAAACTTTGAATCCTTAACATTTTATCAGTTCTGTTGCTGACCCTTTCCCTCAACTATCTTAAGAAAGGACACTGATCTTTCTGATGTACCGCTATGTTTATGGAAGATATTCCTTTTTCTTTGGTAAGAAGGAAATCGACTTGTAGAAAGATTGAGAAGGCTGAAATGATGAAGATGCTGGGCAATCTAGGATACACCTCAAGATCCCACTAACCCAGCTGTACTAATGAACGCCCTCCCATGCCATCTCACAACCTTACATCATAGTGTATGGCTTTGAAAGAGTGGCTGGGTAGATGAATGAAATGAAACAAAGAGGTGAGTGGTTCACAGCAAGGGTAAGGGGAGCAGGACACGTGGCTAGGATGAGAACCTAGATGGAGTCACGTTACATATCATTGTTAGTTGATAGCCAAATGTGTTTAACATATTTGTTGTCTTTTCTTGTTGAGGCTGGCAAAATTTATAATGAAATAGTAACTGTGTGGACAGTCTGCTATCAAGTGCTTAAATCAAACTTGTAAGAGTCAAAAATTGGTACAATAAAAATTTGTGCAAAGTTCCAGAAATGAATGGAGAGAAGAGTAGGCTTCCATAAGACTGGGCCATGCTTCACATGTACTTTATACTACAAATGCATCAGCTGCACATTTCTATGACCAACAGAGAACAAAGCAAGGAAGCAAACACCTGACACCAAACTTAATTGTGCCATGAAGCCCTTCTGATAACAAAAAATACTACAAGACTAGGGTAGAGAGGAGCACAAAGTCTAAGCGCTAGCCCTGCCTCTCCAAGCTGAACTAACAGAAGTCCAGTACTACAAAATTGTTTCTGCATTTGTGCCCTGATCAACAATTATGCTCATATCAAACTTCTTGGCTGTATCTAGACTAGCCCCCAATTTGAAGGGGGCATGGTAATTAGGGTGTTAAGAGATTACTAATGAAGTGCTGCAGTGCATATATAGCACTTCATTAGGCTAAATCTCCCATGCAGCAACTCTGAAGTGTGAAACTTCGAAGTGTCAGCTTGCGTGTAGCCACAGGTCAGCTGCGGGTACTTAGAAGTGCCCTTGCTACTTCAAAATTTTGAGGACTAAAGGAACTTCCAAGTAGAGCGAGCAATTCAAAGTACCCTCGGCTACACGCAAGCCAGCACTTTGAAGTTGCCGTGGGGGAGATTTAGCCTAATGGAGTGCTGCATAGGCACCACAGCACTTCATTAGTAACCTCCCAACACCCTAATTACCATGCCCCCTTCAAAGTAGGGGGCTAGTCTAGACGCAACCCTTGTGTTTAGAATGAAGCACTGGCTCCTTATTTTATAGGTGGCCTGTGTCAGAAACGAAGGGTGGTTTCTGTTCATTAACCACCAATAACTTGAATGATTATGGTACTGAAAGATGCATCTATTTGATTTGTCTGTTTGTGACTAGAATTGTGGAATAACTGCTGTAGTCCACGTGTCTTACAAGTGGCAGGAATGCTAGAAAAACAGAGTCAGTATTTTAGAAAACTAATTGCTGCTCCAACTAGTAACCACATGTGATGGAAGAACAGTGACTGAATTAAAACATCTTTATCTTGAAAAATTCTAAATATCAGAAACCTGAATGGAAAGTTTTTGCATTCTTGAGATAGGGGTTAAAACTTCCACTACATTAGCAAAGAGCACTGTTGGTTGACAGTGATCGTAAAAATCGTTGTGTGTGTATGTGAAACACAAAATTAATATTATCCCTTGATATTTTCCATTTTGTTCTCTGAAAAACAGACTCCAGATTAGTATTCTTAGTAAGATTGAATGGAAGCCAAGTTTGTTGCTTTTCAAACACTGACATCTGTTTTGCAGTGCATAGGAAGAAACATCATAACCATTGCATATAGTTATTTAAAATGTAAATTATTTCAGATGAGTGTTATATGCTGATTTTAAATTAGCATGTATATAAATACCGTATTCACGTGAGTTCAATTTTTGTACACCTTCACATGGTAATATTAACTATTTAATATATGTAACATTTGTCTGATATAAAAGTTGCAGAAGAAAGTTAACTCTGAAGATTTCGGGGTTTTTACTAGTTTCAAACTTTAATGAAATTGTGAAATATAGATGTACATTGTTTGTAATAGTTCAAAGTGTCTCAACATTTACATCAGACATCCACTCAGAAAGGTTGTCACAGGATCTATCTGCCATGCACCAGACAGGAAGAGGTTAACCCCATACTGTGGGGGTTTGAAAGCCATACCCCCTCACTCCCTATTAGGTATGTTCCAGCTGGAATCACAAAGAGCTGCACGAAAGAGAGCACTTTAATACAGTCTAGACAAGTGGTGTCCAATATGTTCACTATTCACCACATGTGGGCTACATCTACAGTACAGAGATCTTTTGAAAGAAGCCCTTCCAAAAGTTCTCTTCTGAAATAACATCTTTCAAAAGAGCGCGTCCACACGAAAAAGGGCTGATCAAAAGAGTGATCTGCTCTTTCAAAAGAGAGTGTCCACACAGCCCCTGCTCTTTCAAAAGAATGGGCCAGGGATCCAAAAATAAGGTCCCGTGAGGCCTGTAGGCCTGCAGAGTGTCTGCACGTTTTCTTTTGGAAAAAAGCTTTTGAAAGGAGGTGCTGTTCCTGAAACAGGAAAGGAAGAGGGCTTTAGAAAGGGATTTACTTTCCAAAGAATTCTTTTTGTGTGTAGACGCTCTGCTGGAGCTTTCGAAAGAGCCCCCTTCTTTCGAAAAATCTTTCAAAAGAACTCGCTAGTGTAGACACAGCCATGGCGAATGCATGCAGGCAAGGTAGCCTGCCAGCCAGCGGGGAACCCCTGCGGGCACTGACACCACCCACCCTGGAAAGGAGCACTGCAGGGTATGGCAACGATGGGGGTTTGGTATCACACCCTCTAACACGTGGGGGCAGCGCTGCTGTCTGTGCATAACTTGTAGGGAACAGCTAGAGCTGTGCCACTTCCAGGTGTGCCAAGAGGGAGGGAGGGCTACACGAGGTTCAAAGCTTTTCTTTGCTGCATTGAGTCATGTTGTCGTACTTGTGTCTGTGATTATTACATCACTCACAGTTTCGTGCAAATTAAAGACCAGAAGTATTTATTTTTCTAACTGCTTTTGTTGTCTTCAATTCATACACAGATAATAATTATTTACTTGCAATGTTACACAGTAAGTATGAAATACCTACCAATGTTCTTATTTTATTTAATAAAGTTTTGTACAATGTGGGAAATATGGAAGGATGACAGCCATATTTTAAATATACTGTTAAGTCTTCCTAAAGTAATTGTTCTACAGTGGAGTAGGAAGGGCTCAGGTCTTCTTAACTGGGTAATGGCCCACCCCTTTTTTTGGACAGTAGGCAATGCTGTCTGGCACAAGACAAGCCTATTGCTTCTGCCCATTGGAGTATACTTCACTATGCTAAACAACTGTCTTCCTGACTCTGGCTGCTAGGCAACACTGCCCTGTGGTCATTCTGCAGTGTAACTGCCCCTCCAACCAGACCCCTCGCTTTCCATTTTATTAGAAGCAATTGAATTTTAGACACATCCCATTGTCTTGGCACAATCAAACCCTTACCTTGCTTTAAGTTATAAGGGGAAGCTTTATACCATATTTGGTGCTTCTAGCTCTTACTGTTTAGGGGGAGTTCTTGAATAAACAGACTCCTGGACAGACGGACACAAAAGGTTTCTAAAATATATGGTAGATGGAAGCTGGACAAGAACTTCCGTGAACATTTAGGAGAAATCTAGCATAAAAATATTCCTATTGAATGAAATAATGAACCTGGGTTCACTTCGGGAGCACTCATTATTATTCTAAACTTTTGTGTTTTGTTATAATTTGAAACATTGGCACAGGTGTCCATGCACGTATACATGTGTGTGAAAATGTGTGAAACACCCACAACACTTGCTTAGCAGGAGTTTTGTTTCAGTAAGCACAAATTCTTTAATGCTTTCTGACAGCAAGAATTTTAGCAGAATTGGGTGTTTGACCATTTATTATAGAAATGTAAGTTTTAAGCCAGCAGCCCATCCAGCGTCCACAATATGAATACCTTTTGTCCCTTACGGGAGAGGATCAGGTTCCTTACACTTGTGAAAGATCTGGGCAAGGAATACTTAAGATCCATTTGTTCTGTACTTCAATTTCCTCTCTCCTTCTTACCACTCTGTAGTACTTTTCATTCATATTTGCCTTGTCCAAAGTGCACGTGCAGTTCTGTTGTTGCCAGCATATGTCAACAACAGAGTCAATGAAAGAACTTGCCCTTTGTTCTGCATTTACAGTTCTACCCTACATTAGTGTGATGGTCTTCAAAGTGGTATCACAGATATACTCCTTCCATCCTGTTGACTGCAAAGAAGTAGTAATGTGCATTTTTTTCTGTAAATTTGCATCTGTCTCAGGAAAGGTGTGATCCCATAAATTATCTGGTGTGTTGGGTGGTTTTTACTCTGGTGCTTATGTCCTTCAGGATTATGCAAATATTCTGGATAAAAAAAACATTTTTTCTTCCTTTTGGTCAGAGCTGGTGGTGGGGAGACAACGGAAAATGGATTTGGACAATCCATGGCCAGTATAACTTTTATTCCCAAATAAGGTTCCTAAATATGAACTGTTTTTAGAAACTCAGAGGGAGATTTGATAATTCTGTGCTGCAAATACTGTATCAGTTCTTTCATGAACATTTCTGGACCTGGTCATGCAGGACACAACTGTTTTCATAGAACTCAAACTCCTTGTATGTAAGGGTTATAGCATCATGCCCAATATCATCACTATGGCTGTAAAGGTGACGGCAGTAGTTGAGAAAGGGTTAAGAGACTGGGGAAGCAGAGACTGAGAAAAGAAATGCCTTGATACTGGCTTCTCTAGAGCTGGTAAAACTAGTATCAATTGCTATTACAGTAACAACTAGAAGAATAATAAAGGTCTCTGAAAATTAAAAAGCTCTAAGGCACAATAGTCTTCCTGTAATGCAAGTGTGTGGTGGGGATCAATTACAAATTTTACTTCACTCTTCCTTCAAAAGTCTGATGGCATGCCCTTTATTTAGTGTAATGTTTTTATTAGTGGGAGAAAATATCTGGGACTAGATATCAGGAAAACTTTGTTATGAATACAGATCAGGGTACTTTATTATTTTGGGGGTTTTGTTCTTTCTTAAACTGTGTCATGAGGTGACTGTGTGTGTGTTTGACATCTTATTCTGAAGTATATAAAAGAGCAAAAATAATTTTGAGATCTGTGATGTTGTTCATCTCAGTAATTGCCATTAGTCCTTTCAGAACAAGAAATGTATAACAACAATGTAGCAACAATGGATTTTCCTAGTTTTAAGGAGAAGGCATGAATTTACAGAAAGCAAATTTCTTACAGCTATGCCACAGTAACACTGCAGCTGTATTATAGACAAGTGTGTTAAGTTGGCTTACTGTCTGGAATGAATTATGCTGTTACAAAACTGGTTAATTCATAATTCAGAGAAGGTTGGCTTCAAAGCTACCTTATTGACATGCCTGAAGAAAGTGGATGGAACTAATTAGCACTCAGCATTATATAATAGGAAGAATTAAATAAAGCAGCTTCAATGTTAAACTCAGACCCCTATGAAGATATTCCCTTTAGTTATGGGGATTTTGGAATGATGGACAGGCTAAAGCAAAACTCATAATCCTATTACTCTCTCCTATACCCATCTAATAAGCTTAGAGGGCTGTTTTTTCTTTTTCTATTTTTTCTAACAGTTTGGTTTATTGCCTTTTTCCTATAGTCCTCCCGCCCCACCCCACACACAGTGTAGCTAATATGCTCTTTATTGTATACATAGAACACAATGTTTGTATAAATGTTGCTATAGCTTAACAGCAATTGTGCTATTGGCTTCTAGGGTTTTGAAATCCTATTTTAACAATGGTATTCTGTTATGAGGACATAAATATGATAATTATAACTGAACCTTTAAAAGAGTAATATATATGGAAATCTCAAACCCATAGTGGTATCATAAACTACAGAGTGTAAACAAGTGATGTTTGAACTATACTGTGTTCCGTAGTGCCTTTGTATCCACAGAACTGAAGTCTCAAATACAACAACACACACCTCCTGAAGTAGCTTTCTCCCTCACCTCACTACCCTGCTGAAGAATTATGGAGGGAGACCATATGCCTGTGGCATATCTGGGAAGAAGATGAAGCTAGTGCTTTACAATAGTGAATCAATTTTTAGCTGAGCTCTGTGGCTCTGATTAATTGGGCCTTTAAGAGCATTTGTTTGACTTTGAATGTGCTTTGTAATTATCTTCTTCACTTAATTTTTGCAAAAGATTTTATATTGATACATTAAGAATGGCGTGTGCAATTTTTGGGTTCCAAACCCTGTGACACTGTGAACGATTTGAAGGTTGCATGTATCTGTTACACTTTCTATGATCAGGTTGCAGTTTTTAACAATTTCAACATACTATAGTGAATTGACATTTTGTTTAACTAGAAAAATACCTATCTATAAAGTATCAAGAATAGATGAGACAAATCTCAACTGTTAATTACTGAGACTTCTGTCTGAAGTTCTATCTGTGTTTTGATATGAAATGAGTTTATTAGTGCTGTTATGCCTCAAGTCTGGGATGACCATCAAGCAATATAACAGAAATATCTTGCTTATTTTTACAGTTAAAAGCAAATGACCCATTATAAAACAATGAAAAGTAAAATACCAAGTTTTTGGCAATATTGTTCCGGGATCTTATGGGGTAGTCCGTCAGGCAAGGAACCTGTCCTTACTGTTCAAGCTAAGAAATTTAGCTTAAAGGGAAAACATGATTATAATTACAATATATAAGATCTAGATTAATATGATTATGATGGGACAAACACAGCAGGGCTTCTGTAAAGAAAAGGTGTGCTTCTTTAATCTACCTGAATTTGTTTCATATCTCAGCTAATATGACAGAAGAGAGCCAAATGATATAATTTCTTTGGACCAGCAATACAGACTTTTAGGGCCACTAAGTAATCATAAGCAGGAAGTAAAGCACTGAGATCATTTCAAAACTGAACATGAACCTGAAGCAAAGGTAGGAATAAATGGTTACAGGGGATTCCCTACAGTTCCTTATCTATTTTAATATATATTTATAATCTGAAAATGAGATAAACCTGGAGGTGATAAATGTTCAGATAATTCAAAATTATTTAACTTTATCACAATTTTCTCTAGACTGACTTCATATCTGAGTATCCTAACAAAATTAGATAAATTGGCAGTATGCTGCAGAGGAAATTCTCTTCTGACAAATGGAAGGTAATGCATGTTGAAAGGAATCCTTTGATCTCTGTATAAATATTACTGAGTTCTAAATTAACGTGTTTTCATGCAGGACAAATAGTATTATTGTGGAGAGGTAAGT
The DNA here is from genome assembly GCF_033958435.1 of Carettochelys insculpta. Taxonomy (NCBI): domain Eukaryota; kingdom Metazoa; phylum Chordata; order Testudines; family Carettochelyidae; genus Carettochelys; species Carettochelys insculpta. The sequence continues at coordinate 39,402,011 of NC_134149.1, forward strand.
GAAAGTCTGAGTGTGATGAGCATTGGCAGTCAAAATAAAGAATAGAATAAACAGAATCACTGTTCTGTTTATTAAAAAATATTTATAGCAGCAACAAAAGAGGTTCAGAACTAAACAAGCAAAACTATTAAAAGCTTGGAAGTTTTCATATGAAGAGTTTGAAAAGATGGAGACTGTTTAGTTTAGAGAGGGGGCATATAAGAGGACATAAGTAAATTAATTCAAGGGACACAAAACTATAAATAGTATTATAAGGTCAGGTCTACACTGGAAACTTTAGTATCGTGTTCTTGGTTAGGTGTGATTTCATGTTTTTAAGGACATGCCTATACAGACAAAGCCCAAGTGCAGATGTACTTATACCAGCAAAAAAAGTGCCTTTCTCAGTATATCTTATTTTTTTTTCTGTGCCAGCAAGAAATTCATTTGCCTGTTGTATAAGTTACATCCACAGTAGGAGGAAGTATAGTAGTGCTAGCAAACCTTTTCTAGTATAGATTAGCACTAAAAATGTTTTTTTACCCTTTCTCATGATACAAAAACCAAGCTGGCATTATAATGAAAGGCCATAAAAATTGCAAGAGCTATTTTTATCATATGTATAAGTAACTTGTGGAACACCCTACTATAAAATATCATTGAAGCAAAGGGTGTAGTCTGATTTTTTACAAGGGGTTAGACATTTACGTGTGTAATTAAAATCCTCAGTCATACAGGTCTCAGTCACACTTATATTAAGTCCCAGTTTAGTAATATGTGCTTATTCCAGAAGGGTACTTACACAGGTACTTCACTGTTGTTGAAGTTAATTGGAATTTATGTGCTCACACATTCTCCTGATTTAGTACCTTGCACAGGGTAAAAGCAAACACATACACTGGATACACACAGTCAGACCTGACAGGGTTGTTTCAGGTCAAGCTATGCCTGCTACCATAATGAGAGTAGACAGTACGATCTGTGACTAATCAAACTCACTTCCTTGTGGGTAGCCCAGGAGAGTGTAAAGCTAAGGTGGCAATCCTTGATAGAAAAGCCCCACAGCCTTGTTGGTGAATTCAGAGAATGGAAGGCTTTGAGAATAAACTAAGACAGAACTCTGGAGTGGAACCCCAAAGGTACTAACATTTTAGTATTTTCCAGCAACTCCTTCTGTGGATTTGGTACCAGGTGCATTGGTTCTTCCTGATTCTTACGAAGCTGCCATGCAAAGTTTCTTGAAAACATCCCATAGCTGGCTATTAGCCTCAACTGGATGTTATCACAGACATACCAACATTAACATTGTCCTTATTACCCACAGAAGATTGATGATTGCAACACAAACTACTCTCTGGCACGCAGCTGGCATGAAGCAAAGTCAGACTTAAAACAAAGAGAATGCATGGATCTAAAGTAAAAGGATGTGCTCATATTAACATCAGTGCCATAGCAGACCAAGGAAAGACACAACAGTATAATAGCAAACTACAGCAAACTCTTGACATGAGTGATTGTGCCATAAATGCCCAACAGGAATGGGAACAACTGAAGAACACTATCACTGACACAGCTGTGTCATTCTTTGAAAAGAATAAAAACAAGACTAGTGCCTGGTTTGATGCATATTCCAGTGTGTTGACACCAGTCTTAGAGGCCAAAAGCCGAGCCCAAACCAGCTGCAAGAGAGACCTGAATGAAAAAACTTTACAAGCATTGAGCATGGGAAGGACCAAGGTACAACAACCTGCTTGATGCTGCACCAATGGCAATTGGTGACATTTCTCTGAAAGCATCCACGTGACATCAGAAATATGTATGATGGGATCAATAAAGCCTTGGGTGCAGTTTCCGTAGAAGAGAGCCCCACAGAAATCAAAAACAGTGGAAAGAGTTCAATGACCATATCAAGCAGATGCATCGCTTGATACAACACTATTCTGAGCTTTACTCTCATTAAATATTGTTACCAACACACTGTCAATGCCATCTATAAGCTTGCCTATTATGAACCAACTTGATGATGAACCAAAGAGTGTAGTCTTGTCATAGATGGCCTCACTAATGAAAAGGCCCACAGAAAAGACTGTGCACCCTTAGAGGTGATAAAATGCAGAAAACCTATTCTATTGCAGCATAAACTCATAGACTACATCTACATGGGCAGCCTCTGTCAACAAAACCAGGCTTTTGTCAACCAAACTGACTGAGCATCTACACAGTGAAAGCATTCTGTCAAGCATTTGTTGACAAAATTCAGCTTTTCAGCCAGCAGTGTCATACCCCTCCCAATGGCTGGGTCTACACTAGAGAGTTTTGTTGACAGAGTGAGCCTTCTGCTGACACAACTCATGGAGCATCTACACACTTAAAGTATTCTGAAGACAAAGTCTCAACAAAACTCTGCATTTTCCTCGTCGGTATTATCCATGAAAAATTTGAGGCATAACAATCTCTGGACAGAGTACTGTTGAGAAGAGTGCAGTGTAGACACCAGTCGACAGAGAGGGCTGCTGGTTCCCCAGGCATCTCTGTGTGCACAGTTTCTGATCAGCCATTTTGTCAACAGAGGGCAGGGCAGTCTGGCTGCTCTCTGTTGACAGAGCAACTTGCTCTTTTGAGCCGCTTTTATGTGTAAACACGATCTGTCAACAGAGGTACTGCAGAGGTTTCTCTGTCAACAGTGACCTTTGTCAATTGAGGAGCAATTCCAACTAAATCAGCCCAGCCACAGGTTTATCTACCTGAGATTCAAAAAGCTCTAGGGTGGAGATTGTACCACCTCTGTAGGCAACCCATTTCAGTGCTCCATCACCTTCCTAGTGAAACAGTTTTATTCTTTTTCTTCCAAATATCCATCTCCATCACAGATAACAAAACAAGGACCCCAGTCTTTGGATTTGGACTGCTGCCCTACTACAGGAAGTGAGACATGGACTTATTTTCTCATGAGGAAAAGAAGCTCAACATGAGTAGCAAATACGGCTGGTTAGGGTCTAGGGAAGGGAGGGGAGGCGCGGCGCAGCTGCAGTTGACATGAAGCTTCTCCTGGCAGGGGAGGATGGGGCTGCAATCTACCAGTGTGTCCTCTGTTTGAGGGAGGGAGTGTCACAGCTTCCTGTGATGTGGTGGTGAAGGGCATGTTGTGGCTCTGGCCAAGAGAAGGGACCAGGGGCCCATTGTTTCTTTCTGTCCTGGGACCCAGAATTTCTGTTAGTGAGCCTGCTCAACACCTTTTATATGCATTGCCTTTGTTGAATCTTTGGAGCCTCCTAGAGCACTGAGGTGCTCACATGGACCAGCATACCCTCCAGGCAAACACTGCCCAAAGAGAGACACCTCTGCTGGTTTGGGCATATATGTCAAATGACAGACAGGTGTATCCCAAAGGATATATTTTATGGTGAATTGACATCTGGAAAAAGATCCAAAAGATGCCCAAAACTGAGGTTCAAGGATGTCTGCCAATGAGACCTCAAAGAAATGGATACGGACAAATGGGAAGAGCACTTCAAAAACAGGTGTTTTTTTGTTTTTTGTTTTTAAAGCAATTTGGCAGAGGCCTCCAAATTTATGAGAAGCAGCATCCCAGCTTAGCAGAGGGAAAAAAGCTTGCAGAAGGCAAAGCCCAAATGTGACAGATGCTGGGGAGATTGTCACTCTTGTGCTAATCTCTTTGATCTTCTTTGTAGCTGCCATAAAACTAGGTAAATTATTTACCTCACAGGGTATCATAGCCATTGTCTTTCAAGACTGAAGGATTGCCTACAAGAACAGGATAAAAAGTATAAAGAACATAAATCTTCATGCTTTAGGTCATAAGACATTGCTCAGGTTAGGCAGAAATTTATCACATAACTTTCCAGCAAGGGGACATCTGCACCTTCATATAAGCATCTGATATTGGCCATCTGACACAGGCTATTGTATCTGAAAGACACTGGGTTGAACCTGCATGGTAACCTTTGATTGTACCCCTCACTATTATGTGCTAGGATTGTTGAACCTTGAAAGGGGCATGTCAAGACCCTGTCATCAGAGCTTCTATAGTGTAATGTCATATCAGCATCTCCATGAAAATTTGCAAAGCTCAAACACAGAATTCTCATACTTGTATGTGTTATTGTCTTGACATAATGCCACTGGGATGCTCAAAGTTTGGAGTAGATGTATTTCTGAAGTTGGTGCCAAAATGAGTTCACATTTCTTCCCCTCAACCTTGCATACTAAGCTGGCTGTGCTTGTACATTTGACCCCTTGCCATGTATACATCTAATATTGACTACTTAATATAGTGTGGTTCTCTTTGTCTCTTACATGCATACTCAAACCCACATATACTGTACTTTCATGAAAAAGTAAATAAAAGAATCCTGGGTCTTCCCAGATTGTGTGAGTTTTCTTTATGATACTGATAGAAGTATGATGATATATTTATTAATAATACTAGCCATCATAATAGCAACATAATATTGCTTTATATAATTTGTGCAGTGTTATAATTTTCAGTGCCATTTGGTTGTGTTCTGAGGAGCTTACAAGTGTTCTGAGGAGCTTACATTAAGCCTAGTGCTCTTTAGAATATGCTGTGAAGGATGTTCTCTGGTACGTTTTGTTATAGTTACATTCATGTCTATGAAGAGCTCTCTCTCTCCTTGGTGTTTCCAATATATATATATAGGCAGCATCTTTTAGTAAGAAAATTACTGACCTGTGAGACCAGTATAATAAATATACATACTATCCCATCCTCTTCCATCCCCCCCAGAAGTTTTGCATCTTCATTTTAAAACAGATATGAAATATAGCATTTAGTCCATACCTTAAAAAATCAATATGTCTTTGAATGCCTTGCACTAGAGGTGCCTCATGTTCAGGATTGTGTATCCATTCTATAGCTCTATAGTGCTTTTGTAGTAATCTGCTTGTAGGTAAGTAATTGCCCTTTTGATTAAAGCAATTGGAAATTATGCACTTAAAATTGTATAGAAGTGGCTGTGTGCTTATAACTCGATGAAGGTATTAAAAGAACACATTGCTAAGCTTTTGAGTTTTTCTCTGCAAAGTAATTGGAAGAAGTCAGGAAATGACATTCACAACTGAAATAGAATAAGATATCAGATTATTATGTTAAAAGTGTTGCATGTGTAAGTAAAGAAACTATTATTTGAGCAAATTTCAAAAGGAATCCGTTGTCCAAAAAAAATCATTTTGACAGCATTCCTGCAGAGATTGGCCTTCATCAAATGTTTACCATGGTTTTTGGAAACCTTGGCACTACAGTTATATCACTGGGGGGTTGTGAGACAATGCCCAGGGTAAGATTTCAGTTCATTGCTTATGAGGATATGTGTGAAGGCTTTCAGGCTGAAAGGTTCATTAGGTCAGCCTACAAGAGCTGTCAGTCAGCCTAAGTAGAAAGGAATGTAATTTTTTTTTTCCTGAGGGAGGAGGAGAGGAAATAATCCAACCTTAGGAGCTAAACCATTCAATTCCTACAGTCACAGCCCCTATTCTATGAAGTTATATACAGTATACATTCTTCAAGAAGTATAGCCGAAAGGTGAAGTAGAACTGGACATATGATTCAGCCATAACTAGATTATTTAAAAGATTGGTATTTATTAATTATATTGAGATTTATGTTGGTTTGAGAAGGAAGCCGAACACATTCTTTAATGTTGGAGATATACACACTCTAGTCGAATCAGTGGGGTTTTTTTGTGCCAGTACTTGCCATACTGAGTATCGGCACCTTAGCAGCCCCAGCAATGGGATTGGCTGTCGGGAGACACTGAGCGGCCATCTGAGCAGCAGAACCCTTTTTAGTTTTGGTTGGTTGGTTTGTTTGTTTTTACAGTAAAAAGCACTGAGTGGAAGAGTGTACTAACAACTATTTGAAAATAAACCATTTCCTCCCAGACAAGTTAAACAAATCATTGTCTGATTCATCCTTTAAAGGTGTTAAGTAACTAGTGTCCAACTTTTGGTTTGCATCAGATAATCTGAAGATAGCTCATAATTTATTTTCCTCGTGTGCATGAACATGTTTCAGATCAAGGGTGACTTGAACAGTCTATTCCATTATGCATAAGTCTGTTTTATTTCAAAGTGTCATCCATAAGGACAAACATCTTGAAAAGGACACTGACTGAAATGTTCATTCCCTTTCTTAACCAATAGGAATAAAATAAACTCATTCTTAATGGATAGATTATCTAAATTCTTGGTTTTAGAAGAATGGGTTTTATGATTATTTATGAAATAGATCCTAATAATAAAGAACATCCATATCATGGGTAATAGCACATACTAATTGAGGGCAACCATGTTTGCATCACAGCAGCAGAAGTAATATATCTGTCAAATGGACAGAGGTTAAAATATTGAGGGGGGAAAAACTTTGCTTTAAATTTGTTTTGAGAACAAAAGAATCATTACAGTCTAGTTGAATTTTTTTCTTAAGAGAAACAGTTTTAGTGCTAATTTTCCCCAGAGGTAAAATATTTTTATTTTAGACAGTTGTTTAAAGGTGATTTTAGTAATTTTATTGTAACTATATTATCTATTGTTACTGTTAGAAGTGGCAGTTGAAAGTATAGAAAGGATAGAACAATATAATGGAGTGCAAGCCCTGCAGAGAAACTATGTTCCCCAATTCATAGACAAGTAACAGATAAATTTCTGCAAAAATCACTGCAGTATTGAGCTGCTTAAAGCAGAATGCATCCCTTCACAAGGAAAAAAAAATGTATTTCTGCAAATAGCACTGGTCAAGGGGCTGAAAGACCTATTGGAGGAAATTGATTTAAAAAAAAAAAACCTCTGTGATATTGAGAAGATTTGGTACAGTCCACAACCACACATATGCTGAATCTATAGAAAGAGGCCTATAGGAATGTGCAGCCAACCTTGTCATCTGATATTAAGGCCACACATTTGCAGATGGCACCTGTGTACTTAAATATACACTGAAACATTTATCTTTTGCCACATGGATGTGAAATGATGTGTGTACGCAGACTGTTGCAGGTAAATTAAAGTTACTTTGAGCAGCTTTACTTTATAATCCATTTCTTGTACCAGCATATTTGGTTCTCCAGTTGAGCACATGTGGTATCTTTGGCCTTGCACTGGTTCCCATCAGATTAATTCTGATCGTGCCCCCTTTTTTTAACATTTGGAGATCTCATAAGAACATGAGAACATAAGAATGGCCATTACTGGGTCAGACCAAACATCCGTCTAGCCCAGCATCCCGTCTGCCAACAGTGGCTAGTGCCAGGTGCACCAAAAGGGGTGGGCCGAAGACAATGATCAAGCAACTTGTCTCCTGCCATCCATCTAAAATCTGATTGTCAGAATTGAAGTTCAGAAACAATATGGTGGCCAAAGGGAGAGTGTTAGCCATGATTGAGAGAAACGTTTTTTAACTAAGGGGAATAGATGTTCACCAAGCAATGTGAAGAACAGATTTGCTTGATCCTAATCAGGAGTTTATACAACTTATCTATGAAAGAGTGGTAGACTTAGGTAAAGTTCTGTCCTCAGATGCCAGTTTACAGCTTTCATCAATTTCATTGAAATCTCCACACCAGGATCCAAAGGCAGAAGGTTGTTATTTAGAAAGACAACTGCTGCCTCAGAAATGTTTTCTGGGTTCCACCATCCTAGTCAATAAAATAACAAGATGACATGAATGTTCTGGAAATACTTTGTTGAAATACCAGAGCTTTTCTCTTGCTTGTGGCTTTGCCTGAAAGGCAGTTTAGTAGTGCTCTGAAGACTCTGTAGCTGGAAAGGAAAATCTTAAAATATGCAAGTTAAAGACTCACTGTATATCTCAAATATGTTGTCAATAATCTTGATTTTTAATTGGGGGAAGTGATTCAAAATAGCTGAGATTAAATTTGAAATCATTATAAAATAAATATTGCCACTGAGATCAGACTGAACAGTGGGTTCTGTTTTAAGAGAATTACAGTCTCCTTAGCTGCAAATAAAATGAACATGCTCCACAACGATGACCCCAGAAACTGAAATGCTGGGAGCACTGATTGAATTAAGTCATAATAGGGGAATGAACACATCAGTTTTAGTGAATGCATCTTACTGAGAATACTGATATAGTGTGGTAAAGTGACATAACATTGTCTTGAATGATGGCACGCGTGCAGGAAGCAGATGGGGACAACGGACTATAGATGCCTGAAAGTAGTAAATGTCTGCAAGCAAGCAGAATGTGATGCTCTGTAGTGAAGTAAATCCTCTCCTCCCAACCACCTCCCCAATCGCACTCCAGTCTCTCTCTCTCTCTCTCTCTCTCTCTCTCTATCTCTGTCTGTGCAAGGAAAAGAGAGAATGAACTAAAAGCCATTCTATTTCCCCTTGACTTTGGCAGGGATTCCTTTTTCTTGTAAGGCTGGAGGCATCAGGCTCTTTATTGTTCTCTCCTGGTCGTCTTTGAGAGAAGAGTTAAAAATCTCCCTATGGAGGAAAGGAAGGAGAGTGGGGACTTCTGGGTAAAAGAGTTTTTTTCCCCCTCAGGTTTCCGGTGTGCTCAGTCTATTCATCTGCCCACCTAGAAACCAGCTCCCCCTTTAGCTCCTAGTTCATATTCTTCTGTCAAGTGAGTGCATCTTTCACAAACCAGGAGGAGAGTTTTGCGGGAAGCTCATGAGAGGGAAAAGAGGGGCAATTATCTCTCTGGTTTAGCAAAGAAAAAGACTTATGCTCCCTCTTTATCACTCTTTACTTGGTGTGTTTGAGAGAGAGAAAACATGACCATGTTTCTTCTTACTGTGACAATAAGGGACATTATGTATCAGTTGTTTCTCACATATGTTGCCTGTTAGCATCAATAAAAGAGAGAGCACCTGGCCCCTCCATAGCAATCTAAATAAAGAAACCCATTATTTTAAATTAAAAATATGTTTAAAAGTGGAATAATGGTCTGTTTCTGTTTTTAAATCATTAAAATATATCAGCTGATTATTTGTTGTTTTAATGCTGTTGGGGGAGGAACCTTTGTACCAATAATTGCAAGCTGTTAATTGTTTTTCATATATATCCATAAAGTTTAGCTTTAGATGATATAATATACACTACACTACTTAAGTCTTTTAACATTCAGTGCAAAAAAGTTATTTTAATAGTGGGCTAATTGATTATAGTTGGCTGAGTTTAGCTAAATATAGTAGGTTTTATTTAGAGATACAAATCAGTGGTTTGTCAGGTTTTGCAGGCATAATCCTAGTTTCAACATTATGTGACAGGTAGTCAGCCCATCAGGCCTGAAGATGTGCTCTGGTGCATCACCTCTTTTCACTCATGACTAGTTATTTATCTTATGAAGCATAATTCACTACTAGCATAACGAAAATGGGTAGGGATGAGGAAGCATTCAAAAGGTTCCCTTTATTTTTATTTGATTCCTTTGTTCATGGGAGGAGGAAACAGTCAGCGAAATGGAAATGCTGCTGAAACTTGCATCTCTGTTTGTGGTTTTATTTCCATAGGGGAAAAAAGACACCCAAACATAACAAATGTAATTAATGTAAATTATGTCTCCTCTGGCTGTATATTCAAGAATATGTAAATTTAACCTTGCTCCGTAAAAGTAACTCTCTGCTAGTAGCTTCTCTGACAAACAAGCCCTGCTATGTAATATACTGCATTTTCGTAAAAGTGCAGACTGCAAAGGATTGTCTTAGAAACTGCCTTCACAAAACAGGGATTTGCACTTTGTTTTTAATCCGAGTATGGTTTCTTTGATTCTATTTTAATCCAGGGCATATGTGGACATTGTTTTATTTGAAAAGAAAGGGATGAGTTGCTTCTCAATGTGTGATGTTGCTCCAGGCACCTAAAGAATGAGTTTAAATCAATCAGTTGTTTACCAAAAGACTGTCTTAGTTCAGTGCCAGTGGCTGGATGTTAGGAGTTGAAATCAGGATTTGAGCCCTTCAGTCACTGAGCTGACGGGGGAAGCACACTTGCTCAACTGAAACTGTCTCCAAGAGAGACATCAGGGTGCCCTGTCTGAGGCCATTCTTCTTCCAAGACTTGGTGGTATTCTTAATATGAGAGAGGTATTACTCATCACTCATAGAGAAAAAATAGACAACATAAATAATTAGTATTATAATAGGCTGCCTTAAATAGCAATCTAAATTGGATAGATAGAGACCTGTGTGGATATAAAATTTGTATCCATATCTGATCCACAAAAATGGTTCATGCATGTGAAGGGGATAGCTGCAGGTTTGCATGGTTCTATGGATAAATGTAATATTAATACTAAAATTCAGAGAGATCCGTTTTTAATACACACTCATAAAGGCAAGATAAAACAGTGGTTTAAAAAAACACCAGAATTGGAAATGGGCTTGGTTCAATTCTAGTGTCCAGTAGATGTTAATCTGGAAGTTAAAAGATAAAGACATAGTATCAGAGGGGTAGCAGTCTTGGTCTGTATCTGCAAAAACAACAAGAAGTCATGTGGCATCTTATACACACTAACAGATATTTTGGAGCAGAAGCTTTCATGAGCAAAGACCCACTGCATCAGATGCAAGATATAGTGAGTATTCTGCATAAACTTATGACCTTACTTTCGAAATAGTGCCAAGTGGACAGAGGCCTTGTGTACATATACCTGCAGCGTCAATCTACTTCAGCTACACATATAGCATAGCTCAAGTCAACATACCTAACGTGGCCTCTTGCATGTGATAAGGTTAACAGGGGCTGCTCTCCCATCGATGTCTGCCACTCGCTTCTCATTTTGGTGGAGTACCAGCATTGATGGGAGTGTGCTTGAGATCAATTTATTGCACTTACAGCAGATATGAGAAACAGACAGCTGGTAGAGTCATCACTGCTGTGTCAGTGCACCATGTAATGGAGACGAGGACCAAGACAGCCTTATAAAAGGAGATCATGTAGGGAAGGCTTCCATTCCACAGTGCTGTGGTACTTTGTTTGCTGTCAGTTCTACTTGCATCATGGATATTTTTCCCACATGGAAGAGACTATATTTGCATACCTTCACTCCATCTGCTGGCAAAAAGTCAGCTGTGGAAACAGTTGCTGAAGATCTGAAAGCACAACTGTGATTTTACTGGCTATACCAGCAAATACAATTTTACTGATATAGTTGCATCCCCATTAAGAGATCTATTTTTTTCACTCAGGCACAGCTATTTCAGTCACAAATGACATATTTGACCAACCTAAGTAAACCGATAAAATATTGTAGTTTAGACCTGGCTTCAGACACTTCCTGCTTTTCCAGACATATATCTGCAGAATATTCTGCTAGTTATCCTCAAAAGAACATCTGATGAAACGGTCTTTGCCCACGAAAGCTTATACTCCAACATATCTGTTAGTCTGTAAAGTGTCACAAGACTTCTTGTTGTTCTCGAAGCTACAGACTAACACAGCTACCTCTCTGATACTTGTCAAATGAACAGTTGCTTATATGGGGCAGTGTATGCTGCATCATTTTCATAATCTACTTTATTACTCATTCATGAGACAATCTATTCAAGAGCCTCTGCAACCACAGACCATCAACTTCCTACATGGAAAATTCCCAATTTCAAGCCTCTTTAGGGATTCACAGGCAGACATGTAGTCTTCACCTAATCTTTGTCACATCTGTCGCAAACTTGACTCTGGTAAGCCTGGTGCAGCTACAGCTTCTGCTGTCTCTGGAGGCTCCATGGTCTTTCTTTCGGTTCCAGAGTTGCGAACAGTGAAATGGCACAAATATCCAAGCTCTTACGTACGGGTCAGAAATGATCTTTAGACTGGGGTTGGTAGGATATTCATTAGCATATCATTAAATATTTCTTTTACCTAACAAATTAGGCTTTGACTCACTGCTAAATAAACTATCAAGAGTTCTTTCACTCCCTTGCCTTCTATTTTTTTACACAGTTATGTGCTTGAATAGCACGAGGAGAAGGAAACTAGTACTGAATTTTGAATAAAGGCCTGAGTCCATTGAGAAATTACTATATTTATGGGGCTTATAGTGCTGAGTTTTTGTTTGAGGCTAATTTCAATATCTGTGAAACAGGAGACAGTTCCTGAAGCCGTGCTGAGAGGGCAAGTTCACTTATTCATACCATATATGTTAAGTGTTACCATTACAGGAAAGGCAGAAGCATTGCCTTATTACTGGTTCCTAACTGGACCTGATGCCACAGTTGACTGGACAGACTTGATGCTAACATAAGCCATGGATTTGCTCAGTTTGGTCGTACATCAGAGAGTAGAAAATCAGATGGGACATATTAAATCTGTTGCCAGAGTAGCTTATGTACCACCCCAGCAAAATAAATAAATAATCCAGGCAGTTTCCTGGTATAGGCCCAGAACAGGTGATACATTAGAGATGTACTCCACCTCTTTCCAAGATAATAATTTTCCACTCATTTCTGTGGCCCATCACTTGTCTTTTCCTGGGTGGTGCAATGCCAGGTTCTGGGAGCTACTCTCATCTGGCTGTGGAGGCAGTCCCGCCCGAACTTGCTGACTTACCTCTCTGTTGTGAGTTGGAGCTCAATGTTGAAGCATTATCTTGTGAGTGTAGTTTAAATCTACACAAATGCTTACATTTTTAACCACAGTCTGTATAATTACTTCTTCGTGGCCATCACATTCAGAACATTACAAGCTTTTATCCAATACCTTACCTAACATATTTTATACACAATAACACTGTATACATCTGTAGATCCAGTTGCTTGTTCTGTGGCATTCTAACCCCCCAGCTCTCCCCTTCTGGTGCCAGAACTGTGAGAGTCACAGATGACATGTGTGAAACCTTCCCTTATATAAATACAGCATTAAATTGTCTGAGGTAATCTCTCTTTACATGAAAAGACAGCAACACTATACAGTATGAAGATGACTGACAGTCTCTACTCCAGGGAGAGTCAGTGCTAAAATAGTAAATCAGGATTAAAGTGCATTCATTATCAACTGTATGGGTGCAGTTTGCTTGGTGTTTGCTGTATTATGCTTACTTCTAGATGGTACCATTCGTCTCTTTTACTACACTAAAATTCACCTGCAATACAAGAGCATTAAAAGGATGTAATTGAAGAATTTGTATTCTCAGCCATGCTCACAGAAATAAATTACTAGCTGTAGAGTTAGAATTATTTCAGTGCAGCACAACCCTTCCTGTATGGTCACCAGATTACATATTTTGGCATCAATCATAAAACAGAATTTGATGAAGTAAATTAACTCCAGAGGTTTCAAAATGTGTTTCCTGGTTGATTATTTGGGCATAATTTCATTCATATTGCTATATTATGTAATTTATTCTCCTAAAAGTATTTCTGAAAGTAAAAATTCAGCCTCTTAATATGCACTACAGGTTTAGCATGTTTTTGAACCAAAGGTATAAAATAAGATTGCCCAAAAATATCTTGGAAACAATGTTTTCAATTTTTTTTTACTCTTAATTATTATTAGACCAGCACTCTAAGATTATTATAATCGATTTACCTGTGGTGGACACAATTTTGATTTCAGCACATAACTCCATGACAGAAGGGAAAGTAATGAGATCTCTTACTGATTTTAGTTGATTCAGTTATCAGGTTTGCCTGCATTGACTTGCATTTGAGCTTTTATAAATGCATACTTTAACCAGAATTAATCTTCTTCCATTGTCACAAGTCAAGCTAATTTCAACTGAAATATGTAACACATGGATTTTAATAAATTCAGTTTATAATCTGGTTTGCTTTGGCCAACATTTGATATTTTAAACCAGCCATTCATGTACATTTACTGTGTGAAGTCCAAAGGCTGTTTGTCAAACTGCATCATTTTTAAAGAGAGGCAAATAAAACATGACAGACTGCACTGTGTCTTTGAATGTGTGATTATGTAAATTTGTTTATGTTAATCTGTGATACATTACCTAGCATTAGCTCTCTTTTCGTTTTCCAAGCTGACACTAAAGCTTGTGTTAATTTATATCCAGACATATAGGTAAGCTTGATATCACCTAATTTGAAATTGTAGTTCTTAGGCTTTACATAATTACATTTCAGACTTGAGAGTATTTTGAATAAAATATTGAATAAATGAGTAGAAACATAATTAACTACCGAATGCAACCAAAAGTAGCAGTCTTTTCAAAGTTGTAGTTTGTCATAACATTAGCCATTGTATTTTTTTTAATTAATATGCATATTTTCACTATAAGCCTTCAGCTTCATAGTATGTTTCACATCTCACTGAGAGATTTCTGATGAGAAACTAATTCTCCAAAGTATCTCTGGATTTCATCATGACTTTCTCTTTTTAAATGCATCTTCTCTTATACCTATGAGACTGGAAGTTGAAGAATCTTCTTTAAAAAAATAAATCGCCCCAAACCATGCTGTGTTTTATTTAAGGAGGTGGGTTTACAGACTCCCATCAATATGTTTTTACTTTCATGAAAGTGAAAGTCCTTCGTACAAATAATGCAGTTTGTTTTTTAAAATACTGTTAAACACAATGGATTAGAGTTTCTTAAACTTTTTCAGACCTCAGAACACCAAAAAAGTGGAACACCTTTGAAGATTTTCTTAAAAAAGAATTGTTGTCAAACCAGAAAAAAACAAGCAAACAAACATCAACATGCAAAACAACTGCAAAACTAAAATGAAGTCATTTCATTGGGTATCATAGCAATGATGAAGTACAATTGTCTGGTTTTAATAATAGAATATATATACCATCCGAGTATTTTTCCAAATGCTTGCAGCACACCTGTGAATTGTTCATTGCACGTCAGTGTTCCACAGAACATAAGTTTAAGAGGCACTGCAGTAGACCAAGTCCTGTTTTCCTTTCTTAGGCAAAATGACTGTGTTTTGCTTTTGTTGTGAATTTTGGAGAGAGAAAAACTGCAGGATGTGGTCTGATATTCAAATGAAAAGAAAATTCAAGATAATATTATATGGTCTCTGTTTATAAAGAACTAAGATTCAGCTTATGTGTGTTGTATATTTTATGTACATATATCATGCGATTGCTGTTTATAATCAAATTTAGATTGAGATATTGACTGATCAAGTTCTGTAGTGTGATATCACCTCTGTGTGCTATAGGGAGCAATTAAGAATTATGAGGATCTGCAGCTCTGCCACTAGGACCAGGTCTACAAGAGATCCTAAAGTCAATTTTAGATGCACAATTCCAGCTACAGCAATTGTGTAGCTTAAATTGATTTATCTACGATCGACTTACCTGTCTGTCCTCACTGCAGGAGGTCAATGGGAGAAACTCTCCTGTCGACCTCCCTTACACTCATGAGATTGCAGGGTACAGAAGTCAACTGTCAACCGCTGATATTCAAATTCAAGTGTCCCCATTGGGTGCATGAAATCAAACTCCAGAAGATAAACCCTGGCCAGGTCAATCTTCTAGGTAGTGAAGAAATACCCTTGCTTTGGTTTTACAGAATGTCAGAACCAGCATAACAGTTTTCATTTCCTGTTCCTATTACATGTACATTACTTTAGTGCTTTGTTTGTTGTATCCCAAGTTATAGTAATCTGCTTGTAAGGGGAAAAATGCTTCAGTGAATGCTATGAGTAGGTACGCTGATATATGACTTTATTTGCATCTTGTAATTGTCATTTTGTACTATTTGTCTCCTCCACCCTCCCCACCCACCCAGTGATTATTACTGAGTAATTTAAGTAGTATATCTCTATGAATAAAGTTCATACAAATAACAACATCCAGGACAACATTGCATCGTTAATAGTGGTACAGCTTGAACCTCTTTGGTCTGGCATGATTTTACATAATGGGATGTCCACTTATCATGAGTGTGGTCAAGTTTCCTTCAGTCTCATAAAGTCTGTTGACAGCGACAAGTCCTGATTCTGTCTTCGGTCTTGTTGTTAAACTGTAATATACACCGAAATGTCTTCTGAGTAAGCAGTGACAGCGTTGATAATGCTTCTAGACAGTATTTACCCCACATTCTGGGATATTCTCTGGTTCAGCACCAATCAGGTCCCAAGGTTCAACCTGTATATGTAATTCCTTGTGAATTTATTAAACTGATATTTGTGTAGTTCTCATACACAAGAGGCTAATTAGTGCACATAAATAATCTTATGAAAGCTAGATATGGTTTGCTCAAGCAAGTATGTTTTATGTCATTCACAGTCTGATTCAAGCACGTAGGATATAACAGCATTTATAAAATTAAACTTCTTCACATACCTGGAAACTCGATGTGAAAATATCAACATTAACCCCCCACCCCCACCCCAAATTGAGACTTCTGATACTGAAGCAGTTAAGAATTTTAAGTAGTGCAAGTTAATGTTTGCTTTGTGCAGTGCTTCTTTAGATATAATTATAGCTGGGATAAGAAGTCAATAGGAAGAGATTTTATAGCAATAATGGTTCCCTGAGCTATTTTTCTCTTGCATCTTTGGCTCTGCAAAGAGGAAGCTTTTTATCAGCAGATCTGACACAATGCAGCTGCAGACAGCAGGGGGAGAGTTTGACCAAATTGCCAGCCTCTAACAAACATCTATAAAACAAAACAAAAATTTTCATTACCAATGACAAATCAAGTCTGAAAGTTCGCCTTGCCTGTTGTCATTCATTGCCATTCATATTTAGGAAGCAGACTGCTGTGATAATTGATTTGATGGTCCAGCTTGAGTGGAAGCACTTCTGGGCATAGCAGGCCTCAGAGATGCCAAAAAAGAAGAAAAGGTGGGAATGAAATAATGCACTACTTTCTCCTCAGAGGCATGTGGCCCAGTTTTTGAGAACAGAAAAACATGCTTTAGAGAAAGGGAAAAAAAAAAAAAAAAACTTAAGAATTCGGTAATAAATACAAAAATGACCATATAGCCTGAGTCAGATTAAAAATAGGCATTCAGACAGAGACAATGAGAGTACATATTTCACTGGCAGGTGAATAATAGAAGAGCACTGTGGAAATAATCTGATTTTTAACGGACTCTGTCCATGGGAGTACCTTTTTTTGCTGCCCTTTTATGTAAGGACAAAAGTGGTTCCCTTTCTAAAAAGTCTTTTAATTTTTTAAAGCTTTTCAAAGTGGAATTGATGGTTCAGAAGAAGAAAACGAAAACAGTAATTGAGTTTGAAAGGCAATGTATATGCCTGGATTATCTGAACTCCTACTGAGTTTATGTACTTCAACCAATAGGTGATAATGAAGCTTGTCTCTATATTTGTGACTGGAGGGTGGTGTTCACCCATAGCCTCCTGCTGATATGAATAACTTAGGAAACTAAAGTGCCGGTTGAGAAAAATAGATAAAAAGGTACTCAATTCAGTGCCTGACCTCTTAATCACAAGTCCCAGCTCAGCTGAGTGTCCTGTCATCAATTTAAAGAACCAGACAAAACCAGATAAAAGACGTGAGCTGTCAAAATACAAATTTTAATCAGAACTTGTTTGTCTTCTGAGAGAAAGGTACTTATTTACTTGCAGAAGCTGTGTGGTACTTCAACTTTGCTGAACTGCTTGTATTCGTAGTTGGCAGGCGGGCGGTGGGGAGAGGGTTTTGTAACTATGAAGAAATCAGGCATGGCTCTCAAGTTTGACAGCAGAGGGTTTTAAAAAGAGACCAGGTTAAGAGGAGGGACAGAACTGATGAACTAGACAGAAACAAGTTTATAAATATGCTGTCCCCGTTCAGATGTAAATTCCGCTACTTCTGATTTTCAGGGTTTTTTATCAGTATTTTCTCAGCTTCAACAAGATAATAGGCATTGTAAGCACAAAATAACCCAGCCGTACAAAAGAGGTTCTGTGAAAGACAAGTGTATTAACTGCTTAGGAAAACACTTTGTATTTTTTTCTTTTTATCCATTCTAATTTTTAATTCTCCTTTTTGTATGTTAGAAACACAGACTTAGAGTTTAAGATAATACACTAAACTTCGAGAAGTGGGATAACTGGAGCCTCTCACATATTATATCCTTTTATTATCTTTTCTACTGCATATGACACCTTTTTGCAAGGATCAAGGCACTTGACGGAATTATAAATAGCAAACCATTTCACTCATCACCACCGGTGTGGAATGTAGTGAATATAATAATAAAAAAATTAGGCAAGGAAGTGAAAAAATGTTTACCATCTGATTAGAACACTCAGGAAAACACAACACAGATGCAGGGCTGGATGCAAAAGACTACAACTTTATTAACTTTCCACTTTTATCTTTATTGAGTGTGGTGGGGAGAGGGCTATCTGTTTATTTAATTTCTGGTAAATTGCCTCCATGCAAATAGGCAGTACTGAGGGTTAGGCCTCTTCAGCCTAACCCCTAGTATTCAACATCTGTCTGAGTCCTCTCCCCTTGTGCCCTTTTTGGATGAGGATACCTGTGAAGGCTACATCAGTCAATCAAGACTTAAGACTTTTTCCTCTAGGCTAATAGGGTCCACCTGTTATCTCTCAGGATTCATATTTGTCTCTATGAGGTGGCATATTTGAATATCTCGTATGCACTGGCCACAGGGGCTGCGTCTACACGTGCACGCTACTTCGAAGTAGCGGCACCAACTTCGAAATAGCGCCCGTCACGTCTACACGCGTCGGGCGCTATTTCGAAGTTAACTTCGACGTTAGGCGGCGAGACGTCGAAGCCGCTAACCTCATGAGGAGATAGGAATAGCGCCCTACTTCGACGTTCAACGTCGAAGTAGGGACAGTGTAGACGATCCGCGTCCCGCAACGTCAAAATTGCTGGGTCCTCCATGGCGGCCATCAGCTGGGGGGTTGAGAGATGCTCTCTCTCCAGCCCCTGCGGGGCTCTATGGTCACCGTGGGCAGCAGCCCTTAGCCCAGGGCTTCTGGCTGCTTCTGCGGCAGCTGGGGATCTATGCTGCAGGCACAGGGTCTGCAACCAGTTGTCAGCTCTGTGTATCTTGTGTTGTTTAGTGCAACTGTGTCTGGGAGGGGCCCTTTAAGGGAGCGGCTTGCTGTTGAGTCCGCCCTGTGACCCTGTCTGCAGCTGTGCCTGGCATCCCTATTTCGATGTGTGCTACTTTGACGTGTAGACGTTCCCTCGCTGCGCCTATTTCGATGTTGGGCTGAGCAACGTCGAAGTTGAACATCGACGTTGCCTGCCCTGGAGGACGTGTAGACGTTATTCATCGAAATAGCCTATTTCGATGTTGGCTGCACGTGTAGACGTAGCCAGGGAGTGCTGGCAAATAGCTTGGCTGCATCTTCATATATAGTACTGCTTGTAGGTCTCCGGTCATCCCTGTTTTCAGGGTTTTCTTACCCTTTGCTCCTATCTTATTACAGTAAACCCTTGAGTTACATGGGAGATTAATTCCTGCATCCCCTGCATAACTCAAATTTTTGTGCAAGTCAAGGGGAGAGGGGAACCAGGATGCAACCTGGTTCCTGGCTCTCCAGGCTTCCAGGAGTCAGGGAACTGACCAGCCCACCAGGGCCCACCTCCCTTGCTGGACTGGGAAACTGACTAGCTCATGACTGGTCAGTTTACTGGGTCTTGCCAGCACAGGAGAGAGGGGAACAAGTGGCAGCTTTATTTGGGGCTGCCACTAGGTGGTGGGTGGACCGCGCCCCCTGGGCAGGGACTCCGCAGCTGGCTCTGCTGGCTTCCAGCCACAGGGGTGCAGATCTCCTGCCCCTGGCTCTGCTGTCTTCCAGCCGTGGGGCTGTGGGGTCCCCCCAACTTAAATGTGAGATAAGCTTATTTGAAATGCGTATATCTCGGGTGATTATTGTATGGAGGAGACTCATCTTTTGTTATTTTATACCAAGGGAGTTCTCTAATTACCTTAGCAAAGCCAGATGACACTGCTCCTATTAGAACTAAACTTGTGTTCTGAAGTTAAAGTTTTGGTCCCATTCTCATTTAAATAAATTGCCAAAATCCCATTAATGTAAGTGAGAGAAGGTTGTAACATGTATGCATTGTAACAAGTTTTCCATTGGCAATATTGAATATTCTTGTATATTACGTTAGTGGATTTTTTAAAGGAGTAAATGAGTTACTGAGCTATCCTCATGGTTTTCACCCTAAAGTTAACTACTTAATATGAAATATGGATGCATTCTACAGTCTTGCCCATTGACACAGTCTTGGAGAAAAATCCTCAGAAAGGTTTAGTTTGGACACACACGTATATAATCACACAGACGAAATGTGTGTTGGTTTGGTGTGTCAATAAAGGCTTTATAAGTATAAGTTTAAATTTGGCACATTTCTTGAGAGTTGCAAAGCAACCAGTGGGTTGCATAAAATATCCTTTCGTTTATGCCTATATATATATATATATATATATATATATATATATGTAGTGGGGTGTTTTATTATTTTTATATATATATATATATATATATATATATATAGGCATAAACGAAAGGATATTTTATGCAACCCACTGGTTGCTTTGCAACTCTCAAGAAATGTGCCAAATTTATATATATATATATATATATATATATATATATATATATATGTAGTGGGGTGTTTTATTATTTTTATATATATATATATATATATATATATATATATATATATATATATATAAAAACACCATACATAGCCACATTTTATACACACCATAACAATTATAGAAGAACTGTGTTAGGAATATATAATATAATGCTGAGTTATTTCTAGTATTTCTCTCTCTGTGAAGTCAGGTCCCTCTTAAAGGAAGCTGTGTCCTTTAGTAGCTGAAGAGTATAAGTACCAGCTTTGGGGTAGACTATTAAGAACCAAGGCACAAACTGGTAATGAGGTCTATAAATAGACTTCAAAAACCAATTAACATCAGGCACTATAACAGTCTTTATATGGAATCATAAACAATCCCCTTGGGTACTCTGATCTGTCTTGTCACCCAGGTGGGCCTACCTTTATAATGGACAGATACACAAGAATCACGGCATTCAGTTCCAAAGGACCAGTTACTTAACCCAGGTCATTTGTGCTTACATCACATTTAAATATGCTCATAGTCAATTCTGTAATAAACTACTTAAGATTTATTAAATGGGAAAAGGGAAAAAAAGAGAGGTATTTAAGAACAAAAGAATGGCCATACTGGGTCAAACCAAAGGTCCATCTAGCCTGGTAACTCCTATTCATTTTTGTTGCCCTTTTCTGAACTTTTTTTCAATGCCAAGAGATCTCTGTTTTGGATTAGGTGACCACATCTGTATGCAGTATTCAAGATGTGGGAATATCATGGATTTATACAGAGAAAATATGATATTTTCTGTCTTATTCTCTATCCCTTTTTAAATTATTCCTAACATTCTTCTTGCTTTTTTGACTCTTGATGCACATTGAGTGATATTTTCAGAAAACTATCCACAATGACACCAAGATCTGTCTTGAGTGTTGAGCTAATTTAGTCTTCATCATTTTTTACATATATTTGGGGTTATGTTTTCCAATATGCATTCTTTAGTATTTATCAACATTAAAATTAATTAGCCATTTTGTTGCCTAGTTTAGTGAGATCCTTTTGAAGCACTTCACAATCTTCTTTGAACTTAATTATCTAGACCAATTAGTATCAGCTACAAATTTTGCCACCTCTGTTTACTTCTTTCTTCAGATCATTTATGAATGTGTTGAATAGCACAGGTACCAATATGAACCTCTGTAGGACACCACTAGTTACCCCTCTCCATCCTTAAAACTGATCATTTATTCCTATCCTTTATTTCCTTTCCTTTATCCAGTTGTCAGTCCATGAGAGGACCTTCCCTTTTGTTCTCTGACAACTATTTTTATAAGTTTGCTGTGAAATCAAACTTTAAATATCTAGATGCAAGTTTAACCAGAGAGATGTCATGGTTGCCTTTCAGTATGAGTTATACCACTATATAAGGCTCTTTATTTTAGCAATCCCATCTAATGTGTATTTATATTAGAAAAGAAATCTCAGGCCAAGACCACTGAGATTGATCATCTTTTTCTGTTGGCCAGAATGTACCATCTTCTGTTGCAGACCAGCAGTAGTTAGTGTCTGTCTCCTGTGTGGTAATTTATACATTCACAAAGTCTCACAAAGGAAATGCTGAATGCCATACATTATGGGAAGTGGGTGTTAAAGGTGAAATCATATGCAGCAATTCAGAAGCATTTCCTAATCACATTCTTGTAATTCTAATGCCTGTTTAAGTAATCCTAACACACAGGTGAGACAGACAGGTTCCAGCTGTGCATTTGTCAGTCTTGAGGAGAGACATCAGATTTGGCATGAGCTGGCACCTGGTCTGCTAGGATCACACCTTAGTTCATCAACTGTTCAGGACTCTGAAATAGAGGGGGACAAAGCAAACTAATTTATGTAATATGCTTCAAAAATGATCCCAAATAGCATCTCTAAACCTAAAAAGCATCAATTTAAATCCTGATATTGATGGAACTTGCCAGGGAAGCAGCACATATTGGGGACTAGTTAGTGTGCAGGAATCTGTGACACTCATTTTCCGAATGGTATATTTGTCTCTAGAAAACTGTTACTAATGGAGCACTGAATCTCTTCTGTCTTGAGCTTCATGCCTAGAGAAAATGCTCTGCATATGGGGGGAGGAGATGGAAATCTTTCCCAGAAAGACTGATTTTAAAGTAAAGTGGTGGCTGTTGGAAGTTGCTCACAATTTTGAAATGTTAGATTCGACATGATGGTATAGATTAGTGAGTGTATAGCAGCTGATGCAGCCATAGGGATGTGATACATTTAATTGTTACATGCTTGTTTAATTTATTACACGGATATTGCCTAAAATGATCGTGGAGAGGTATGCATTACTCAAACCTGATTTCTTTGGCTTAAAATTGAAGGTGTTGTTCATGGTACACATGAGCCTTATTCCATGACCTCAAGAAAAGAAGCATAGGGAGAATTACTTTTGCATGAGTAAATGCTATTTTTCTTCCTTGGTTATTACCAAATGCAAACACTTGTAACATAAACAAATCCTATGTTCATATTGATCTGTTCAAGGAATGAAGAAAATGTGACAGTTTATATTGCTATTCTACAACATTCCTCGGAGAAAATATATTTGTGGTTAATTTTTATAGGTTTTTTTTTTGTTTTTGAGTAAGAGGGAAGATACACTAGGCACTCAAAAAAGAAAAATGTGTGTTGTACACATAGTATAAAATATATGATGAGTTAAGTTCAAAATAACATCATCTTCACTGCTGAGAACTGCTGAGAACTCAACAGTCTCATAACCACTCCTGACTTATCTGTTGCCCTCATGAAGATAAATAATCTATTTACACTCACGTCATCATGTGTCCTGTACAATATGTAGACATTAAATGGAAACTGCATTCTATGTATTCTGGCAGATGTTCACCAAACTCATTTTAAAATATTATTTTTTAGTTTTGTTGTTATTTCCAACGGGGTGTTATTGAAAACTAGTGATGAGGAAACATGAAGTATACATACATAGGGTGTATTTCTGTGTGAGATAATTGTGCTCTCTTAGTGGGACGTTTTCACATTTTGATTGTATGCAGCCCAGTGGATTAGCTCCCTTGTCAAATAACTTTCAGCTTTGAATCTGCAATCCTTTGATCAAAGCCTTAACATTACACTTAAGTATTGCACCTTAATCAGCAGGCTTTGGCATATTTGTACATGAAATCACATCAGTAATGCTGCACCAGTTCCTTGAGGGACTGATAAAGGTGAAATTTGATTGGACTGGCAGGGGACAGTTATCGCTGGGTTTCTGAATGGATTGCCCCCTTCTCCTTCACAGCCTTGTGCGTGGGTAAGGCTAAGCTAGAAGAACCTGGGCAAGGGCACTTAGTTCCGGTCTCTGCATCTTGACTGGTCCATGCACGGGCACTTATTTGGCCTGATGGGCCCCACAAATCGGGGAAACAGTCAGCTTACCTTGCTCCTCTTGGACTTTTTCCATTCCACCCACCCTTTCCTTAGGTTTTGGTATTTAATTTGTTTTGTCCTGCTGCTCTGGGTGGTGGTCAGTGCACAATAGTAGGAAGACAAAGGGAAATCTGAGGTCTTATTTTTTTCTAATCCGTGTGGGTTTCCTAGGAAAAGGGCTGATGGCAACTTCTACTTAAGGATTACCCAGCCTTTTTGGCTTATGAACCACATTAAACATATCCTATAGGACCTATAACTGGTCTTGAGAGCAGCTTCCCAGATATTCTCCCCCTACTTGTATTATATTGTAGCTAATAAAACTGGCTTTCATTTAAGCCAAGCGCTCTGTGGGCTATCTCATTTGCTGGGTTGTCTGAGCTCATGATATATCAACATCTTATCTTCACCATTGGTGAGACTATCTTTGAAATGACCGGGACATTTGCCTGAAATTAATAAAATATTTAGCAAGAATGCAATATAGAATTTTAAAAATGAGTTAACTGACACAATGTTAACGTATAAATGCTAAAAGTGAGCAAAGCCCATATCTATATTTTAATACCTTCTTTTTCTAGCATTGTGGTTTCTACACTCAGAGCTTGTCTACATTTGCCCCCAACTTTGAAGGGGTCAGGTTAATGAGGGTGATGGGAGTTTACAAATAGAGTGCTGCAGTGAATACGCAGCACTTCGTTAGGCTAATTCTCCCCTGCAACACCTTTGAAGTGCCAGCATGCTTGCAGCTGTGGGCACTTTGAAGTGCTTTTACTCCAAAACTGACAACTCTTTGTTGGAAATATATTATGCAGAATCTTCATTCACAGACTTGCTCACATTCAGATAATTCTTTTTTGTTACCTGTGTTAGTAAAAGCCCTGAATGATGCTCAGACATAAAATTCTTCTCAATATTTTAGGAAAGAACAAAACATTCAGCACCCAGATTTAAAGGTGAAGCATTTTATTTTACACTGCAACTCTGTTTTTAATCAAAAGCAAGGAAAAACCTAGTATATTATGGAGATGCCAAATTGTTATGATCAAATTCCTTCCCAAAGCACAAGAGAGTAGCAGAAAAATGCCTCACTTAAAAAGCAAGAAAAGTATTGGAAGGTGACATCTGGTATTCAGATGCCTGATCTGAGTAATTAAAACTTTTCCAAAAACAAGGTGAAACAAGTTGAACTTGAGGTAGATTTAGGAGTTAATTACGCAGGCCTTTTTAAATATTAGGAACTCTTTTGAAGGATAAAGTTGCTGAAAACTAGCTCAGGGCTTTCACACAGCATAAACTAAGTCAAACCCCTTTTACAGATCATTCGAATGCTGATGGAATTGTTCTTTTGAGCCCATCTATTTTCTTCTACTTAAAAATATAAATCAGCAAACATTATCTTTCAATACTGATGATATCATTTCTGTCTTTGTAAGGATTTATTGATGTTTTATGCTATAGGGAAGGTTTATTAGAAAATATTACACATGTATAGATAAAAATAGTTTACAAGTTGTGAAAATTACAAAGTCAATAAAAGTTAAAAGATTCGAGTACAGTATATGTTTTAAAAGTCTGCATTTCTTCACAGACCTGCATATCACATTAATACTATCATGGAAATTGTATTTCAAATCAAACATTTCTGAGTACCTGGAAATTATTTAAAATAAATACAGTAAACTCTTTCATATCCAGCAACCCTGGGACCGGGAGGTTTCTGGATGCTCAAATGTGCCAGATGGTGGAGGGGTGTCTTCCCCCGGTCCCTGATGCAGCTCCATATCTGCCTGCAGGAGGCTCTTATTCCACTCCTGCTGCAGCATGGTGGTTTCACTTGGCCACTCTTTCTCTGCTTCCTGGGGGGGCAGCAGTTCCTCCCACTCACAGTGTGGCAGCTCTTCCCACCACCAGCTGTATCCCCAAGCTTCTCTTCTCCGTCACCCAGTGCCTCCTTCTCCTGGGCGGCCCACAGCAAGGATTTTCCTTGATGCTCCTGCTCCAGTTGCACTTGCCCTGAATGGTGGGGCTCATCCCTTCCCTTGAGGTCAGCATGCTGCTCTCCAGCCACGTCCAGCTTCAGCTCGGCCACACTGTCGGTGGCACTTGTGGGGTTCTCAAGAGCCCTCACCAGCCTGTTTCTCACCAGGGCTGCCTTATCCCTGGCCACCAGCTCAGGATTGCCCCATCACTGGGGGGCCGCTGGGCACCTGCTGCTCCCTGGGAAGTGGCTGGAATTTGCTCCCCATGTGACCAATGGGTGGGAGAGGGGTGGAGGGGGAGGCAGCTGCAAGCAGTGCAGCTCCCTATAGTATGAGGCCAGTTGCCAGCTAGTGCCAATTGTTTGAGAATTCCGATGGATTGACTACCAATTAAAGAGATGAATGAATGCATCTGATGAAGCGGGACTTTGCCCACGAAAGCCTATGCTCCAAAATACCTGTTAGTCTATAAGGTGCCACAGGACTTCTTGTTGTTCTCAAAGATACAGATTAACACAGCTAGCTCGGTGAAACTTGTTTCCAGTTACAGAGTTTACCATAAATGTAAATTAATCTCAGTGATCTCTGGCTGGGTTTTCTTTTCTAATATAACCACACATTAAATAGAATTGCCAAGGAGAAGGCCTTTATACATTGGTAAAACTGACACTGAAAAACAATCATGAAATCTGTCCACTTAATGTTGCAGTGAGATATTTTTATAAATTTGCTATGAAATAGAAGATTCAATAAAACTATACTGAAACCAGGAACCCATTTCTTAAATAATGGAAAAGATGTGAGGCAGGTGGGTTCATTGTCTCTAGCCTTTACATGCATCTTTGACATTGAGTGTAGAAATAGCAGAAGAATAAGTTGTCTCTCAGTAGGTACTGGAAGATGGGCAAATTTTAGGGGACAGTTTATTTTTTCCCACTGAAAGCAATTAGTAACATGGGAGGTAGGGGAACCTCCTCATTTTACTTACTATTTATTAAGTGGCAAACATGTGCTCAGTTCTTTAAAAGACATAGAACAAAATACAGCGCCCTCCACCAAAAAGTTTGCACTGTAAACTAATCTGAATTAGAAAGTACAGTCTAAATATAGTGCACATAAAACAAGGATCCGAATTCTGTACCGATAAACTCCATGGAAGTCAATGGAATTACTAAAGCCCAGAATTGAGACAATATTTGATATATTGCACATGTAGAAACTCAAGCCAAATACATAAATTGACTCTTAGAGCACAATCCTGCAGATACTTATGCCCACGAGTTGTCCTCTTGCCTTCATAGCAGTTGAATTAATAAAGGTTTGAAAGCTGGAACTGTTGGGTAGCACCTTACGGAACTATGGCACAGTTTCCATTTTCTGTTTGTGTACATTGGCAAGGAAAGTTGATGTTTTATTTTCTACCTTTTAAAAACTTGAGAAACTTCTAAAGCTTTTTTGATTAAAATTTTCCACTTCAAAAATTGGTATTGCTTTTCTTTTTGCCATCTTGGTTTAAATACCTGTTTTAATAACTCACAACAGACTTCAGCTCTGTACACAAATAAATGAATCTGTTCACATGCTTTAATGTAGAGCCACCTGGGAATACAAGAACACAAACAGCAAACCTAATATTTCTTGTTGCTGGAAAATAACTGAGACTAGCATACAGAGGAAGTCATGCTTTAAATAAAGTTTTCCTATCACATTTAAAACTCAAGTGAGACCTTATATAGCTACAGGATGAAGTTCACATGTTGTAAAATACCTCCAGTCAGGTCCTCAGTGCCACAAAATCACTATACTTCCCACTTCAAAGCAAGTTATAGGCACAGATGTATGGATTCTTACTGTATTTTGGGAGGATAGTCTGCATGATGGTTCTAAGTATGTGAGCCTGAAAGGGGTTGTGATGCTGTGCTTTTGTGGATGGCAACTGGAAATCCCTGAAATAGTCATAGTCAAGAAACAGTGGCTTCTCAGTCAGCCCATAGACTGACAAACTCTCAGGAAAGCAATACAGTATCCAAAGATGGATTCCATTTTCATTCAAGCCTAGAATGGGCCATCTTCACACAACATAGCCCCTGTATGATCTTTGAGGGTTTTGCTCCTGAACTACATAAAATGGGTGTCAAAAGTTCTGACCAAAATCCTTATACGCTTCTAGGGTGTACAGACACATTCAGCTTCTTTCCAGGTTATTACTGAAGTGAATTTGAGTAGGAAATATTTGGAAATCTGAGGTGAATGCTTTCTTACACAGTTGATTTTCCAAATCTGAAGTTTGCAAACATATTACCATGCCATGTCACCTCTTGGCACTGAGAGTCGAGATTACGTAACATGAATTGCAGCACTGGGACTGCGCAGACAGTAGTCATGAGTTGATAAAGTTTTAGTATTGGTCTCCAGTGAATTATTTAATAAGGTAATGCTTGATTTCTTTATGAATCAGTACATACTTTGTCATTCTAAATATAGGTGCTATCCCATTAACTCTGGGATTTTTTCACATGCTGGTGCCGCACTAGCTAAAAATAAGATTCTGTTCCTGAAAACATCAGATAGTTAGTTGGCAATCTTTGTTAGACAGAAGCCATGAAAACGGTAATCCTACCAGTGTGTTATAAAACTGTCTAATAAAATACATCTAAATCACATTCACGGTAGTGACAAAGTGGATAAAAGCTTTGTTTTGGTATTACAAATTAGTTGCCAGGATGTGTGGGTTTATTACTACAAATGAATAAAAGGGATTATACTTGTGATCGTTAAATCAGTTTTCTCTCGTGATTACAGCTACAATTGAATATGAGTCTCCAGAGATGAAAAGTAAATATTCACCCACCCTGAAGACTGGATCTCCAGGACTATCTCAACTGTCGGTGTACAGATCAAAACTCTATGATCATTATAGCTCAGGATTTTAGTTCATGGATATGCTGAAGGTCTTTTGGAAATTATTTTAACATGCTTCATATTGGAACTTAGAGATCTACAATGGCAAATATAAACCTGAAACCTGTAAACAAATCATTTTGGCTGTTTGCCTCACACAACCTGAAGTACAGTGAGGTCTCAGAGTACGTGAATCCAGAGTACAGGACCCCACTCCTGCGTGGTTCACCTTGATTCATACAGTAACCCTCGCTTTACCCAGCTTCAAGTTCACACAACACAAAGCTGCTGGGCTCTCAGCTTGCCTAGCTTCCTGCAGCTGCAGGGAGTAAGGCAGGCGAAGAGCCCCTTTCCCCCTGCTTCCCAGAGTGGCACTGCTTGTCAGCCTCACTGGTTCACCCCTGTTAAACCTCCTGCTGGCTCAATTCCCCTGCCTCCGTGGCCCCAGTTCACCTTCCCTGTGTGCCCCAGTTTACCTGCCCCAGCAGGGGGCTCCAGCCACATGCCTGGAGCTCCCCTCCAACCCCTGTGGACCCGGGCCAAGCCCCTGTGCCCCAACCCCTCTGCACACCTGCGCCTTGACCCCAGCTATCTGGCCCCAACATCCCCCAACCCCAGTGTGGTCCCAGATCACGCCCCCCACATGGCTGTCTCAGCACCTGTGGGGCTCAAACTTCCCCCCACTCAAGCACCCTACCCCGGTGCACCCCCATTCAACCCCTCCCCCACCTGGCTAACCCCCACCCCCCTTGCAGCCCCAGCTCACCCAGTACTTGGTGCACTGCAAAGGACTCCAACCCCCTCCACTCATCTACCCCACCCCAGCTGATCCAAGTTCAATCCCCCCTGCACCTTACTCAGCCCTCCCCAGCTGACCCCCCGCCCTTTGCATGTGCTGGGCTGTCAACCGCCAGCCGCTCCAGGACCATGAGGCTCTACCCTCACCCAGCTAACCCTCCCCCCCACAGCCCCAGCTCATACTCCCCAGCATATGGGGCTCTGGCTTCAACCTGCACCCAGGGCTCCCAACCCCCAGCACTTGGGGCTCCAGCTCCAACCTCCCTATCCATCACTCCCTCAGACCTGATTCCAACCCTCTGGCTGGGCTTAAGCCCCGCCCTGACCCCCTGCTGCCCAGGTCCAACCCCTTGCAAACCCCATCTCAGCTGTACCCTCCCACCACCCCGTCATCCTAACCAACCCCAATCTTAATTCCCAACTCATCCCCCTAAGCCCTCCCCAACTTACACAAAATTCAATGTACGTGAGGGCTGCATGGAACACAACCCTTGTGTACCCTGAGGGATTACTCTACTACAAAAATGCAGAAGAAAACATACTACTGTGAAATGAATATGGGGGGTGTTTCTGCATTGTAATCCAGTTGCTTTGTTCAGGAGCTACTGCTATCCTTCTATACTATATCTTCTTTAGAATCAACATCATACTTTGTGGGGGAGGGGGGCACAGTTTGACACTAGTCACATGGTGCCAAGATGCTAAAAACACTGGCTTTCCACGGGAAGTAGCAAATGATCATCACTTATGTAATATAAGCAAAAGAATCTCAAACTGTATAAATCATCTTAACAGTGAAACCTGTGTACAGGAGATTATATGACCAGAATCACAAATATTTAGGAACATACATTTTTTATAGATTGTAGGCCAAACTATTTTAAAAGTCTAATGAACCTAAAAACTGTTGAGTAATCGCTTTTTTGTGGGGAACGTCCTGAGTTTTACAATAAAGAAATGAATACCTCTGAATACATTTGGATGTCCTGCAAAGAATGAGCATATGCAGGAGTTAATAAAGAAAGGTCAATTCTGCTATCATGGTCACTGAAGCATAATGCAGTAAATGAAGTAGTTTTTGAAGTGCTCTATCCCAGAATATTCAAACATATATATTCAAGAAGTTTCAAAATGTTGTTCTTGATACATCTGCTTAACCCTGAGCCAACATCAATTTAAAACTGACTTTACATGAGTAACAACATATTGCAAATGTCCAATAATTTTGTACAAAAATGGCGATAGTTTTGACTTACAGTGGATGCGGTTTGCCGGTGTCGTCCTCCTTCTATTACGACCCACCTTTTATGTTACAATATTGAGTTTGTGACTCTATTTATCTCCCACTTACTAATGTTTTGAAGTAAATAATGTTTAAAATTTCAGAATTATTAATTTCTTAATTCCAACCATTGATACAATTTGTCTTACCAAGATTGCTTTAATTTCTGCACACAGAATGCTTTGTTGGTGTGTTTTTGTTGTGAAATGTAGTAAGCATCAGTTTATTTTGAAAATTAATTTTTTCTCGTAAGGTTTGCTTCATTCATTCAGACCTCTTTCATTCCTTTTGATATTGATTCATTTCTCAAGTAGCATCCAAGAGGAAAGTGAGACTGTAACTTTTTTCCCTGTACAGTGTATCGTACCTGTCTGTCATAATCAAAAAGGCATTTTCTCAGGAACTGTTGAGACTTCTTTTCACAATACTGTTTTAAAAAGTGACTCCTGAACCTGTGTTTTTCAGTAAATTCTCTCTAAAACTAACAGGGTGGGTTTCACTCCAACTAGGGATAGGAGGCCCCTTTATCGTTGGATCAGTGTGTGTTGCACATCAGTGTCACAGAGTGTTGGAGATAAAATGTATACACAGCAAAAAAAAAACCAAGAAATTTCTTCATCCAGGAAGTCAACCTCTTGCTCTGTTACAGAAAACAGATCAGACTGACTTGTGCCTGTATTCAGTACTGATGCTCAGACAGAGTTGCAGGCTTGTGCTCTGTTTCATATTTAATAAGCTAGAGAGTATAAATAAATGAGTAAGCACAAGTAAAATGCTGTGCATAACTCACATCATCTGTCTCCTTTTAATTTATTGTCCATCTCAGAGGGGAAGCTTGCAGAACTTTTTCTTCCCACCTTCCTATGTTGCTAATTCTAATTCCTCTTGTCCCAAAGCTGTTCCTGCAGCACTTCTGGCTGGTCAAATGTGATGTTCTTTGCCAAACTCACTCTATTCATTGGTGCTTAAGGATTAAAGTGACAATGGACGCTAACACAATCTATCTCTTTAAAGATTAAATTAGAGCCTAATCTGGTGAATAAGATTATGTGGGGAAGGGAAAACTTTTCAAATTTAGGTTTTTACATCCAGACAGGTTTCACTGAAATTAGCCACTTATTTTATTCTGAAGGGGAAGAAGGTATTTTTTTTCCTAATTGTATGAATTTTCACAGAATAGTGGCAAGGTGGATATGTTCTGCTGCTTTACATATCTGTTGTTTTAGGGTATGTCTGCACAGCAGCCTAATTTCAAAATAAGCTAATCCGGAAGAGGTATTTGAAATGGCTTATTTTGAAATAATGCTGCTACACACAAAAATACATTTTGAAATAGCACTCAGCTATTTTGAAACAGAGCATCTACACACACACTGCCTATTTTGAAATAGAACCATTGGATACACTATTATTTGAAAATAGGGTCTGTTCCCTGTCTTAATGACACCTATTTCGAAATAGGCACTATTTCTCATGGAATGGGGTTTACCAATTTTGAAAGAAGCCAACTTCTATTTTGAAATATTTTGAAATTATTTCAAAATAGCAGTTGCATTGTGTAGACCCTTAGATAGTTTTTCAGAATAACTGCTGTTACTTTGAAATAATTTTGCTGTGTAGACCTACCCTTAGTGAACATAAGAATGGCCATACTGGGTCAGACCAAAGGTCCATCCAGCCCAGCATCCCATCTGCCGACGGTGGCCAATGCCAGGTGCCCCAGAGAAGGAGAACAGAAGACAATGATCAAGTGATTTATCTGCTGCCATCCAGCTCCTGCCCTTGTTCTGAAGGCTAGGGCACCATACTTTATCCCTGGCTAATAGCCATTTATGGACCTAACCTGCAAAAATTTATCAAGCTCTTTTTTAAACCCTAATAGAGTCCTGGCCTTCACAGCCTCCTCGGGCAAGGAGTTCCACAGGTTGACTGTGCGCTGTGTGAAGAAAAATTTCCTTTTATTAGTTTTGAACCTACTACCCATCAATTTCATTTGGTGTCCCCTAGTTCTTGTATTATGGGAAAAGGTAAATAATTTTTCTATATTCACTTTCTCCACACCATTCATGATTTTATATACCTCTATCATATCGCCCCTCAATCGCCTCTTTTCCAAACTGAAAAGTCCCAGTCTCTCTAGCCTCTCCCCATATGGGACCCGTTCCAAGCCCCTAATCATCTTAGTCGCCCTTTTCTGAACCTTTTCTAATGCCAATATATCTTTTTGGAGGTGAGGAGACCACATCTGCACGCAGTACTCAAGATGTGGGCGTACCATAGTTTTATATAGGGGAAGTATGATATCTTTTGTCTTATTATCGATCCCTTTTTTAATAATTCCTAACATCCTATTTGCCTTACTAACTGCCGCTGCACACTGCGTGGATGTCTTCAGAGGACTATCCACTATAACTCCAAGATCCCTTTCCTGATCTGTCGTAGCTAAATTTGACCCCATCATGTAGTACGTGTAATTTGGGTTATTTTTTTTTTTTTTTTTAGTGTTTGCATGCTGCTTGCTACATAGAGTTTGATGGGAAAATATTCAGGATGGTTAAAAAGACACCAAGTGCTCCACTGCCTTTAATTTTCCTTTTTTTTCTTTTACTAATTTATTGATTCTTTTCCCCCAAACTCAGTCTTCAGAGACTGCTTTATCCTTTAGACAGCTTCATTCTTTAAGTTGTTGTTGTTTGGGGGTGTGGGGAGGATTGTTTTTGGCTTTTTTTGTTTTTTCCCTTGTTCCACAACAGAGGAATTAAAGTAAGCAGAGATGAAATTTCTAAAATTTACTTGTTTACAAGTTCTGAAGTTTTTGTTTTGTGAGAGTCTTTAGATGTTCATTTTTTGGGGGAAAGGAAAAGGTAGTGGTGCAGTAATAATACTTGAATTTCTCATCTTGTCAGTTATATCTGGGCTTATCGTAGTGTATATTCCTCTTTTAGACAACACCTGAGGGTATGTGTGTGTAAATATGGATAGTGAGCTTGCAAATCTTATTAATATTGCAGGCATAGCAAATAACTTTGAATATAGAAGCTGTGTCGAGCAGAAAATGCAACAGGCACCTTATGACAGGGTTTTGTCAGGTTTGTTGATTGATTTGTTGTTGTGCTATTTTTAGTCTGTTACTTAAGAAGTTAGTACAGTAAATTTTTTCGCATCTGGCAGCCCAGGGACCACGAGGTTGTCAGATATTTAAATATTCAAATAATAGAGAGGTATACTTACCAATGCAGAACAACACTAAAGAAAAATAAGATTAGATATTAAGAAACAAACAAAATATATTCAGAGTACTTTATATGCCAACAACAGCAGTATGACACGCTACAAACTTCTACTGTATTTGCTGCATTTATTGTATTTGCTTTCACTGTACTCAAAAACAACAAGAAGTTCTATGGAACCTTATAGACTAACAGATATTTTGGAGCATAAGCTTTCAAGGGCAAAGACCCACTTCATCACATGCATGCCTTTGCCCATGAAAGCTTATGCTCCAGAATATCTGTTAGTCTATAAGGTGCCACAGGACTTCTTGTTATTTTTGAAAATACAGACTAACACAGCTACCTCTCTGATACATTTCACTATATGGTACTTATGGAAAACATAACTAACTTTTATGTATGGTTAAAATGCCAGTTATTTGAGACTTCCAGATGATAGAAGGCCGGATATTAAAGAGTTGACTGTAGAAAGGGGTTGGTATTTTGTTATGGGTTCTTCCTAGAAACATCTCTAGTTCGTGTTATAGAGCTTTCCATGCTGAGCTACATTAGTGATCAACTCTCTTGTTTGAAGTCATGCACACTCCAGTCATTTTACTTCAGTTCTGATACTGTTTTTTTTCTGCTCTTCCCCTATTTGATATAGATAGTGGAACAAAGTAAATCTTCAAACACTATGCTTGTGGTCAGCTTTTTAAATGCAAAGAAAGGCTCTTACTCTCATTCTCTCATGCATTTTTGTTTATTGTGCACATTTCAGTTCCTAAAAATACATAAACATATTTGGCTATGGAGGTGTTCGAGGGA
This sequence comes from Carettochelys insculpta, assembly GCF_033958435.1. Taxonomy (NCBI): domain Eukaryota; kingdom Metazoa; phylum Chordata; order Testudines; family Carettochelyidae; genus Carettochelys; species Carettochelys insculpta. The sequence goes on from NC_134149.1 coordinate 39,436,932, forward strand.
ATACTTTCTGAGCTATGGCTCTGAAACACTTTTCTGGTGGCTGTATTTTTGCAATTTTGAGCTCCCTATTTCTTGTGTCCTTTGGGCTTGCTCTTTCTTATGGTCTTAATGGGCATATTCAGATTCATAATGGAAGAAAAGTTTATTGGGTGAAAACCAGACAGCTTCAGGGCTTTGAGTATCCTGTTGGCCACTTTGCTGTGCACTTCACTGTGGTTGCTGAACCTGTTGCTCTCATGCTGTCAGATTTCACAAACTTAGGTGGTTAGAACTGGTTTAATGAATGTGTGGGAGATCCTGTCACTGCTCCTACATGCCTTTCTAAATTCCCATAAGATGTCAGAGGATGTATTCTTCATTTTCCATTCTAAATTGTTGTGTTGCTTGTCTACAGAAATGTGTAAACCAATGGAGAGTATTTTTTTTCCAGGGGATAAAAGTGTTCACGGGCTGCTTGACTTGTATATCGTGATAAACCTATAGGAACAACTAGCTGTAATGCACAGGGTAGACATCTTTCCTTTAATTTTGTTTTTGTTTAGAAGATGAGAGAATAACTGAACATATTGCTACTGTTCCGTCCAACAGACCAATCCATAAACACTAGAGTAGAATAGAAATATTGGGCCCTACAGCTAAGCTTGCACTGTTGTGTTGAACATTTCTGAGGGAGTTTATTATAATTTACCCATAATAACAGCTCATCCTACATAGTTTTGTGGTAAAATTGGACGATGTCATAACATGGAAATAGTCCATAATTTCTATAAGCTTTTAAAATCACCTTGGATTTTTGAAGTTTTAAAATTTGGGTGGATATATGTGAAGTTGGGTGTGTCATGTGGACAGGTAAGTCACCAAGAGCCTTGAAGAAGGATAAACGTTGCACAGCCCAGAAAGCTCAGGCTAATTATAGAACAGAAGAGTATTCTCATCCCACGTTTAACAAGTACTTGAGTTATGAGTACTTGCTACGAGAGACATAAATACATACATACCTTTGCTCACTAAAAGAATGAACTTCTCCTGCTCATATGAGCCAGCCTCAGGCTCCCTGGCCAGGGGGCAGGGAGACAGACAGCCCTGCGTCTAGCTCCGCTGCAGCCACTGAGTCCCTGGCTGTGGTGTGGGGAGACCCACAGCCCTGCGGCTAGCTCCACTTCAGCTGGGGGGGGTCCCTGGCTGGAGGCAGGGAGACTCACAGACCCAGCCCAGCCTGGCCCACTCCCAACACCTCCAGCCTGCAACTCCCTGCACGCACCCCAGCCCAGCCCAGTCTCCAAACCCCCCGGCTTGCCACACCCCCCACAGGTACCACTGCTGCAGCCCAACGAACAAGCTGCCACCTCCGCCACCAGAGCTGCCACAGGTTTTAACCCTCCCTCCCGCTCATGGGAAACAATTCTGCTCGTATGGGGGGGATGAGTGTGCTGATGTTTAAAGTTGGAGCTGAAAATGAATATAAACATTATATCAGTGCAGTAGTCACTAAGGGTTCTTAAAACTCCCTAAATACAGATTTATGTCATGTACATTTTAAAAGTTTTATTAATATGGCATGACAGAGATAGATAGTCTTTGAGGTCAAGCCTTACGTAGTGAAGAAAATGTATTTATTATTACTTTTAAACAAATCAGTCCCTTCACGGGATGATAGGTCCTTAAGTCAACATCTAGCAAAGCAATATGCACCTGTGTGGCACCATGGACATAGAACCGTTATGAATATGTCTGGTTGAATTTTTTGCCAACGAAGAAAATTGGAAAAGTATCACAAAAATTAGTGCATACTGTCAGGATTGGGATGCAAACCAACAAGAGCATGAAAATTCACTCCTCAGCCTGGTGCTTTATCTACAAGTCATTCCATTCTGCACAGGTATTTTAGGAGTTGTAGAAGGAAGCATCCCAGATTATCTTCAATAATTAAACACTGTAGAAAGATTTAAGAAAAAATGGCAGTTTATATAGGTGAACATAGTTATTGTTGGTCTCCGACTTCCCACTTTAATTTAAACATTTTTCCCATTTTTTAAAGTTAAACAGATCTGTTTCATGCCTGTTCATATTTCAGTCATTAAATCCAAAACTTTCATTTCCCCCACCTGTGGAAATCAGTCAAGACAGTACGATGTGATTTGTTACTTTAATCTTTGGTATTCTTGAACTTTAAAAAAAAAGAATTAGAAATGTGCCTTGCTGTTGAGATAAAAAGGATTTTTGATGTATCTGGAGACTTTAAAAAACCCCAGAAACTTTAAAAATTTTACAGCTTCAAAGTGTTTCTCAAATGTTGCATTTTCAAGGACATTTCATTAAGATGTATCTTTTCCCAACCTTGCATCTTTCCTTGTTGCACTGTCCAGCTTAGTGATTTTTTACTTAAATTGTTCAGTGTCATAATCTTGGTCCAGTGTTGTTGTTTTAAATGTAGAGTGTATGTTGTTTTGAAGTTTATTTGGGTACTTTGTAGATTCTTGTGCTCTATAGCCTCTGTAAGCAATAGGTATCTAATGTGCTACCTAACTTAGGCATGCCAAGGGGTATCAAAACACAGTTCGATGTTAAAGTGTTTGGAAGTACTAAGTTCTTGATGGTGTGCAGCCTGCTTCTAAACATCAGCAGAGAAGCACTGTGCTTTTACTCTCTGAATGACCCCTACAGTGTATTCTCAGTGAAGTGGCATTCATATAGCCTGAGGATACATCCTTCACATCTTATTTCTTTTCCTTTAAAAAAATAAATAAAAATGCCCAACCTAATTCAGATGGTTCTGTGTTGAGTGGGCATTCTTAGCACTCAAGTGGTTAAGACAGCTGTGCACTCTTTTGCTCAGTGCAGTGTTTTGAAAGTTCACATATTGAGAAGCTTTTTTTGTTGTTTTTTTTGTCTGATACACTAGTCCTGTGTGTACCAACAAAGGGTAATATAAATCTGAAAACTAAAATGTCAAAATTGATCAACTGTATGATCATAGGAAGCTTGGATGCCACAGTACATCAATTGAGACCTTTCTCAAGGATCATAGCAGAAGAAAGATGTTCCAAATCTGTAGACAAGTGTTTGGATTCAAACCATTTTTGTATTTCGACCATTGGACAGCATTGGTGTGTACACAGAGCAGAGCAGAAGATGTGCCTCTTGCTAACAATGTAACTCCTCGGCTATGTCAGCATAGTAAACCCACCTCATCAATATATCATCCATATAGACACTGCATTCGTTATATCTGCTGTTGGCTGTGATTCTTGTCAATTTCACAACTGTGCAAGAGGAAGAGTCCCTGTGCAGAGCCTTTCTGACCTCTGGGGTCCTATCTCCCTACTTTCCACCAGGAGCATGACAGCCAGACACTCTGGGTGCACATGTCTCTGCCAGAGATGAGAGGCCTCAGATGGCTCCTCCTACCCCCTGCAAAGAGGTGAGAAGACCTGGACAGCTTCCTCACCACTCTCTGTTGGGCGCATAAGTGAGAAGTCCCCAGGCTCTGGCTCTCAGTCCCCCTCCCCGACCCCCACCGCCCCTCATGAGTTGGTGAAAGTGCTCCTGGCCAGGTTGCTCACCCACCAACAGGAGGAGGACCATGTGGACATTAGCAACTGCAGTAATTAGTGAAGTGGCTTTACAACCTAACATGGTTGTCAACTTCTTTTTGGAGTGTAATCATAGCCTTGTTCTCACTGCCCATTCCCTTTCAAAAGCCAAACATTAACACATCCCCAAGTGTATATGCCTGCCTACAGTCCTTAAAACCACTGTTTTTAATCATAACTGAACTGCTCTATATAAAAGTTCTGAGGTTAAGCAAAAGCTGCAATAGCTCAGACTTTTCTACTTCTATTCTGAGGCCATCCTGGTAAAACAATAATAATGAGTGATTGTTGTTAGCAGCACTTTAGATGATAGGACTGAGTTTTCTTGTGAGGTGCTAGGTGATAAATGAGGCTCAGACATTTGCTCTAATTGGATGAGCATGTGCTGAAGGAACATCTTCAAGGTGAGCAGAGCTTTGCCTTTCACCCTGTGAGTTAATATGAATTGTTCATCTGCATCCTCCTTTTTTTCCCATCTTTATCACACAACCAGTATCCTTACAAGAATTCAGTGCATATAGATGGGAACAAGTCTATTTTTGCCCTCAGGAGATAAAATTACACATTTAAACTAAGAAATTGCTCTCATCTCATTTGGAAATATTTTTGCTTCCATTTCATATACCTTTAACTTTAGCAAGATGTTTAATAATAATATTTCGTATTTCAATAAAACCTTTCATGATGAAGAGTTGAATATTTTAAAATTCAGTTTCTGCTCCAGTTACATTATTGGCAAGATAAAAGATGCAAGAGTTGCAAATATGCAACAATGTATCTGTGCATAGCATGGAGTTTCACAAGACAAACCCTATTTTTTCTTAAGTACCTGAAGTATTCAGTTAAAGTAGCCTGCAGTGTTTTAATATCTTTTCTTTTTCAGACTTCTACAGTTTTTTCTTTCCACAACATTTTGCTGATTAGTTATTCAAATATATTAAATTATAATAAGCATCGAAATCATGGATAATTAACTTTTACTGGCATATGGCATTAATTTAATAGTTAAGTGTTATTTAATAATAATAAATCATAAATAATAATTTAATAATGTCCAGACCTAAGTTTTTGGGTCTTCAGAGTCCTTAATCCAGAAATAGAGAGAATCTGTATTCTAGATGCAAAATGACCCAGAATTTATAGCATAAGATGAAAAAGTTTAGGAAGTGATTTAGAAAGGGTTATATAAGGAGGATGAAGTGGGACATGGGTTGGTGCTCTGTGATTTTTGTGGCCTGTTTCTGATTTCTACTGATCTCACACCTCTGGGTAAAGTTCATCTGGGTTCTGTCCAGTGACTTCCTGGACAACCACAAGGAGCAGTGGGCACTGCCTGGGATTCTTCCTGGATCCCTGATTTTTATCCCTGTGACCTTCACTCTGTCCCTGTTTTTATTGATCCCCGTGCTCAGTTGATACCTGGGTCCAGTGGTTCTTCCATGTAAGATGTGAGCTTCCATGGTGTCTGTTGGATGCTGCTTTCTAGAAAGTCCAAAAAGTTCAGCTACACCAGGAATGACCATCACACAAGTGTGAATATGCAGAATATACTCAAAGAACTACCGTAACTGTGATGAATCTTTCATTAAAAAGCTTGACAGTAATGGAAATCCAGGCACTACTGATCATTTCCTGCAAAGACCAGAGTAATCTCCAGATAAGCCCATCATCAACATATATGATAAATCCCAGAGAGGGTATCATCATCAGCATCAACAGCCATGAGGTCAGTGCCCATTGGTGTCCGATGCCTGTCTCACTATTTCCTTCCATAACAACAAGAAATCCTGTGGCACCTTATAGACTAACAGATATTTTGGAGCATTAGCTTTCGTGGGCAAAGACTCACTTCATCATATGCATGAGTGGGATGGGGGAGGAGGCAGAGAAGTATTTAAAGAGTGGGGTCCTTGTTAAAGGGAGGACCAGAGCTGACAAGGTCTATTCAGTCAGGGTGGCAATGGCCCATTTTCAGTAGTATACATCAGGAGAGGTATAAAAAGTCAGATCAGTCAGGAGAGATGTGGCCCATTGTCAGATTCTAATGTGAAGGTGTGAACTTCCAGCACAGAGAAACTGCTTTTGTACGGGGCCAGCCACTCCCAGTCTCTGGTTAATCCTTGGTTGATGGAGTCAAATTTGCAAATGAATTGCAGTTCAGAGATTTCTCTCTCCATTTTAAATTTGATTTTTGTTGTTGTAGGACTGCTACTTTTAAATCTGTTACAGGGTGTCCAGGGATATTGAAATGTTCTCCTACAGGTTTGTGTATGTTGCCGTTCCTGATGTCTGATTTATGTCCATTTATTCTTTTATGTAGAGACTGTCCAGTTTAACCAATGTAACTTGCAGTGGGGGATTGCTAGCACATGATGGCACATGATGGCATATATTAGTAGATGTGCAGGTAAAGGAGCCCCAATGGTACGGTTAGGACCTGTGATGATATGCCGAATACCAGGGTCTTGATTTTTCATTCATTGTTAGAGTGTGGTGTAACCAAAATAGGAACCTGGATTATGCTGTGAGAAAAAGAGGATTTGTGTCTTGAAGGAATACTGGTCTTGCCTTGCACTCCTTTCTAGATCTGCATATGAGTGATTTTGAAGTTGTCTGATTATAATTAGGTTTGGAAGGATTAGATTTTCATCAGTAAATAGTTGATGATTTCACTGTGCACACAAAAACAGGCAAAAATATTTCCATTGCTAATAACTGAAATGTTCAGACAGGCAATGTAAGAAAAAAGCTGCTTAAGAATTATTAAGAATTTAAAGTAGTACCTCTAAGTATGACTAAATTAAGACACACTTGACTTCTAATTTCGTTGAGTTTTATCACTGCTTTCAGATTTATGGAATGAGTGAAATTACATTTTTTTTCTTTTAGTTGCTTTATAGAACATGTCTGTTTGGCTAGTGGAACAGAAATTCCAATTACAGAGTGTGGTAAGGGATTACAGTATTTGGGGTAACTGTGAGCGGAAATTAGGCATGCTATATGCAAAATTGGGGGGGGGGGCATAATTTAGCAGCTGCCACTTGCAGTGAACTACCTGGGTCTTGGTGGAGTGTCAGTGGTTTACCACGTATTGGTAAAAAGCACGTGTTTGTATATTTACTGATACATGCTGAACCCCTTGCTGGGTTGTGTTGCAATACAGATTAGGTAGAAATATGGTGTAGGAGGTCTTTAAAATTAAGTGTTAGAAAGCATCTGATCTTGAAAACACTGATCATGATACTAGTGTGGCCTTATGGCAAAGTCTCTGAAAAACTCTCAAAGCCCCAGGTACACACTATCATGACGTTTTGAATATTAACCTGACATTGGCAGCCTTCCCATTACATGTTGTTGAACAATATTTATGGTAGGTGGAATTTGTACTAAATATTCTCATGTGTGTACTAAATATTCTTCATGGTGTAATCTTTTAGATTATACCTTGAGACTCTCTTCTTTCAGCAGAAACAGAAATGTGTTTCCAAAAACATGTTATTCCCAGTTAGTATCTGTCACTGTACCATCAAGAAAAAAAATTAAAGGAATGAGGCACCTTGAACTAATAAAAAAAAAAAGGATGAAATTTATCTTTCATTCTGGAGCCATTAATTTAAAATATAACATGATATAATGGCTTATCTACCCTACCATGGAAGATCTACCTGCTCACAGTTGATCTCCCAGGGTTCAACTTCATTCATCTAGTCTGGACAGATGAAATCAAGCTCTCAGGGGTCACAGTCCACTTCTATACTCCTCGCAAGATGTGAGGAATAAGAGAGGTCAAAGGAGAAATTGTCCTGTCTCCTGTATAGACAGGCAGCAAGTAAGTCAAGTGCAGATACATCAATTTTAGCTGCGCAGTTGGCATAGCTAGAATTGCTTATCTGTGGTCAATTTTCTTGGATTACTGTAGGCATAGCCTAAGGAAGGTATACTCCTACTGTGGGATTCACGTATGTGTATCACTTGAAAGGGAGTTGGCTGAAGCACTCAAATTATTCTCAAGTCTTCAGCATTTGTACGTTTTTCATATTTCTAATGTAGACCTTAATATTTGCAGAACACCACTCCAATGCCAAGGCCCATCTCTGATTGTTTGCAGCACTGGTACTAAACAGGTTACTTGTTTGTGATCAGAGGTTGTGAACCTAGCACTTAATACTCTGTTTCTGCTTTTACCAGTTATACCAGCAGGGGAAAACTGATATAATTATGCTCGTATAAACCCCACTCAGGACATTCTATATATACATAATATTATATATAGTAAAAGTGGCTTTTTTTAAAAAGTTTACTTAAACCCTTTCCTAATCAATGTGAAAGAGAGGTAGTCGAGTTAGTCTGTATTCCCAACAAAACAAAACAGCAGAAATGTTGCACTTTAAAAATGAACAAAATGATTTATTCAGTGATGAGCTTTCGTAGGACAGACCCACTTCATCAGATCAATTTCATTTCCAATACAGACTTACAACATAAGTTATAATTGGATGAAATAAGGTGTGGGGGGGTTATGCAAGAATAAATGTGTTGACATGGGCTTTAATGCCAGTGTTTGTATTTCATTGTCTATCCTTACCTAAGCCTGTGGTGGTATAATTTTTCTGCTGTAGACAATCCATTAGTCTTGGTGAGGTGAGGATGGACAAAAGATTGTTCCCCTGGTGAGTTGTACAGTGAAGAGGATACAGTTTGACGCACAGACTTGACCTGAGTAGAGCTGGTGGGAGTAGTAGTGATAGTGAGCTTGAAATTTTACATCATTGAAAATTACTGCACTGCTTCTATGTATTTCATACTGTTCAGAGGCAGGACACAGTGGAATTAATCATAAGGATCTCAAAGAAGGAAGAATTTTGCCCATAATACTCAATTTCCCATTGTATAATAGTGAGAGTTATGGACAAATTGTACAGTGTGAATTAAATGAAAGCCTGTTGCCCCAGAATGACAGATTGTAAAGAATAGAAACATATTTGTCACATAGCAGCTGCCTTATTATAACTTCCATAAATCTTAATTCCAATGCCTGAGTCAGTTCAATCATTTTTGAAATGGTAGAACATACACACAAATATAAAGCTTAGGGTGGTGAGGGAATCACATGTTGGTACACATTTGTTCTTTCCACTGTAGTTCAAAAGTGTATATCCACTAGCACTATTTTTCCATTCTGATTATTCTAATACAATTATTAGAGGGAAAATTATTACATTTTGTTGGTTCTTCGTCACTGGAACTGTGGCTGTTCTGATGTAATTAACCATCCAAAGTAATGAATTCTAACTTGCATTTTCAATTAATTGTAACTAAAAATAATCTTGAACTAAAAAATTCATTTTGTCCCATAGAAAGCTTCATTGCTTTATCACACTTGTTGTACTAGAGCTTTAGATTAGGGTAACTTAGTTTTTAAATTAAATGTCAAATATAATTTGCCCATGGAAACATGAAGTGCATGGCTATACTCTAAGGGGAAAAAGTCAGCTCAGCATCCTTTAATATTGATATATATACATAAAATCAGCTTGCTACCCAATTAGATCATGTCTGGAAAAATGTGAAAAGTAATTTTACATATACATGCATACTTATATTGATGTAAATAGAAAAAAATGGCACATACGGCTATAGTTTTGTCACAGCTGTCAGAGAAATATTAGATTCCATCATTTTAATTTTTATTAAATATTAATGACTTTTGACATTGAGATTTTTGCTGTGATGTCTGACAGTTTGGGATGTTTGTACATGCATGAGTGGATGTGTGATTGGTTTTGTGATGGTAAACAGCTGAACAAACTTTGCGGAAAGCCTAAGAAGGCACAGTTTGAATGCTAGGAAGTATGAGAGGCTCACAAAGAGCAGGAAGCAAGGGATAATACTTTGAGTAACACCCACAAACCCTGCCCTCCCCCCACCAAAAAAAAACCTACATAGGAACATAGCTGTTTTGTTAACCAGACTCATAGCATTTGCTCTTCAGGTACAGATTTAATATCTAGAAAGTTAGAAGTAAATCATAAAAGTATTTTAGGATTTGCAAGGAGTTGAGCATTTTAAATACAAATTCCTAGCGTTAGTGTCTAATGAGTTGTTTGTGAAGGGATTTTTCTTTTTGTTCTTGGTGTGTTTGGGGTTTTGTTTGCTTGCTTGCCTGCTTGCTTTGTTCATTTGTTTTTTGACCACTCTGATTTTAAAAGTTTACGCAGGTGGAGAGCTAAAGAAAATCTCATGCCATACACCGTTTAAAAAAAAAAGTTATTAGCATCATTTGTTAACCATAATTGTATCTGGCTGCATGGAAGCCAGCAATTGCCAACGTTTATAATCTTTGATAACACGACACTTAAAATCAAGAGACAAAAAGAGGGTAAAGTGCAGAAAATGAAATACTAGCCACTTGGCACTGCAGAAAAGTTACAATACATAAAGGCTTGTGTTCAAAAACCCTAGGAAGATGGAAAACCGTAGAAAACGTCAAGCTCTTTAACATAAAATTTTCTATCCAACTTCCTTCCATACCATACAGGTCTCTGCACAGAGCATTTTATGCACTAATGTTCATTTTATCTGCATGAAGTTTTGTACTATCAATATTTATGAAGGGTATTTATATTGTTCATTTTAACTTTGTGAAATTTTAAAATCAATATTTATGAAGTGTATTTACATTTTAAATACTATATAATGTTGCACATTTTAAAATAGGCAATTCGTGGGCAAAACCAATCATTAGTTAAAAGCGTATAGTAATTAAACTGTATGCAAGTAGTTTAAAGAAATGAAAGTTCAGCCATTTGTATTTCAACATAAATATCACTAGTATATTTTTCATAACAGGTTTGAATATTAATTGTATTTTCAAACAGTTCAAAATTGTGTCTTTTGAGTCACAGTAAAAGTTACATTTCAAGCAAAATTTTGTATCTTTATCTTGTTAATCAGTGAACATAAAAGCTGTAAGACAAAGCAATACTTAGTAAACTGCCTTATATAGTCACTACCATATTTTTAATATTTTAATTATTACTCTCTTAGTCTTTGAATGGAAAGAGAACTCACTACTTAGGGTACTGCCCTGGGGTTCTAGAGATCTCTGTCCAATTAATGCCTTATCACAGACTTCCTGTGCAACTTTAGCAATTAACCTAGTGTGGGCTATCCCTTATTTCCAAAATGAAGGTAGCAGTAATTTCCTACCCCACAAAACTATTATGCAGAAAAAAATATATGAGAGAATGTGATGCACTGTGGTACAGGGAACCATACAGGTAGCTAAAGATTAGATCATTTACTCGTGGTGACCGAAGTAAATTTTTTCTGAGAAATATACGTGAATTTGACAAATATATGTTTTCACGAGTAAGTAGAAATGTTTTCTCTCTTTTACTTAATTATTTTCCATCCCCTCTCTCTGATTATTTCCACATTCATTGTAAGAAATAAAAGAAAAATATAGTAAATGATAAAACACAGGCTAATGAAAGCCAACAGTTTTGTATAGCATGGCACAGCTATGTCATCAAGCGTTGGAAAAGCTAGTGAGACAAAGGTCCAGATATTCAATTAGCACTTATTTATACATAGAATTACTCATCTTGGGTTTTTCTTCTTTCCAATTTACATTATTTTTGCCTTTTTTTTTTATTTTCGGAGGAACTTAGTAAATTGAGAAGTCCTGTGGCACCTTATAGACTAGCAGGTTTATTGGAGCATAAGCTTTCATGGGCAAAGACTTACTTCATCGTTTTTTTGTGGATACATACCAACACGACTACCTCTCTGATACTTACTAAATTGATCTCTTTTTGGTTCTTGACCATTTATTTTTCAGACTCCTTAGTCTCAATACTGTGTGCAATGACAGGTTATTTTGGGACACAGTACAATGAATAAAAAGAGAATAACTTCTGCAAAAATGGGATTATGATTACAATTGCAAATCAAAATAGAATAGGCTCCTCTCAGGCTGAATTACCAATTGACTTCATAGGCCTTGTTCCATGAGGTAGTAGGTTGACGTAAAGACTTCAGGCATCCTAGGTTTTGTCTTGAATTATTAACTAATATGTAAACTACAAACTGCCATGTCTTCATTAAGATTTTACCTTCTGTTAGTTAATTTCAGTTAAGTAGCTTGGGTTGAGGAGCTCACCTTTTTCCTCTTGAAGGCAAATCCTTAAAAGAACTTTGTTTTTTCCTCTGTCCAAACTGTGCTTTCTAATGGTTGTTTAAAAAAGGAAAAAAAGGTAGCAAGCTAATTATGTGCTTACCAGAAAATCAGAATTTATGAAGTGAAGTGTTGGAGCAATGCACATAAATTGTCTGGATTTCCACAAGCAGTGAGGGCAAATATGATCCTTTGTAAGACAGATTTGATTCTTTGTGAGAGCTACATACTTTCATCTCTCAAATTAATTAATTCCTTTCTTTTGTCCTATTTCACCTTTAATGTGAACTCACTATTACAGGCTTTTTTACACTAAGTCTATGTCTAGATTACAGTGATTTGTCGACAGAGGTACAAAACTGCTGTCAACAGATTGTGGCAAAATTACCAAGCAGCTTTTGAGCAATCTGCTCTGTCAAAAGAGAGCAGCCGGGCTGCTTGGCCACTCTCTCAACAAAAAGACCAACTCAAAGCACAGCAGACAGGGCTGCCCGGTGTCCTGGAAGCCCTGTCTGTTGACAGAGGGGCCTCCCCGGAACATCCAGATGGGCTTTCTGTCAACAGGGGTGTTATGCCTTGTGGAGAGTGGAAGAACTCTGTCGACATAACTGCTGCATTCTGTTGATTTACTGTAGGTAAAATGCTATGGGAATCTGGACATTTCCCAGATTTGGTTGACAAAACCCTGTAATGTAGACATAGCCTAAGACATATTATAATGCAGTGTAATCTGTTTGGTAATATGGGATTAAACACATGAACACTCAGTGTAGACAAGAACTGTTGTCATAAAGTTTAAACCCAAAGCGGACCACCATATGATCTAGAGATCACCTGCTATGTTTGAAATCCTGACAATTGGTCATGGTTAGCATATAGCAACCTAAATGATTTTTACACAAAGCATTAACTTTCAACACTTGAATATGAGTATATGACATAATTTTAAATAGAACAGTTTTGGTCTATGCAGAGTGAAAACACATTTAACATGTTAATTAACATATTATTACTTTGTGCTACTTCCCCCTGCAAAGCAGCCCTTAAAAGATATTTTCTTCCGCTTACTCTGTGTACTGTGCATCAACTAAAAGAGTCTGTCTAGTCATATTTACTTTATAAAGCGTTGAAAGTGAAAGATTTAAATTAATGTTTGACCCTCTAATCTGAGATAGGGAAAAGTAAGCCCTATTATCATTGAATAAGGGGTATTACAGTTCAGTTTCCATATCTGAATGCTGAATTTTGAGTCCTTGGTACACAGAAGTGATATGAGCATTGCCATAGATGCACACAGTATGCTTCATCCTCTTAAAGAAAGATTTACATTTTTCTATCCCAGCATTTTTACTCTTTCTGACCTATATATTTTCTCACCACTTTCCCACCGTTTCTCACTTCCTATCTCATTTTTTCTACTCTTCTCTTTGTTTCCTTCTTTTCTTCATTTCTAACTAATCATTTTTATTTTTCTTGTTCTTTTCCCATTCTGATTTATTTCCTTTTCCCTTCACACATTTAGCCCTTTATTTTCAATGTTTAGAACTACTGCTTGATCAGTTAATATTCTCAATTGAAAGTTTTAAAAAATATTGCTTGTAGAAACAATCATCTCTAACTGCTCAGTGGTATGGAGTTGCAAGGACTCAAAGAAGATTATCACTGTGTGTTTATTTATACAATGACTGCCTTGGAATCCCTCCTGAGAGAGTTCCTGCAACAACCAGTGTATTTGCCTCAATTTCCCCTTTTGTTCCAAATCTGGAATTTCCCAGCACAGTCCAAGTGCTATTTTCACTCTTTCAAGTCCTAACAGTTCATCACCTCACCCTGTACACTGCAGTATCTCTCACCAAAACCCAAGTATCAGAACACGGCTCTTTCTCTGTTACTATCCAAGTATCAGAAAGGTAGCCATGTTAGTCTGTAGTTTCGAGAACAACAAGAAGTCCTGTGGCACCTTATAGACTAACAGATATTTTGGAGCATAAGCTTTCGTGGGGAAGACCCGCTTCATCAGATGCATCTGATAAAGCATCTGATGAAGCAGGTCTTTGCCCACGAAAGCTTATGCGCCAAAATACCTGTTAGTCTATAAGGTGCCACGAGACTTCTTGTTGTCACCAAAACCCATGCATCTCTAGTGCTGTTTCAGTATCTCTCACGACATATGCCAGCCCCTCCAAATGAGGTGCGTTTCTCCCTTGTTTCATCCTCAAGTCTGGTTCTAGCTCACCCTGAGACGTCAGTAGGCTCACCCTGCTATCATTCCTCCAGCTTTTTTAGCCCTGTGGCTTCAGTTCTTTATTTCAGAGGGCAGGGCAGTGGCAGAACGGGGTGGAAGTGGGATCTGGGACACAGTGGTACTTGCGCACCCCTTTCCCCCACAACTCATAAAGATGGTGTCTGTGCTCCCAGTAGCAGTCCCAACCTCCTCATTACATGAAACTAGGGTACACTTGGATTAGGACATTTAAGGTGTCAGCTACATTATTACTATTTCTTCAGAATACATTTAGGAGATGTCAGGTGAGTTAGATAATGTATTATAAGATGGATGCATTAAATTGAAATCAGGGAGAAATATTTGGAAATCAGAGATGCCAGTTTTGATAATCTCAGAAGCTACAAGTAAAATATTACACAATCTTAAGTCTGCTGTGACCCAAAATGCCATTATCTAAATCATTGATGAGAACTGGTCCCAAAATTGATCACTGCAGAACCCCATTTGTTGTACCCTTCCAGCATGACTGTGAACCATTGATAACTACTGTATGGGAATGGTTATCCAGCCAGTTATGCATCCACCTTATAGTAGCCCCTTCTAGGTTGTATATCCCTCGCTTTTTTATAAGATGTTAATGAAAGACTGAATCAAATGCTTTACTAAAGTCTAGGTATACTGCACCTACTGCTTTCCCAGTATTCACAAGGCTTCATATCCTGTCAGAGCTGTCAGGCGGGTTTGACATGATTTGTTCTTTACTCAACCATACTTAGTCACTTATCACCTCATCACCCTTCAGATGTTTACACATGGATTCCTTAATTATTTGCTCCATTGTCTTTCCTCCTGCAGAAGTTAAGCTGACTGCTCTGTTTTCTGGGTAGCCCTTATTTCTTTTTTTTTAAGTTTGCACTATATTTGCTCTTTTCTAGCCTTCTGGAATCTCTCCTATCTTCCATGACTTTTCAAAGACGGTAGTTAATGGCTCAGGTATCTCCTCAAACAGCTCCTCGAGTATTCTAGGAAAAATGACATCAGACCCTGGTGATATGAAGAGATCCTTTGTAGACAGCTGTTATTAAAATGTGTATTCCGATCTCTCAGACATGCTAAGGGAAAGATCTCTAGATGAAATAATTGTTACATTTCATAGACATAACATTGAAACAAAACATTCTGGAGTTTGAGAAATTTTAGGAAAGCAGCTATAATGGTGATGTGAGAGAGCAATGTCATGACTAAAAATCTACAGAGGCATGTATATTGACACTTTAGTTTTCTTTGGAAAAAGAAGCACTCTCTCAAAAAGTTCACTTCAGAAGTGAGGTTTACTTTGCTTGACCCAGAGGTGTCCAAGTCATGATAAAAGAAATAAATCTGCTATCTCAATGGATGTATTACTGATCTTTAGAGTAAGTATAGATTATGCCCACAAAAATACTTTTAAAAGACTACCTTCAGCATATTCTTTAACAGCTTTGTCAAAAGTGTCATGCTGAAATATTTTGTTTGACAATATAATATGAAACTGTTTGTTCTCCTTCGAGTGTCCCCGTGGGTGCTCCACATTAGGTGTCGGGCTCGCCCGGCGCTGCAGATTGGATCTTCCAGGCAGTTTCTGCCGGACCGCGCATGTGCCGGTGCACACCGCTCCCTTGCGCGCTCCTCGCCATGTGCGCGATCCGGTCCCCGCCAGTTCCTCTTAACCACTGTCGGCTGCAGACAGAATCCAACTAGGCTACGGCCAAGTTAGCTTATTCAATGGTTTTAGCTGTTTTCTTTAAAGTTTTCAAGTTCTTAGTCTATTGTTAAGTTAGCCAGTTGTTATTTTCAAAAAAAAACAAGAAACAACAAGCGGGACAGAATTCAGTCCGGTCCTAGTAACAAGCGGAGCACCGGAGGCCAGGAGCCTAGGGCCATTAGCCCTCCTGCCGCGGCAGGCTATCCGAGAGAGGGAAAACAGCACAGAGAAGGTGCTAAGTACCCCATTAACAACTAAAAGACTCACCAACAATGTCCTCTTCAGGATTCAAGAAATGTGAGTCTTGCCGAGAGGCAATGCCAGCGTCTGATGGGCACAGTCACTGTATAAGGTGCCTTGGGGAGTCCCATGTCACGCAGAAATGCTCCTTCTGTGCAAAATTAACAGCCAGAGCAAGGAAGGACAGGGAGATGCGGCTTAAAATGCTGCTATTCGACAAGGCTCTCCAGCCAGACGTGCCGGAGCGGCCGCAGCAGGAGGGACCCTCCAGGGCCCATAAAAGGAAAGCTGCCTCCCTCACCCCATCAGCGCAAAAACGGAGGAAGGTCTCCCCAACCCGATCCCTGCTGGCAGCAACAGCGAGCAGGACGGGAGGAGCGCACAGCCCCCAGCCGCAGCAACAGCTGATCGGCGGCGGCACGGAGAGCCACGTGGAGGCGGCTCAGCCTCCGATAATCAAACAGCCGCCCCGCACTATAGGCAGGGCGGCGGCAAAACAAGCGCCGGTACCGGCGGCACCGCAGGCAGCAGCACCAACCCCTGAGGAACAGGCGGTGCAGAGCGCGTAGGCACGCAGCCTGCAGGCACCGGAGGACACCGCCCATGCGGCACCGCCCATGAACGTGCCGAGCGTGGTGCGGACGGGGCCGAGATCCCCTGCACGTCAGGGGGCAGAGCCACCCCCTCAAGGGAGGGGGAAGGCTGCACAGAAAACAAGGCACCGCAGCCCCTCTCCAGACAGGGCTGCAGAGTTGCTTTCTCTCAGCCCTCCGCTCATGCTGCAGACTCCAACTAGAAGGCAGGGGTCCCCCCTAGCCTACACGGAGCCCCCGTCTCCATTTTTACAACCAGCCTCGCCCTGACCGGGACCACCTTCACCCTTCTTGGGGTTTGAGCCGCTGGAGTACTATCACAAATCGCTCTCTCCAGTGTCCCAGGTCTCTCGACGATCTCGCTCCCCCAGATGCAGGGGGTACGCACCAAGGGAGTGGTCCAGGTCACCTTCCCAAGAACAGTGCCCATGCTGCCATGGTCGTCCCTATCACACGGGGCATAGACACCACCGGCAGTCTACCAGGGAAAGATCCCCACAGACGGTCCCGTATCCCCGAGGGCAATCGCGAACGGGGACAGAGACTCAAGTATCTCAGGGGGAACTGGTTATGGAACCCCAAGATTTTCCCTTACAAGCTTCCAGCGAGCGGATGTACCATCACCAACAGGAACTGGAATGGTCCAGAGAGGCGTATCCTAGTGGTTCCTCGCTCTCCTCCCCAGACGAGGCTACGGCCCCGGGGGACGTCCATCCTCCGGACGATCTCAGTTTCAAGAGCTGTTTAAAAGAGTGGCCTTCATGCAAGGCATCCAGACAGCAGAGGTACAAGAGAAACACCATAAGCTCCTCAAAAATCTGAGACCTCCGGCCTCCTCCAAAATAGCAATACCGCTTGACGAAGCAATCTTGGAGTCCGACACTATGATATGGCAGACCCCTGCGACTATTCCGCCTGTCCACAAGAGAGCGGACAAGAAATACTTCGTGCCAGCGAAGGGCATGGAGTTCCTGTTCAGCCACCCACAACCAAATTCCTTGGTGGTAGAGACGTCACAACAAAGATCAAAGACATCTCAATTCAAGACAGGAGGAACAGACAAAGATGCCAAGAAACTAGAGCTGTTTGGCAGAAAGGTCTACTCCTTCTCCACACTACTGTTGCGAATGGCAAATTACGCAGCGCATCTAGCAAACCACAATTTCGACAATTACACTAGGTTAACCTCCCTCATGGACTCGCTTCCAGAGGACAAGAAACTGGTGCTCAAGGCCATCGTGCAAGAAGGCTACGCGGCCTCGAGGACTGGCATTCAGATCGCCCTGGATGTTGCGGACACAGCAGCACGCTCCACAGCTACAGCAGTGGTGATGCAAAGGGAGTCCTGGCTCCAGACTTCGGGTATACCGAGGGATCTGCAGGCAAAGATCGTCGATGTTTGCTGAATCAACTGACTCGGTCCTTCATTCCAGTAAAGATTCAAGAACCACACTTAGGACCCTGGGGATTTACACCCCTCCATACAGAAAGAAAAAGTACTACCCTCAACAAAGACGGTACCAGTACCAGCAACAGCGTCCCCAGTACCTCAGGGTTTACGAGCAAGGGCGACATCAACAGCACCAGCAGTACAGAACTCCCAGGCGACGTTCCCAACAGAGCCGTGCGTCCTCGGGGCACGGCCAAAGGCCACAAGTTTGACACACAGATCCAGGGCTGCACCATCACTACCATCGCACAAGGTCATCTGAAGCAGTTATTCCACCATCGCCTCTGACCATTCTACGACCAGTGGCAAAGGATCACCACAGACAAATGGGTGCTGGAGATCATAGCCACGGGGTACACCATCCCCTTCCAGTCGCTCCCACTGCCACGACCTCCACCCAGGCCCCACCTCCAGGAGGCCTCCCACGTAGCGAGGCTCAAGCAGGAGGTAGACCATCTCATGCTCATAGGGGCAGTGGAAAGAGTGCCGGAGCAACTGCAAGGGAAAGGGTTCTACTCGAGGTACTTCCTCACGGAGAAAAAGACAGGAGGCTGGAGGCCCATCTTAGATCTTCGAGGCCTCAACCGGTACCTGCGCAAGCAACGCTTTCGGATGATCACAATCGCCTCCATCCTTACGGCACTAGACAATGGAGATTGGTTCGCAGCCCTCGACTTACAAGACGCGTATTTTCACATAACTATCCATCCGGCTCACCGACGATTCCTCTGGTTCATGGTAGGCAAAGAACATTTTCAATACAAGGTCCTACCGTTTGGCCTCTCCTCGGCCCCCAGTCTCTTCACCAAGACCTTGGCAGTGGTGTCAGCCTACCTGCACAGACAGGGGGTATTTATATTCCCGTATCTGGACGACTGCCTACTCAAAGGGGCCTCGAAGGAGGAGGTACTACGCATGATACGGGTCACAGCAGGCACGTTCTCTTTGCTCGGCCTGGTTATCAATCTGGCAAAATCAAAGATAGACCCCACACAGGACATAGAGTTCATAGGGGCACGCATAAATTCTATTACAGCGAGAGTGTATCTACCAGAGACATGCTTTCGGGCCATCGGCTCCCTTGTGCAAGTCATCACCTTCAGCCCTACGGTGCCGGTTCTGACGTGCTTACAGCTGCTGGGCCACATGGCAGCAGCGACGTTCGTAGTACAGAACACCAGGTTACACATGCGCAACATTCAGCACTGCCTGGCGAGCGCATACAAACCGGCAGCACACACCGTTCACAGGGTGGTGTCGCCCACAACAGAGGTGCGCAAATCCCTGCAATGGTGGGTAAACCCCAAGAACTTGCTAACAGGGGTACCCTTCCACCAACCACAAATATCATTTTTTCTTACTACAGATGCCTCCCTCATAGGGTGGGGAGCACACATGGGCGAAGAGGTGACTCAAGGGCTGTGGTCCTCCACGGAGCAGTCACTGCACATAAATATACTGGAGCTCAGAGCAGTGTTCAACGCCTGCAGACACTTTCGAGACCATATACAAGGCAAAGTAGTCGGGATCAGTACAGACAATACCTCCACCATGTTTTATATAAATCAGCAACGAGGAGCTCAGTCCCGTGCCTTATGTGCGGAAGCAGTCCAGTTGTGGAACTGGTGCATCGCCAACAATATAACCTTGAAAGCCTCGTACTTACCAGGCGCTCACAATGTGAAGGCAGACCAGCTGAGCAGGCGTTTCACACTCACACACGAGTGGCAGATCCGCCCCGATCTGGTACGACCGATTTTTCACGCATGGGGTTTTCCCCAGATAGACCTGTTTGCCACTCAACACAACGAGAAGTGCCCTCAATTCTGCTCCACGGCAGGACTGGGACGGGGGTCCCTGGGGGACGCATTCGCGATCTCCTGGAGCGGCCCCCAGCTTTATGCTTTTCCTCCCACAGTGCTGATCCACAAAGTCTTGCAGAAAGCCAGGAGGGAAGGAGCCCGAATGATCCTGATAGTCCCAACGTGGGATCGACAGCAATGGTTCCCCCTACTCCTGCGCATGTCGGACCGTCCACCGATGCCCCTTCCGGTGGCGCCAGATCTGCTCACGCAAGCCCAAGGGTCCATAGTGCATCCGCACCCCCAAGGCCTGCGACTACAAGCGTGGTTAATCCATGGCTCAGCTCCCTAGAGAGCACATATACGGAGGAAGTGCAACAAGTCCTAGAAAGTAGCAGGAGGACTTCCATCAGGAAGACCTACAAGCAGAAATGGACTCGCTTCATGGCATGGTGTTCTACCAAACAGCTAGCCCCGCTTTCGGTGCCTATACCTGTAATATTAGATTATTTACTGGACCTCAAGAGAGGAGGACTCTCACTATCCTCGTTAAAGGTCCACCTTGCCGCCATTTCGGCGTTCAGACACGAAGAGGAAGGGCACATGGTGTTCGCCCATCCCATGGTTACCAGGTTCCTCAAAGGGTTGGTAAACCTATACCCCCCTCGGAAACCACTTCCACCTTCGTGGAACTTGGACCTGGTGCTTAATGCACTAACAGGACCGCCGTTCGAGCCTTTAGCCACGGTTTTCCTCCGCCTCCTTACGATAAAGACGACCTTTCTTCTCTCAATCACGTCAGCTCGCAGGGTGAGCAAGCTTGCGGCAGTTATGGCAATGCCACCCTGCACTGTTTTTTCCAAGGAAGCGGTAACCATACGGCTGCATCCAGCCTTTGTTCCTAAAGTTTCTTCTGAGTTTCATATTAACGAACCTATTGTTTTACCCTCATTTTATCCAAAGTCTCATAACTCTAACAAAGAGGCGCACCTACACCTCCTGGACGTGAGGAGGGCGCTAGCCTTCTATATAGACAGGACCAAGTCCTTCCAGAAAACGGATAGACTCCTAGTCTCTCTCGCTCCCAAATCGAAAGGAGAAGGTCTCTCTTCGCAGAGAATCTCGAAGCACATCGTATCCTGCATAAAAATGTGCTACGAACTCAAAAAGACTCCTTTACTGGCCACGCCCAGGGCTCATTCCACTCGGGCGGTGGCGGCATCAACAGCCTTTTTCAAGGGCGTTGCGCTAAAAGACATTTGCAGAGCAGCAACCTGGTCATCCTATGATACCTTCGCCAAACATTATGCCCTTCTCAGGGTATTCCAAGAGGATACCCGTCTCTCAACAGCGGTCCTCTCGGGGACAAGCTGCACATAATCCAATTACCCACCTCCTATCTTGGGTTACTGCTGGGTAGTCACCTAATGTGGAGCACCCACGGGGACACTTGAAGAAGAAAGAAAGGTTACTCACCGTAGTAACGGTGGTTCTTCGAGATGTGTCCCCGTGGGTGCTCCACTACCCGCCCATCCTCCCCGCTTCGGATCTCTGTTTAGTGTTTTGCAGGAGCATCCGAGGCGGTTGGTCAAGGAACTGGCGGGGACCGGATCGCGCAGGTGGCCAGGAGCGCGCAAGGGAGCAGCGCGCACCGGCGCATGTGCGGTCCGGCAGAAACTGCTTGGAAGATCCAATCTGCGGCGTCGGGCGAGCCCAACACCTAATGTGGAGCACCCACGGGGACACATCTCGAAGAACCACCGTTACTACGGTGAGTAACCTGTCTTTTTCAGAAATCCACAGAAAAATTCTTATTGGTATCCTTTAGAAGTTCCCCATTTCTTCAGAATCCCATGAAATGCCATTCTCCATTTCAGGATGTTCTGTTTTGACTCAAATGAAAACTCTAGTGATTAGTGGCTTTACTAATAGCTAAATAAATACTTATGAGACCTTTAGGAAAGAATTTTTAGGAACAGGCACCTTATTTTGGCATCTCCATTCAATGAATATGGCCATTGTTGATCTCATTGGAGGCTATCTTCATGCTATTTTGTTTACACTGTTCACACAGGGCATGATTCTCCTTTTGTTTCACAATAGCATAATTTCATTTTGATGTAAGACCAACTGCTGAACAAGTGTTAAAATGTATCACTCTTCTCCCCCCACCCCCACCTCCCTTCTCCCAGTTGTTGCTTCCACAACTCTGAAACATTATAGATGGCTTTGGCAAATGGTAGTTTCCAGCGCTTCTAAAGAGAGAATAAGTTCACTGCTACTTTTGCATGAATGGATACTAAGAGGAACCATGTTGGTAGGGTGTTTAGGGATATTTATGGCTTAAAAACTTTATAATTTTGGGTATTTACTCTTTTTTGTAGTTATTGTGGTTGCTAGTTTAAAAGATGTGTTTTGTTTTTTCCTTTGATAACTAGAAAATTCCACCTCAGAATTCATAAATATTATGAATAATATGGCAGCTTTATCTAGTTACCAAAGGCAGAGCTGGAAGATATGGTGATTAGGATATCTCTTACATTTTATCAAATTTTTATTTTAAATATCTAAGCCCTTCATTGAAGAAATCAATGCCATACTGTGTTTCTTTCTCCCAAGATGCAGAGTTAAGATTCACTACTTTAAGGACTCTCTGTGTCTGCAATAATGAACCAAACTACTGAAAAATAGTTAAAGAACTTGTTAATCAGTTCATTAATCAAGTGTGTCTCCTGTACATTATAGAGAGACAAATAGAGATGGACACTGTGATAGCCAGAAATCTCTCAAAAGCAAAAGCAAAGATAAATACAACTGAGTTTCCCTTTGTGGTTTGATTTCTATCTCACTTCATTCTTGTAAACCACCATTCGGGGTGGTTTTGAAAGCTCATCCTGAACCTCCATTGATATTTGCATGATAGCCACTTGAAGTCTCCTTACTGCTTATAAAACATGCATTTAATCAACCATTCTTTAATTTTATTCTCTTACTGAAACCTGCCTATCACTACATTGTAACATAGTAAATATACATTAAGAAAAAGAACAGCTCTCTATTGATTCCTGAATTCCAGCTATAGCGGAGGTGAAACACAATCATACTGGGATAAAATGTATCGATGTTAGTGCTATAGTTATATAATTTTTCTCTTCCTCTACTTCATCCATGTTCTGTTATTTACCGTTAGTTAGATGAGGGGATGCTTTTATGAAATATTTTTTATCTAGTCTATCTGTTGACACTGTTCTGTATTATTCAGCAGTGCCCAGAGTACAGTCGGGAAGGCTTCTTTCAAAATATATTATGTAAGGCATAAGGCATACTTATACTGTACGGGTGTACTTTGCATAGCATGATGAGGAGGTGACTGTATGCTTAGTAAACCAACTTCTGTTGGAGAGAGAGAAGCTTTAGAGTTTATGCAGAGCTCTTCTTCACGTTAGTGTAGCTTGAAAGCTTCTTTTTCTCACCTCTTGTCATGCTATGCAAAGAAACTCTAGCTTTTCTCTCTAATATCGTGGGACCAACAATTCCGCAAACAATTTTTCATAGTCTCAAAGGGGTAGCCATGTTAGTCTGTAGCTTCACAAATAACAAGGCGTTATGTTTCACCTTAAAGACTACAGCTAGACCTGCACTAGGCAAAGTAAGTCAATTGCAGATACACAGTTCTAGCTATGGCAATTGTGGAGCTAGAGTCAACATATCTGTGCTCAGCTTACATGGCCATCATTACTGAAGAAGGTCACATCTCACACAGAGTACAAGGGTTGACTTTTTACCCCTGAGAGGTCGATTTTGTGCAATCTGACCAGATGTGTGAAATTGAACCCCAGAAGACTGACCCCAAACAGAGTGCCAGTGTAGACATAGCCTAAGAATTTTTTTAGGTAATGAACTTTCATGGGTAAGACCCACTTCTTCAGATTATCAATTTTTCAAAGTGTAATCTTTTCTGTAAAACATAGTGTATTTCATGCAAGGGTAATAGAAAAATACAATTACAGAATTAAATGGCTTCAGTATTTATTACAGCTGTACACTCACACCAAAATGCAAGTCTACAGAGCCTGCATCCTCAACACCCTCCTTTATGGCAGCGAGACTTGGACCCTGTATGCCCGCCAGGAAAAGAGGCTGAACGTCTTCCACTTGCACTGCCTCAGGCGCATCCTTGGAATATCATGGAAGGGCAGAGTGACAACACCGCCATCCTCGAGCAAGCTGGAATCCCAACCATGCACACCCTCCTCAGGCAGCGTCGGCTCCCCTGGCTTGGCCACGTCCACAGGATGAATGATGGAAGGATTCCAAAAGACATCCTGTATGGTGAGCTAGCCTCTGGCAAAAGACCTCCCGGATGCCCCCAGTTGCGCTACAAAGATGTCTGCAAGAGAGACCTCAGAGAGATAGACATCGAGCTGGACAACTGGGAAGAACTAGCAGACGACCGCAGCAGATGGAGGCAGGGGTTACACAAGGGCCTTCAGAAGGGCGAGATGAGGATCAGACAGCTAGCAGAGGAGAAGCGAGTGCACAGAAAGCACAATAAGGACTTGCCAGACACCCACCAGATCTGCAAGAGATGCAGCAAGGACTGTCACTCTCATGTGGGTCTTCATAGTCACAGTAGATGCTGTAAATGAAGTCCTCAGTTGAAACTATAAAGGGAGCGATCCATAGTCTATGCAGACTGAAGGATGCCTACTACTACTACTACTATTTATTACAGGCACAGATATAAGATCCATTCCCAGCTGTTTTGTATGACTCAGACTGAAACTCAGAGGTTTTCCCATTTGTGTCCTTTAAATGCAGTTTTTCCAGCTCATAAGGGGAGGTTATTGTAGATAAAGAACTATGGGTTAAATTCCCAACATTCTCACTGGTCCATCTAACAATGCATCTGTATCTTCCTTTATACCAGCCCAGCACCAAGTCTGAATAGATAATGTGCTAATCAAGGTGATGGGGGATTATGGACTGTCTGCCTGCAATCCCATAGAGAGACTCCAGAAGCACTTAGTAGAAACTGCTTCAGTCTTGTGACCAAAGTAAACTATGGGCATCCCAGCCTGATGTGCCTGGGAGGATGCATGTAATGGTGGACCCTGTGACCCTGCTGTGAACGTGCACTCCTTTTAGCAGAATCCCTTAGAGACAATTTTCTTGGTGTGTATATTGATAAATACAAATCAACCATTTACACGACTGATTATGACATTTCAAGGCAAAATCGAAACGTGCAACATGAAATTACAGTTGCTCGTATTTCCACTTTTTGCCTATAGAATCACCAGCTTGATTATTTCCTTTTCAGTGTATTTACTTAGTATATTTCAGAATTCAGTCTTTATATATGTCTGGCTGCAGATTTAATTTTGGAAAGGAATGATTAGTACATTCTAAGTTTTTCCTTTGGGCTGTGATATTTTGGTCTACGTTTGTACAGTAGGTGTGTTCAAAGAGACCTACTCTCTGAAAGCTATTTTTTATCATGTTATAAAAATCAGACACTTTTTAAACATAAAAAGTGGAACATTTTCTGTGGTTTTCTAAAGAAACAAAAGTATTAGACCCTATACAATTTCATTGGAATTTGAACTTTAGTGAGGGCTGTAGAGTTTCATTCTGATGTTAGGTATCATCAGCAAGTGAGAGATCTTCATCTGTACTAAGAAGACCAAAGTTCATATTTCACAAAGAACAAATGTTCTTTACTCAGTCCAGGTAGTTTCTGATTTGTATTTATATTCCATTAAATTTAGTAATACTTACCTGTTTAATCAGAGTAAATTTGTAAGATCTGTTCTCAAATTGTGACAACTCTGATGAAAAGTTATATACAAGTTTTGATCTCTGCACAAAGTCGTGTAGTACTAATGAGTCAAGATGAAACTTAAGGGAAGAAATGCTCTTGAAGACATGATTAAGAGAATGTTAGCTATACAGGCATAGTCCCGAGGCTACTTCACCTTTTGGGACCCTTTGTAACTGAGCTCTCGTTTCCTTTTCTTTTGTTTTTGTTTTGTTTTGTGTTTTAAAAATATTTAATAGTCCATCTTGTTAAAGGAAACGTTAATTTCTCTTAGGTCCAAATGCTTATTCCAGGGTGTAGCTACAATAGCTGAGCTAGATCCTCAGCAGATACTTCCTTCCCCTGTCTAGGTCTGATGATGTGCTTCAGTGAAGACTTATTCTAAATATATGTAGTGTGTTAGTCCAAAACTGAACTGGTGGTCTTCAAACAAAGAGACAAAATTCCTGTCCCCAGAAGCTTACAATCCACGTGTATCATTTGCTTATCTGATCATGTCTTTACCTGATCCGCAGTCTGGGAGCCCCCCTAATCTGGTACACATACATCCCTTTTACTGCCTTTGCATGGAGCTGTAATTCAGAGTGATAGAGCATAATTTATAAGAATGTCAATGTAGGACACATGTATTGTTACATAATGAGTTTCTTTGGCTAAGCTGGGTTTCTGTTTGATCTTGTAAAAGATTTTACCTCAGATATTTTTAGGAGTGTAATTTAATATTCATTTATTCCGTATAAAGTTTTGTACTCATATTTTGTGCATGTCAAAGCTCCCAGTCATCTCTCTCATAGATCATGACAGTTACTCTACTCTTGTGCTGCCTTTTAACCTCAGTTTCTCTTGCTGGAAATTGCTGCCAGAGCAGCACTTTTCTGCCTCTTGGGGGTGGTATAATCTGCAGCCTGTTCCAAAACTATCATCAATGGAGCTGTGTGGTTAAGATTTCACCAAGTGACTTCAGATCACATATTCTTCACTGAGGTCCAGGGAGGATGAACCATCTGTTCATCCATTTCTACCTGTTTAATGAGACAGAAATCTCAGTAAGTTAGTTATTATTCACTCTCTAATTCCATATGACATAGGCTGTGTCTACACTACGAGATAAAGTCGAACTTAAAGGAGTTACTTGACATTAAAATGTCACTGTCTTCACTATAAATGTTATTGGCTCAATTTAGTCTGCCCTAATATCAATAACAAAATGTCAATATTAACGGACGGATATAGCATCAATCTTGAGTTTAAAGTGTCAGATAAAGGCTAGTATGAAAACACCATGTCTTTCATTCAAATTTATTAGCCTCCACAAGTGGTCCCCAGTGTATCCCACAAATATACACACTGCACTTGGCTCCCAGCTCCTCACTACTAGCAGGAGCTGTAAAACTGACCAGGGCTGCTGCACTCCGGCTGCACAGGGCCAGGAACCCCACGGCCAAGTGGCTCCAGACAAGAGGGTCCAGGCACCCCGTGACCAGGTGGCTCCAGGCACCCCACGGCCAGATGGCTCCTGATGCCTGTGGGCAAGTGCTCACCCTGCAGTCACACTTGGACCCTTGCAACCAGGCGCCCCCATCCAGTGGGATCTAACGATCTCGGGAGGCTGGCACAGGTCAAGCTGCAGTGGCCAATACAGAGACAACCAAGGGCCCGATAAGGCTGCCTAAGACTTTCCACCAGCCACCAAGCACCAGCCCAGGTTTTACCCCGCTACCTGGATTGATGTCAACAGTGTCTGATCCAAAGGGGTTTACAGGGTGTGTGACAGAGCCTATTTGTTCCCCAGAAAAGATGACAGACAAGGGGTCAACTGTCCACAAACTAACTTTCTTTTATTTTAACAAGAGCTAGGTTATTACAATGTAACACTTTTTCTTTCCTATTTATTTATTTCCTATTTATACTTTGTTTTACTGTGTATTTTTTAAATGTCTCTAAAAGCTACAACTATGTATTCTTTCCTGTTCCCTGAGTCTTAGCACAGGATTTGGGACTGGCTGACTAATAGCCCTTAATTGTATTTTATTGTGGTTACAACGTCTAAGCTATACCCTTTTTAAACTTACTGGTGGCTCCGCTGGGATACACAACTTGGTGCTCTTCCTTGCATGCACTGTAAGGGAAAAGAAATAAACCGGAACTGATTACGATAACACTCCTATACTTTTATATGTTTACTTGTGTATATATGTTTATGTGTTTTATATTAATATGTTTTTATGTATTTAGTTATGACAGGTTATTTTATCTGGTAACAGGCTTTCAGAGTGTATACATATATTATTATTATTATTATGCCTGGTGTTTACCCTGGTTACAGGCTTCCAGCTCTATGGGATATTTTTGCCCGAAAGGACTCCAGTGCAATGAGTTAAAACTGCACTGGCTTCCGTTCGCCTCAGCGTCCCAAACGCCCAATTTTAATAATGGGTAGTTTTTGGGCTTAAAAGGACTATAATATGATGCCTCCCGAGAGCTGCCTATGTTGGACCCTCTGGTAAGAGAGCCCCTTTACTGCCTTGCCTCGGGAGGAACTAGACAATATTATCTTCCTCTTACTCGGGGCACCCGCCCCCTTCAGAGCACTTTTCTCCTTTCTTTAGGAAAATGGCCGGTGATGCTTGACCCTAGGTCCCCCAGCGACCCAAGGGAACAGCTGTTATTCAAAATTGCCTAGGTGAGGTTACCCCTGCTGGCCAGGCAGATGGGGCGTCCAGAAGTGGCTATGGCTACTACCCTAGGACTTCTATATGTATACAATTAATAAAGTATTTATCTCTTTAAGGCTGCCTCAGGGCTTATTGGCGACGCCTGAGGTTTTACGTTACCCTGCAGGGATTTGTTTAATATGGGTACTCCCTTAATGGGTTGTCCCTTTAAATTACTCTTTTATTTTAATATTATATGTAGAATTCTAATTGGGGTTCTCCCTTTACCGGGTTATTCCCCTATGCATCAACCCCCGCTTGGGTGAGCTCTACCCAGCGGAGGGAGCAATCAGTTTTGGATCCCTTTAAATTAGAACCTCAATCTAATTTTCTATTGTGTATGCAGAAGTAAAGCGGCTACGTCAGTAGACCGCCTCCTGTGCTTTACAAATAAGAACCCTGGGAACAGGGTTACACAATTTAAGACGCTTTAAACCATATTATTGTCTGATCTACCTTGTGTGTAATAACAACAACAAGGGATCAGTACTACTAATGCTGCCACTAGCAATGTTATATAAAGCCTAACTCCATTTAAATTAATTAGCTAACAACCCTAATGTTTGTGGGGATCAGATGGTAAATACCTATCCTCCTGATCTGTCAGTCCGGGCGCCGGGCCCGAGGGTCTCCTCAGCAACCTAGGAAGGAAGGCCCTCACAGCGCGCTTTTTACTGGCAGCCGCGGCAGGCAGACAGGACAGATAGGAGAGAAAAGAGGAGGCATGGGGAAAAGGCCAGCGTGGTTAACAAAAACCCCTGGCTAAAAAGCGGCAGCGGCTCCGCCGCCGGCCAGCAGAGGCTGCTGCTTGTGCGGCTCCCCAGGCAGGGCACCTGCCGGCACGGTCTGCCTGGCGAGCCTGCCTCAGGTAAAATCTGAGGGCTTTAGTGAGTTCAGCTCAGTTCTTCTTGGCTGGAGCTCTTCAAAAAGGCTTCTTAGCCGGAGCTCTTCGAAAAGGCTTCTGTGTCCCGCGGTGGCTGGGGTGCGTAGATTGACGCGCAGGTCTGCTTCAGCACTTCTCGTCGAATCTTCGGCTAAGGCTGAGTTCAGCTCTAAACTCAGTTCCTTTTTGCTCTTCAGTCCGCTGTCCTCTTTTCTGCTGCTCCCCGACGGACTGAGAAAGCCGGGGCTGGGCTCCAGAATTTATAGAGCCAGGGCGGACCTGGTTGAACACTCGGAGGTGTCAGGTCCGCACCTGCGTTGCCCCGGCAACCAGGATGCACATTCCGTTTACATATTCATGAGCATCATAAATGGTCCAATCCGTGCATCTGAATTCAAACCGATGCTCATGAATAGGCAATTAGCTTATGAATATGCATAGGCAACGGGCAACCCTAACGGTCACTCCCTTTACCTTGCATTTACCTGTATTATGTAGTCACTTAAACGCTGTTTTTTGAAGTAAATTATTTTACATTTTAATTTTATTCCTACGTGGATTAGTGGGGAACACTGTTAAGTCCATAAAAATCCTAGTTTTAATTTAAAACTGCTTGACATCTCGAGGCTATCTGGTAAAGGGTAGTGGAAGGCACACACAAACCTCACAGTCCATGGCCAGGGACATGTTCTCTAAAGAGGAATTTACAACAGGATCCAGCAGCTCTTCCACCAGAGCCAGTGAGTGGCAGGAGTTTGGGTTTTTTTGGAGAGCATTTTTTTTTGGGGCGGGGGGGGAGGGAGTATTTTTAGAAGGTTGTTTTGGGGAGATTGAATTTTTGGGAGAAGTTGGGGTGGGACTGGGGCTGGGGGAGCAAACCCTCACATTTAATAGATTATCAGAAAGTATGGACGGTCCTTCCCCTCATTAGTCCATGAAATGGAGGGTTTACTGTACTAGCTGGAGCCAGGAAACTGACCAGGGCTTCTGATGAATTTTGGGATTTATACTGCATATTCTTAATCTGAGAGATAATGTAGCCCATTTGCTTGGGACCTTAAAATAAATGATGTTTTGTTCACCATTTTGAAAGTACATATCTCCCAAGGCTTTCTCAAGAATCAGCATGTGTTTGTGATTTTCAAGGTCATTCCTTAACTCCTACAAACTGGAGTTCTCTGTCAAGAGTATATCTGATTTTCACTTTTAACCATTACTAAGAGTATCTCATGGAGTAGTTGGGTTTTTTTATTTACTTTTTAAGGCAGCTTGGCTGCATCTACACTATAGAGATCCTTCAAAAGAAGTTCTTCTGGAAGGTATCTTCAGAAAAGAGCTCCTTTTGAAAGAGTGTGTCCCCACACAAAAAAGCAAAACAAAAGATTGATCCGCTCTTTCGATAGAGCATGTCCATGCAGCCCCTGCTCTTTAGAAAGAATGAGCCAGGGATCAGAATGTCCAGCACCATGAGGACTCCTCTTTTGACAGCAGGTTCCCGTGGACCATCTACACATGATTTCTTTCAAAAGAAGGTGTTCTTTCTGAAATGGGAGGGGAAGAGCGCTTTCGAAATGAGTGCCACATTCTTTCTCTTTACTTTTGAAAGAATGCTTTTTGTGGATAGACACACAACAGGATCCTTTGAAATATCCCCCTTCTTTTGAAAAATCTTTCAAAAGAACTTTCTGGTATAGACATGGCCCTTAAGTATTGCCCTTCTGGCCTACAAAGTTGGAATGTTCACAAGTAGAATCCCCTCCAAATCCCAAGTCACTGAGACAAGAAGATTGCATCCTATTACAATTTTTATACATTTAAATGATTCTTGGAAAATTTCTAACGGTTCTTAATTGTGCATTCTTCATTTCCCTAGTATTGATTTGCAATATCTTCAGCTACACTTCCTGATAATTACTGCCCAGCTGAGGTTAATTGAGGTAGCAGTTATAATTTTCTTTAAAATAAAGATCAGATTGCTAAACATTACATTTAAGGACATCAAAAACAAAGTGAAGATGCTTCTTACCTAGTTAAAAACAATTTTTATATATAATTTTAACTTAATTTTAATATGTATAAAATAATTTGCCAGTATTAAGTTGGTAAGAAGTATCTTCTCTTTGTTTCTTAACATACTTGAATGTAATGTTTATCGTGTGTGTGTGTGTGTGTGTGTGTGTAATATAGAAAGCATATTCCTCATTACACATCTTGTAAGAAAGGACAAAATACCAATGTCTCCTGCATCTCAAACTGCACATATTACAGAATGTTAAAGTTGAGACTAGCATCTCAGAAGACAAGTACTTAACTAATAATAGTTAGCTATAAAGACAGCCTATAAGCAAGGCAATGGAATGTAACAGCCTTGCTGGGAGCTCCCTCTAGAAATGGAGGTTGTGTCCTTCATAGTGCCTTTGGTCGTCATCTGCTATAGATTCTTTAAATGCTTTATTGGTTTTCTTTAACATTTCTTTTCCTTTTTCATGAATCCTTCCAACTGATCATATAATTATTTTGACCTTATGTTAATATGTCTGTGAATGTTTCTTTTTTAAAAACTCATAATGCTTGTGATGTTGCTGAAAAAATAACTTTTTTTCTCACTAATGCAAAAACTAAAATTATATAATTAATAATTAATTACTATGAAAGCAACTCCCTAATTGTCCATGACCTTGCAGGACAGATACCCTATACCACATTCATTACATTGTAAACAGGCAAAAGAGAAGAAGAAAAATCTACTAAGTCAAGGTGAGAGAAAAGGAAGAGAGTTAATTACTTTCCACAGGGTACCAATCTGCTTATATACTTCCTATAATACTCACAACTTTTCATTGTGGCATTTAAAATAGTGATCAAATTGGTTTTATAGAAGCTAGTGGGATCATGAGGACACACAGAGAAGTCATTTAAAGGCTTGGAGGAAGTAAGCTCAAGGAAGCTTTGATGGAGGTATAAAGCCAGCTTTAACCCTTTAAGTTCATCTTTCACAATCCATTTAAGACTAGAGACACATACAAACTTCAAAGGAAAATAGGAGGTGACAGAACTGATATTATAGTAACATGGGCAGGCCTTTGCCAATGTCACTATGAAAAAGTTCACTTTACTTACATGGCAGCAATTTCTTATTTAAGTACGTGACAACAGGACACAAAGTAAGAAGGACACCTTCAAGGCAGTTATAAAGGTTGCACTCCCGTCTTCCTCTGGCTACCAAGAACAGGCCTTGAGATTTTGAGAGGGACAGAAACTTAAGTTTGACATTCTTGTAAGGAATTCAGTGATTGTAAGAATGGAGGGTCTTTGACACGATGCAGTTTAAAAAATAATGTGATTACTGCTAGGTTATCTAGTCTGTATTGTTTCTTTCTCTTAACTTGTTTCCTTTACTTTGTAGCATAGCTAGCAACATTAATACAATATCTATATTTCTGTTTACTGTATCTCATATAGCAGTTTTCATTGGGGAAAAACATCAGCTTTTACCAGTATCTGACACATCAAAGTTATTTCCTTTCCTAGGTGCAAGACGGTGGTGGGAAGCAGAGAAATGTTTTCATCCCTAATATCATTGTGTTATATATACTATTTGCAACAAACAGAAAATCAGCTGTGAACATACTTTTAGGCTTGGTATTTTAATTGTTTTATAGAATAAACAGTATTAAATTACACACACTATAAGCAAGAAAATGAGCACTATAATATTAAAATGAATGGCTACTGGCTTGCTCATGATTTCTTATAAAATATTTCTTCAAGTAGAGAGAATAGTAGAGAGAAATAAATCAATGCACAAGTTTTACAGTTTTTGTATCTTCATTTTTCCACACAAATTTTACTTTTGATGTTATTTCACCATGGAAACTATCTGAAAACTTAACTAAAAATCACTTAGTCCATGTCACTTTTAGTGACTGGAAGTCATTTTACCTATGAAATGTGCAGAAAGATATTACTTTAACTGCTTTGGTTCAAGGGCACCTTACAACACCGAGTGCTTAATCTTGAACAGTGATAGTCTCCTAACCTAGGCTCTAATATATTTGTCTGATTCATAGAATCATATAACACTAGAATTGGAAGGGACCTTGAGAGGTCAAGTCCAGTCATCTGCCCTCACTGCAAGACCAAGTACCAACTAGACCATCCCTGGTCGACGTCTGTCTAACCTGCTCTTAAATATCTCCAGTGATGGAAATTCCACAACTTCTCCAGGCCATTTATTCCAGTGTTTAACCACCCTGACATTTAGGAAGTTTTTCCTAATGTCCAACCTAAACCTCTCTTCCAGTAGTTTCAGAGGCAAAAGTTTCAGACGCCAAGGGGAACAATTTTTCTCCTTCCTTCTTGTAACCCTCTTTTAGGTACTTAAAAACTGTTATCGTGTCCCCTCTAAGTCTTCTCTTTTCTAAACTAAACAAGCCCAGTTCTTTCAGTCTTTCCTCATACCTCATGTTCTCTAGACCTTTAATAATTCTTGTTGCTCTCATGTGGACGTTCTCCAATTTCTCCACATCTTTCTGGAAAAGTGGTGCACTGGGCACAATACTCCAACTGAGGCCTAATCAGTGCTGACTAGAGCAGAAGAATGACTTCTCTTGCCTTGCTCTCCACACTCGTGTTGAGGCATCCCAGAATCCTGTTTGCTTTCTTTTATTTTTGTTTTCATTTGATTAATTGGATCGAAATTATGTTCATATTTTCTTCTTACTGAAGCACTTTAAGGGTGGTTTGTTTGTGTTTTTTTATGTTTTGGGGTTTTTTCCCCCAAGATGGAGAGAAGGTTCAGCAAATAATATAAACCTTTCTTGTTCGTAGCCTTTTGCTGAACAATTGGAAACAATTTTTGTCCACCATTTAATCACCATTTACAGATAAAAAATAAGTCACTTGTCATAATGGAAATGGTCTAAGATCATAGTTGCTATCCATTCATTATTCTTCAGCATGTTTTTTCTTATTTTGTCTGAACTAGCATCTAAATTTACTTTGTAATTCCTAGGAGCTGTCAAATGTCCATTAAATCTTTATTTTCTGTTGAGGAATTAAACTTGTTTTTTGAGTGAGGGATGCAGCTCAAATATTTGAATGCTGTCTCAGTATTAAATAGGTTAACCAATTTTCAACTTAGTTTTAACTAGTGGGTGAGAAATAAATTAATTTAATATATCCTTATCTCCTTTTAAATATTTGCCTTTTCCTATAACTGTGTTAAAGTGGACATGTAGAGTAGCTCATCTTCAATTGCAAAAAACCAAGAAAATAAAAAACAAAAACAAAAATAACCTTTTTTAGTTTTGAACACTTCTAACAAATAAGAGTTAATAATGGTGAACCATATGCCTACTTTGTGCATAATGTGATCCGTAGGCAATCAAAGTAAATTCAACAGAATACCACAAACATTGATTTGTAGGACAGTTGGTCACCTTTCTTTTAAAACCAAGCTAATAAACAATTCATTTTCCAATACTGTTTCCCTGCAAACTGCCAATTACACATCTAGGAACACAAACTCTAAAGCCATTACCTGTTATTGCTTTATTATATTTACTTTTAACTGTTATGTTTTTATTACTTTGATCATTTTCGTTTGCCTGTCTCAGTTATCATGTCCTTTGATAGAAAATCAATTAAAACAACTAAGGATTTGGAAGATGTTTACAGTCTGGTTCACATGCCATCTATCTTTTTCTAATCTGTGTTGTATCAGCCAAGATAGAGCCATCATGTCTCCACACCTTATGCTGTCAAACAGTGACAGGCCAGCCTGCTCTCGTTGACACACTGTGCTCATTCACCATGTAGCGTGTGGCATTACATTTACATTCTCCTGCACTTCTGGAACAAAATCGGGGCGATGAAGCAATTTTTCCCCACTTTTTGTTCTCTGGGTACTTGCACTCGTGTACGTTGTTTACGTTTGGTGCCTTATAATGGCCAATCTGAAGCTGTGCAAATATTACATTCTCACGAGCTGTAACACTTCTCAGTACCTCATTCTATTTAACTTCATTTTCTCCTCCTCCTTGTGTAACAGATTTCTGACCAGATTTCCCAAGTCCCATGTATATTGACACAGTTTCCTAATCCTACAAGTTCATATTTTCTTATTTTGATATTTTTAGACTCGAAGTCGCTACTGCAGTTTTAACCCATATGCCATCCCATCTGTCCCTTAATAAATAAATAAATAATGTTTCTTGTCTCAATTTTGTTGGCATTTATCTTGCCCTTCAATGAGCAGGCTGAGCTTTGGGGACCATATCCAGCTCTCAGTGGCCCAGAGCTCAGGAAATCTAAATCACTTTTTCATTTCTGAGTCAGAGCAGTGTGCTTCAGGCAAAACAGTGTTGCAATTCAGTTGGAATAAATGTTTTACATTCTAGAACTAATGGCAATGGATGATGTGGGGGATTATCTTTCTCAAGAAGTAGTACAGATTTACTGTATAGCATCCAGTCAGAAGACTTAAACCCTTACTTTTTTTCCTATTATAGTGACTACTTTATATATCCGATGGTTTGTTTGCTTTTCTGTTGACAATTCCAGGCTTACCCCCACCCACCTGCTTTTAGGAAGTGCTTTTTGTAGTAACTGGTTTTTAACCTTGAGGTTTGTCTTTTTATTGTGTACTATTTTCTGTGATAGATTTTCCCAATAGGCAAGCTACTCCTGTGTGAGGGTGAAAAAATTCAGTCAGTTTCCACTTGAGAAGCTTCCTTGTAATTCCTCCATCAGAGAAACAGGGTCTGTCCCATTCCCACTGGAACCAATGGTGGTTCTCTCTGCTAAACCCAAGATTTGTGGAGATACAGTGCTAGCCACAAAAATTGGTTCTCTGCTCTCTTCAGCCCTACTTGGATCCAGAACCTACCACAAAGCAGAGAAGAATGGGTCAAATGATAAAGTCAGCATATTTTTTTCACAAATATTGAGATTGGTACAAGAACAAACCCTCCAGCCTTTCCCCACTGGTCTCTCATCAGATACCCTAGATTTCTGAATTAAGGTCAAGGCATGATAATGTGGAGGCAACAGTACTTCTTTCCTTCTCTTTCATTTGCAACAGGGATCTTCCAAGTGAGTGAATCAGGCCATGGTGAAAGTTAAAAAAGCTTCATATTGGAGTAGAGTGGCCAAATATGTGGCTTGTAAAATCAGAGGGTGCTATAAAGTACATATCTGGACATTTTACTTCAACATGAAGCCTTCCTAACCTCTGTTGCAGCCTAGCTCCACCTCTACATGGCCTCTAATAGCCAGGCTGTCTTTCTCCACTCAAAGTGATGCTGGGCAAGTTCTGAATTTCCTTAATTTGAATAATAATAATAAGAGCATAAAGCTTCCACCAGATTTCATACAAGGGAGTACAGGCTGTGCCAGTTCAAGAGTTTGAAGAATTTGAAGGTGCACCAGGAAACGTTGGTCTTTTCAGCAACATCAGTGATGCAGTATAGCAATGCTTTCCATCTTAGCCAACTTTGGAATTTTTATTTTAAAGTGTGCATTTGAGGAGAAAAGCCATGCTTCCAGATTTTCAGCATTTATGAAAGGTGCAGGCATCCCAAGTGGTGTCAGCTTCAGAGGTGTGAATAGTAAGCGGGCATACAGTAGACAGAAGTGGCAATTTTTTGTGAAGGAATCTGTATGTTTGTAGACTTTTAAATGTGTTCTAATGATGGAAGTGTGTTCATATTCACTTCCTTTTGACTGCATATAAAAGCAAATAATGGGGAACATAATATGTAATAGAGAAAAGATCTCAAGGATGAAGTAGGGAAAAATATTTTTATGGCTAAAAGTTACCAGTAGGAAGACCAACCAAATGGGGATGGCTGTGTCATCTCACAAGCTTTATGGTGTGTGCAAGAGCAACATCCATCTTTTCCTGCATACAGGCATAGTCTGATATCTGCTTCCAGTTGAACTGTAAAAATACGCCCCCTGAAATACTACTGATCTTAAACCATTAAATGGATTTAGAAAGCATTTTGCACATTGCAAATTGCATGATTATTCTTTTACAAATTTCGTATTAATTGCTTTATTTAGAAAACAACCAAGGAAAATTGGTTAATTTTCTATTCTAAATAAAGCATTTATCAGACCAAAAACAGACGAGGCATCAAAAGCTTGTCTGTCTTATGGGGTTTCTGTTAAATAAGAAGCTATGAATTTCCAAATAATTACACCCATCAGCACATATTCACTATTGCATTATGACTAATAACACTGCCTCTATAGAGCTAGGCCAATAAGCCAGCAGACCATGCTATTTTTGTTGTTTAACTTCAGAAATTATTGTACATGAATGAATACATAAATGTGTGTTGCTAGGCCTGTGCATCAGAATGACTTTTGGCACTATTAATTTTAGCTAACCCTCTCTTTCCAAGCCCTGTTTGTTAGCTTGAGTAAAACTCTGTCTTGGTTTAGTCTGACCACTTGGAAGCTCTTTATGTCCTGTCCATTGGTTGCTCTGCTGTACAGGTTGTCTCCATTCCTCCTGCTGGACTGTTAATCTAAACCTTTCTTTTAATTCCACTCATGTTCCAATTAATTTTAATGTGTATGATTGTACACAGATTGACATTTAAAACTGCCATAATATTCCTTCTGCCACCTCTACGATGTCTTGTTTCTTTACTTGTGGCCAAGTATGGATGTGTAAAAACTGTATAAAGGTAACCACTGAAGAGCCATTGCTTGAAGGATTCACAAACCACTTCTATTGCCCTCCTCTTCCAGTCTCGTACAGCCACATCCTCTGGTTTGAAATTTGCATTGTGCCCTAGATGTTGAATCGCATCTTTCTCATTTGACAACACTTCCTGCCTTTTATGAACACTATCTAATTACATCCTCTCACTTTATTAAAGGGATTTCCTTTAGATCTGGTTCATTGTAAAAGCAGCTAGCATTAATGGTTACATCACAGTTCTGTGTGGCATCAGACAATTATAGATAGGTTACTTCAAGATCCTTCTGAAAAGTTCTTCTAAATCTAAATCTGTCATCTACACTCCCCAGTAAATAAAGATGAAGTTTTCCACGTTACGTGACTTTTGAGCATGCCACCTTGGGTATCTGTTTCTTTATCCATTCTGGACTTTATAATGTTATCCATCACTGTAGTTGACAACCCCCTTACAAAGATGTAGTAGCAAACCGCCTTATAAAGATGTACAGGTTGAACCTCTCTAATCTGGAACGCTCTCTTCCACCAACATCCATAATCCAGCATGATTTTAGTTAGCCAGACCACCGCTTCTCATGGATGTAGCCAAGTTTCCCAGTCCTATAATTTATTTCCAGCCACCAGTCCTGGATCTCAATGTTCTGTGCTCTTAGGTGGCTCTAATTTACCCCTAAATATCTTCAAAGAGCCCAGTAACCAGAAGAAGTGTTGATATTGCTGCTTGACAATATTGACCTTCTTATGGTCTGGCAAATTCTCTTGTGTAGCACCAGTCAGGTCCCAGGGGTGCTCTATTAATGCGGATAAAACTGTACTTCCAAAATTCACTCAATAAACTAAAGGCCTACTTTACTCTTTAGTTCTCTGAGGAAGCCAAAGTTATCACTGTGGTTTTTTTTCTCCCCTTAATTTACTTTAATTCTTTACTATATATAGCAAAACCTTTCTTTCAATTGTTGTGCTTTTATGATGTACTTCTTTCAGATGTGTTGGGTAGAACTGTGCAAATATCTGATATTTCAGCTTGCTACCAATCCCAAAAATATCAAAAATAATTTTTTTCAGGTCAGATTGAAATAGAAATTGTTTTAAATTTTTGTTGCCTTAAAAATCAGTCTGGGTTGAGTAAAACATTTAATTCTGACACATCAAAATCTGTTATTTCAGCTACAACAAACTTTTAATTTTTAAATGGAATTAAAGGGAAAATTGAACCGAAAAGATGGTTTAAGCCAAATCTCCAAATAATTTTTTTGAAATGTTGAAACAAAGTGTTCTATTACTTTCAGAATTTTTTGGGTAGTGTGTTTTTAATTTTTGTTGTTGTTTTTGTTTTTTACAGAGACAATTTGGCAAAGCCAGCAACAGTTTGTAAATTGATTTGCATTTTTCAGGGGAAAAATTAGGCTGAAGATTTTAATTTAGCTCTAGTCTTAGCCTAGTCAAATAATAGAGCGTGTAAATTGACCGTTCTTGGTTTCCCACCTTTTTCCTGTTTCCGTGAGCTTCCCACTCTCTCCCTTCCCTGGAGGTTCCACATCTGCCTCATAACTAAAGATGGAAGGACAACATACTTCAGACTATGTGAACTTTGCTTTCAGATGAGCCGGTGGGTTTCTTCTTCATCTACAAGGCTGTTTGAAACTACGTTAGTGTATCCTACCTGCACAGTATCCATAGCAGCACCTCTTAAGTGCTTGTCCTGTGGTTTGAATCAGATTTATGTCTATAATATGTGAACATTAACATTTAACAGGTACTCTGTTCCCTATCTTTACTTATATTTTATGAGTAAAAAGCCCAGTTCCCAAAGCACTGTTGAAATTCTACATCTAACCCATTTCTGCTGCCATTGAGTTCTCTAATAATGACGTAAATCCACAGTAGCAGCAATGAAACTAAACTGCCTTTGTTGTTCTATTCTAATAAATCTTTCAGAGTAAAGGTGCATGATTATAAATAGCTAAAGAACTTATTTGTTAAAAATAAATGGCAATTTATCATTACTGGCTTACAGCTACAAAGTAACTACAGAATTGGCTATGTCTACACTAGCCTAAAACGTCGAAATGGCCATTCCAAAGTTTATTAATGAAGCGCTGAAATACATATTCAGTGCCTCATTAGAATGCCAGCAGCCGCAGCACTTTGAAATCGTCCAACAACTTTGAAATCCCCTTATTCCTGTCTGCTGATTTTGAAGTTGGTGGGGTCCTTTCAAAAAGGACCCTCATCTGGACGAGCCATGCGGTGGCGAGCTGCGGCAATTTTGAAGTGCCGTGGCTGCCAGCATTCTAATAAGGCGCTGAATATGTATTTGCATAGCCATTTCAAAGTTTTGGGCTCATGTAGACATAGCCAATTAAGTTTTAAACTATGAATAGTATAGGCCTCAACAAGAGAAACCTTGCAAGCTGAAAAATCCCACCATAGCAGACCATGACCAAAAATTCCAGTATTTAGAATGACACATGTTATGAATGCAGATACACTTGAACCTCTTTAATCTGGCCACTCTGGGAAGCAGAGTGTACCACATTATAGAAGTTTTGGGGCCATGGAGGGTGCTCTGGGGGTTGGGGGTGGAGGAGATCTTACCTGGTGCCCCACTCCTATGAGCACACATGGCTCTGTGCCCCCCATTGCTTCCAGGCACTGGCCTCTGTCACCATGGGAGCAATGGTGGAAAGGCCTCCATACAAGCACAACACTGCAGTGCCATTTTCTCAGGTGTGTGAGGGGACAGGTGTGCAGCAGGGGGAGAAGAGTGGCAGTACATACAGCCACTTCCTCCTTCCCCCATGAGAGGGTCTCAACCACAGGTGTTTCCATATCAGTTGCACCCTGTTTAGGGAGGTTCTAATGTAGTACTGACAAACCAAAAGTCACTGTTGAACATTCACAATATAATTGACACTATACAAGACAAAAATTAAGGACTGTCCCTACTTCAAATAGCTTACAGCCTAAAAGGAATGCTAAGGTAGGCCTTTCAGGGAACACAGAAGAGAGATTTGTTAGATTTCTTTTTGGTTTAGGTCAGAACTACATAAGATTATGGTGTACAGGGCCTACAATGGGTCAGTTTTTGTGAGGTTGATGCAAGAAGCGAAGTTTCAGGGGATTTGAATGAAGATGAACTATGGGTCTGAAATGAGCTAAAGAATTTTGAATGTCTTTTAATTTGAGTGTGGTAAAGACTAGCAAAAATGGTTATTACCTGTACTATAAATGCAGTAGAGCATA
Source organism: Carettochelys insculpta (assembly GCF_033958435.1). NCBI lineage: Eukaryota > Metazoa > Chordata > Testudines > Carettochelyidae > Carettochelys > Carettochelys insculpta. The sequence continues at coordinate 39,478,137 of NC_134149.1, forward strand.
CACCAGGATTTTAGTTGCATCTTTCAGTAAGTAGATTGAGATATTTATAAGTCAAAAGTGACTTGACTAGGAAGTCAGCATCAGGACAAAACAAGAAAAGATGGTCTTGTGGTTAGAGTACTAGATTGGAGCTGATGGACGGATTCGTGGCTCTGCTGCAGATTTCCTCTGTGACCACAGGCAAGTTCACTTAGGGTTACATTTTTTAAGATATTTAGCTGCTTCAAGAAGCCAAAGGATTTTGGCAAAGGTTTTCAGAAGAACCCATGTTTATTCTCCATTGATTTCATAGTATTAGTGGCATTAATTACATCTGTCTCATGACACATTTTCCCTCCTTGTGCATGTTATGGAGTCACATAACTTGTAATAATAAGGGTCAGGGTTGCTCTTCATATTGATGTGTGCCAGGTTTGTAGCCTTTGGAAAAGGAGACAGTGGAGCTAGAAGCTGAAATAAATCCAAACAAATAGTTGCAGCTGGAAAGGAGGTTGGGGATCTGTAGGACCTCATCATGCACATCTTCAGGCAGAGCTTGTTGAAGACAAGGGAGACATATGATTTAGAGGCCTTTGACTCAGAAGGAAAGGACGAGTAAAAATAATTTCACAACCTTTTTTATTTACACTGTAAAGCAACACTTTTTTAAAAAGCTTAATACAACAGGGGCACATGGAAACCTGTAAAATCATAAATAATGGCAACATTTGTATTTTCCCTCAAAAGCAATATTTAAACAGAAGAAGATCATGCAGGAGGATTTGAAGTACTTGACCTGGTTTTAAAAGGCCCTTTTATATTGGATTGTTCCAATGACTTATGTCATGATTTTGCTAAGACCAGAATCAAAACAGATACTTACTGCGTAACAGAAAGGGAGCTTTTTAAGTTTTTTCTCACTTCTTCTTTCTGGTTGCTTTTCTCAGACAGTTCTGCAGCAGCCTTTTCATGCTAGTTTATTTTCTTAAATAAATTTGTGTATATAAAATAATTGGTTTTATCATCCAGGCACAAATCAGTGGCAGTCATATGTAATTTAGCCTTTCTTTTGCGCTTTGCAGTACAGCTTTGTTTTGCTATCCCTGCCATGTAAAACTCAGTCCCGTGCACTATAAGAATTTTGAGATAAATTATTAAAAATATGTGATATATCTATGCAACGTAGTTCATAAGCAAAAATGAAGAGGTGATTTGCATGGATATTTTCATATGCATACACATAAACAGGTGCATTTATGAGAGAGTCTCAGAATTTTGTAACCATTATTAGAAAGTTAGGAACACAAAATACAACCCATGCAGCAAATTTTCTGAAAATGTTTTCCAGGAATATTTCATTTTGAAGATATATACTTGACATCTTTCTGCTATCTGCTAACATGAAATACTTCTGTTTGAATTTCTTTCACAATAACTATCAGCACTGTTATTCCATAAATTATTAGTTCTGAGGATAGATTTGATCTTTTGACATTTAAAATCAACAGTGTACCTAAAATAAGAACTCATTTAGATATGTGGGATACTTAATTAACATTGTTAGCCATCTTTTGAAAAAGACATTTAACCAAAATGAATTTCCATCCTGATTTCACAGTTTTGGAAGACAAGTATTTTTATTTTCATTTTAATTATAGTTAGGTGGATTTTTATGTTGTAATTAAGTTGTTTAGACCTTTCAGTTCAACAATCCTATAGCTCCTTTGCTGACGTTCTTTAGAATGTTCACTACTAATTTAAGTAGCTCTTTAGGTGCTTATGGTTATTTTGAGTGTTGTATGCATGCAGGTGTATGTTGGACAAGTGGAAGGAGAAAATAAGAAAATAGAAGAAAAAATGTTCGTGGCTATTCGTGCTGTATATCTCTGCATTAAAACTATATATGGCTACCTAATGAGTAATATCAAATATTATGAAATATTTCAGAAAAATGTGTCTGGGGACTTTAAAGGAGCCAGTATGATCCACTTTTATAAAAATATCTATGTAAGTTAAAGATTTCATTTTTATAAATACAATTGCACAATAGGTGATCTTAAGGAATGCTTGCAAGACTGTTAACGGTTCAGCTGATCAGACCTTCCACATATCCAAAAGCTGTCTGGATTGTTGTGGTTGTGAAAACCAAGACTTCAACAAGGTTCAAAAAGAACTAGATAAGTTCGTGGGTGTTAGCCAGAATAGGTAGGAATGGTGTCCCTAGCCTCTGTTTGTGAAAGGTTGGAAATAGATGTCAGGCAGGGACTGGCTTCATGCTTACCTGTCCTGTTCTCTCCCTCTGGGGCATCAGGCATTGGCCTCTGATAGACAACAGATACTGGGCTAGATGGACCTTTGGTCTGACTCTGTATGTGCGTGCGTGCATGCATGCATGCATACTTGCTGTGGGGATTGAGGATTAATTTCTTGTTGTCCCATTTGTGCATCTACCTGCTAGCTGATCAGAAGTAGTATTGACAGATCTTTGTTTACTTTATTGTAATGGTTTCATACATCACAGCTAGTGGATTGAAAGAAAGCAAAGTTTTATGGTTGCCTAGAAGAAGCATGTAAGACCTTATGAAAATGCATTAAGAATATGGATTGTATTTCTTCTCAATATATTAAGATAATTATTCACAACAGTTTCACAGTGCTATCAGAATTTGGAGATAAGAAATTTATTAATTGTTAAGCATCAAAGAATCCTTAATGTTGTTCAAATATCACATCATCCAATAAGCCAGGGATTTTTACAGTACACAGTCTAATTGGATCTTATGCACCTCAAGTACACTTTATTTCTGTTGGCTTTGAAGTTTTTTATTATTAATTATGCACAAAATAATTTGGCTAACGTAAGGATTTATTATTTGCATGACTGTAGCATTTAGGAGCTCTAATCATGAGTCAGGGCCCCATTGTTATTCTTTCCATTTTCAAAATGAGGATACTGAGCCAAAGTCTATAGTCAGATTGTATGCAATTACCCTGGCTAAATATGAATTATCATAGCTGAGACCAGATTGCATGTTTTGTTTGCTTCTATGTACACAATTTTTAGGCAGAAACACTATACCTAGAAAAGCTAATTGAACCAGGGACTAACTAAGGCAGAACAGAAGGTTTTTGGCTGGTGATACAGTCATCCCTCAAAACAGAAAATCACAATTCTCTTTCAGCGTTTTCCCAAGATGTAATTCCTATACATTCTGATCAATAAGATTTATAACACTGATAGCACCATATGGTGACTTCCAATAATGTTAAAATCTCACCAATTAGATAAAAAATATAATTGTATGGTTTTTTTAACTTACTAAACGGGCATTTCACATTAATAATATATTACATAGGATTTCACCATATTATTAAACATGAAATATTCAAGGTTTGGAGAATCTGCCTGCTTATATATAGATTTTCACGTTGTGTAGAAAGAAGTTAATGGATTGTGATTTTTAAGCAAACCTTTCTTGTTATTCTTGTCTTGAATGTTAAAGTTTTAATATCAGTTTTGACATAGGGATCACAGTAATTGAAAGCTACCTGCATACTTCTGAACAAAGGGATATGGAATGTAGAAACTTGTACAAATCCTAATAATAAATATTTTGAAATTGTGTCTCCTTTAAACACTATTTAAGTCAAGACGTGGTTTTATTGTCTAACCTCTTTTCTCTTCCTGTATGTAAATTAAAGGAAATTACCTAGATAGCAGACCAGAGGGAGAAACGATTAATCAAGTCTTTTCCCTATGCCAAATCTCTGCGCCGAGTTTCTTGCCTTCATTGCTCTCTCTCTGGATCTAAACCTGTCATTCCTCACCTGTGTCATTTTGGACCCAAACCTGTCACCATGGGAAAGTGAGAGAACAGTTGTTACTGACAGCTATGGCTTCTCTCTGCAGATAAGTTCAGTATCAACAAAGAAATGGTCACATGCATATTGGCTACAAATGAGAGCATCATTCACCAGAAAAGAAGCTGTCATGGCAACCTTTATTTGAAAACAAAATAACAGTCTTCCTTCTTTACAAAAAGGTTTTTTTGGTTTTACTGTTTTTAAATGGAGTCGAGGGGAGAGAGAAAAAGATACAGTTGGCTGGTAAGATGAGAATTGGGATGTTTGAAAAGATAGATGTTGCTCAAGTCAGTTGTCTAATGGGATGCAATGGTAAACAAGGATAGTGGGGGAAAAAACTAAGATAATAGAAAGCAGGAGACTGTTGGGGAGTGATCTGTGGTACAAAGATAAGGATTAGGAAAACAGTGAAGAAATGAGCAAAAAATCCTCAAGAAAAAAATATTCCGAACAAAAGACCCTCCATTTGTGCCTATTTATGTAAAAGATTCCAGTATTTACAGAAAAAGCTAGAGAAGGTGTTGTCCTGTAGATAAACCATTAACTCATAGTGCCATTTGACTGGTCATGCAGGGGGGGTTCAGGACATATATTCTCTTTCCAGGATCTCTCCCAAGCAACCATCCAGCAACACCCATCTCAGGTATCTCTGCCAGTATAAGTGTTGAAGGGCTTGTCTATGCTACTGCTCTCACAGAATCACAGGGCTGGAAGGGACCCCAGGAGGTCATCTAGTCCAGCCCCCTGCTTCTAGTCCCCCGTGGCAACTTTGAAGTTTTAAACTTCAGAGTACCGGCTTTTGTCTAGCCGTGGCACACCTGCCGGTACTTCGAAGTCCCAGGGCAACTTCAAAATCCCTTTACTTTACAAAATTTTGAGGAGTAAAGGGACTTCGAAGTACCGGCGGGTGAGCTGCGGCTAGATGCGTGACAGTATTTCGAAGTTGCCGTGGGGGGGAATTTGCTTAATGAAGTGCTGCGTATGCAGTGCAGCACTTCAGTAGTAATCTCCCAACAGCCTAATTACCATCCTTCCTTCGAAGGAGGGTGGTAGTGTAGACACAGCCAAAATGCCACAAGAGTCCACAACATTATATAGAAGGCAGAATCTGGTTTCAAATATACTAAGTACTCTGTGTATCTTCTTGGTATGTAAATTGCACCATACTAAGTGGACATGGCAGATACATCTCAGAGGCCACAGCTAGGCATTTTTACACCAAGGGTTTCTTTTTTCAGGTTTTCTGACCACTGCATGCTTTGAATCTTTGGCACTTAGAGTTGCAGGGGCCACATATACAGAACTCCACTTGGGAGTTCCATGTAAGTGTATGTTGGATCAGTTTCTCAATCTACTCACTGCTGTTCACTGTCTTGCTTCCTTTCCATGAAGTTGCACTGCTGGCTACGGAGAATCAGACAGATACAAAAATATGGAGCAGCTACTTCTAAGCACATGTAAAATATGCCATGGCTATTCCTACCTTTTTTGCCTTTCTTTCCAGGATGTTTCCTCCTGCCTCTGCCCCACTGTTAGCTTTACCAGCTTCTTGCTTTGGAAGCATTCTGCAGGCCATCCATGCTATTCCTGACTTTTTTGCTAACTGCTGCTTTTTTTTTTTCCCCCTGGTCAGAAACTACCTTACCACTTGATATTCCTCCCCATACCACTTTTCTTTTTTAATTCATTGCCTTCCACCAAAAATAACAGAGCAGAAATGAGGAGTAAAGATTAATCCTTTGATGACTTTTGACCACACATTGTCATCTTTTTGCGTAGTTGGGCATTGTTGCCTCTTCTTGCTATTGAAAAAGATCCTGCATCATTTTGTTATCTCAAAAGTAGGTTGCAATATTTTGCACTTTCCAGGTGCTAGAGAGCTCTATTCATTTGAAGAGAGACTAAAGGTGGAGAGATGATGATGGGTTGATTATGAAACGTCACTGAGCACCAGCAAAACAAAACAGCAGAAATGTAGCACCAGCAGTTATTCTTGATTCCACAGGGAGTTTCTACTGATTGGCATCTCTATAAACATCAGACCAACAGTAATCTCCCCATCGACACAATCTCACACATGGGAAAAATCAGGAATAAAACCTAGGTCACTTGACTATCAGCCCTGAATTCCTGGCACGAGACCATGGCTGCCCAATTGTAGATTGATCACCCTTTAAAAATCAGCATGTACTAATAGTTTGCCAAACACAGGTATCAAAAATGCCACAGATGTTCCTATACTTCTACAAGTAAAATAACACCGATGGCTCCACATACTGTGGTGCTGTAGCAGCTGGTAAATGCTGACTTTTTAATGGCAACCACTGTACTTTATCAAGGGGACAAAATTATATTTCTCTGATGTACCCTGTCTACCATTGCATCCCAGTTTCTAAAAGCAAACCTATACAGCTTTCTTTTCTTCCACAAAATAATGCATTGCATCATGTTGATTATATTAAAGGTCTTGGTGACATGATAAATAAATTGGAATTCTATATTTTATTCAGTGTGCTTTAGTCTCACTGCTTTGTGGTTCACTTACAGCTCAGTGTGTTTCAGCTATCCATTTTTACATGAATTTACACCTGTTTGCTTTTCTTGTTTCGAATGGACAAATCATATTGATCTACAGCATAGCTAGAAGTCTAGAATACACAAGATTTAAAAATATTTTTTCACCCATCTAAATTAATTCCGATATAAACTAAAGCTTTATTTATGGAGGCATAATATTTTTATGCATATCAGTGATTCAAAGTCAAAACAAAAAGCAGTCAAGTAGCACTTTAAAGACTAGCAAAATAGTTTATTAGGTGAGCTTTCGTGGGACAGACTCACGTCTTCAGACCATAGCCAGACCAGAACAGACTCAATATTTAAGGCACAGAGAACCAAAAACGGTAAGCAAGGAGGACAAATCAGAAAAAAATAATCAAGGTGAGCAAATCAGAGAGTGGAGGCGTGGGGGGAAGGTCAAGAATTAGATTGAGCCAAGTATGCAGACGAGCCCCTATAGTGACTCAGAAAGTTCCCATCACGATTTAAACCATGTGTTAATGTGCCAAATTTGAATATAAAAGCCAGCTCAGCTGCTTCTCTTTCCAGAACAGTGCGATAATTCTTCTTCAGTAACACACATACCTTTAGGTCTTTGACAGAATGCCCCATTCCATTAAAATGGTGACGAACTGGTTTGTGGATCTGAAGTGTTTTGATGTCTGTTTTGTGCCTGTTGACCCTTTGTCTAAGGGAGTTAGAAGTCTGTCCAATATACAAAGCATCTGGGCATTGTTGGCACATGATGGCATATATGATATTAGTAGCGGAGCACTATAGGGGCTCGTCTGCATACTTGGCTCAGTCTAATTCTTGACCTTCCCCCCCACCCCTCCACTCTCTGATTTGCTCACCTTGATAATTTTTTTCTGAATTGTCCTCCTTGCTTACCGTTTTTGGTTCTCTGTGTCTTAAATATTGAGTCTGTTCTGGTCTGGCTATGGTCTGAAGAAGTGGGTCTGTCCCATGAAAGCTCACCTGATAAACTTTTGCTAGTCTTTAAAGTGCTACTTGACTGCTTTTTGTTTTGATAGTGTATAGACTAGCACGGCTTCCTCTCTGTTACTAGTGATTCAAAGTGTTACATTTTGGAGGGAATTTACTTTGGTGTTAGAGAAGATAGTTTCATATGACATACAGTGATGAAGAAACAAAGTCACACCACTGAATACACAATTTGAATGACCAAACAGAAAGTGTTGCCAACCAACAAAAATTTGAAGTATTCCCTGACCTCAGGGAGTTGCATTCTAACCAAGAAGTTAGATCTGTTTCTTGCATAATACAGTTTGTTATGCAAAAGTTTCTTTGAGTCTTAGCTTTATTGAGAGCCTCATCACTTGGCCTTTGGCAAAATTGTAGGCTGAAATCCAATCAAGTATCCTCGTCCACAAACAGATAAGGAGAAAACCCCCTGGTGATAACTGTCATTACATTTTTGCTTATGTAAAATTTCTAAAGATTCAAATCTCATCTCATTGTTCTGCTTTAGCAAAAAGGGGAATTTTAGCTTATGAACAGATTTAACCTTTTGGAAATTTACTATCTAAGTAGAGATAATTGTATTATAATCAAGAAATGAAAATATAACAATTTGATCAGAGGCAACTGTAGGAGCAAAACAAGTAGCATAATAAAAGATCGAAGCTGGGTCTACACTGCCCCTTCCTTTCAGAAGAGCATGTAAATGCAGCAGATCAAAACTGCTAATGAGCTATGGACATGAATATTCCGTGTCTCCTCTGCATAATGGCGGCCACTCACTGTATCAAAAGTGTTGCTTTCGAAATGCAAAATAGCCATGTAGACAATGTTCCTTTGAACGGAAGTCCCACTTTTTAAAGCACCCTTCATCCTGAAAAAAATAAGGAAAAAGGGAGCTTTTGATGGCAGGGCTTCTTTTCAAAGGAACCGCATGTACACAGCTAGTTTGCATTTTGAAAACAGCACTTTTGACGCAGCGAGTGGTCACTATGATGCATATTTTAGCATATTTTATCTGCTGCATTTACATGCCCCTTCCAAAATGGAGGGGCAGTGTCGACATAGCCCAGGAGTGCTGGATAGAATTTTGTCTGCATTTATACAGTATTACAGAATGCCAGTAACCACTTGTAAACCAATAGGAGGGATATAGCACAGACAGAGGAAAACAGAACAAAAACCTATTCAAAACACTTCTTCCATTGCAACTTATACCACGATTGTGTCAGATCCCACAAATTAGTGTGCATGAGTGTTCTTTAGGTATGGTACGATTTGTATTTGTGCTTGCAAAGACCTTTGGGCTGCCGTTAGCCTTGAAATGCACCAATTACTTTTAAAACACAAAACCTCAATTTACCATTAGATATGGTTAGCTTTATCCCCTTTCTTCTGGCAGTCACTGAGATGTTCATACAACTTCTGGCAGGGACGATGGATTATTATTGTGTCTCGTACTTCAGCATTCAAGATGTTCCTTTTGCTATGTGTCTGGAACCAAATGAGATGTCGACATGTTGTTTTGATTTTCACCTCTAAGTGATAGAATAGCCTTCATGAATATCAACATATACTTTTTATTTTAAATCTTTATGACTTTTTCTTTTAACTTTGATTATGTTAAGAGGATTTGTGCTATAAACACACTTGGTGAATATAAATACTTCCAGTCACCTTGTGTATATATGCAGCCTACAGAGAGAGGGAGATGATATAGATATTTATATTTGTATAAACTAAATGAAAGGGAAGTTTGTTTTTGCAAAGCAATGGATTGCTCAAAGAGTCTATTTTCATATTTCCTCTGTTGGATTAGTAGATGATTGTATCATTGCATCAAATAGCTGCAACTGAACATAAACTGATCACAATGGAAAATGACCTTTTAGTTTGCTCGTCATTAAACTTAAGTTAGTTGACCTTTCAGCCTTGTGCAGGCTTTCTCCAAAGCACCCTGCTGTACCTTTGGTACTAAACTCTTGAATCATTATCTGTCTTACAGATTTGCTGTGCCTCGAAAGTACTATGACATTTGCTAAGACTCCCTATGGGAGTTTCCAGGCATTTCTGAATCATGATGGTGTCATTTGATCTGTTGGATTTAAAGTACATGAGACTTGTTTTTTACAGAAAAACTCAAGCCAAACAAAAGGAAAAATCAGAATTAGCACATTGAGTCTTTGTTGGTACTGTGTGTATATAGGAAGGCAAATATGGGAAATGTTTGAATATATTCTTATTGCAATCAGTTATAAAAGGTTGAGAAATGCTTTTAAGGTTTGAGAGTGTACCATTTACTCTTTTTTACTAGTTCTGCAAATGCTAGTTCCAATTCTTTACATTTCTAAGGCTGTGTCTACACTACAAAATAACTTCAAAGTTCCATACCTCGAAGTTATACTTCAAAATAAGCAACTTTGAAGTAGAGCATCTACACACAAAATGCACCCTCCCTTACTCCAAAGTAGGCTTCCCCCTATTTCAAAGTTAAATGTCTACACACAATTAGCCCCTACTTCAAAGTAAGGGTCCAGGAAATGATTCAGCCATGGGTGTCATATGGCCAACAAGCCCTTCTGGGCTCACAGCCAGCTGACACCTTAAAGGGCCCCTCCTAACACCCCCACTCTGCACATGCTCAGGGCTGCCAGGCTGTGGACAGCAACAAAGCACATGCTGGGGAGAACATCTGAGCAGCATGCCTGCTCCCACCCTCCCTGAGGATGAGGTCGTCTTCATCCTGGCCAGCCTGCTGGCTGGTCATCCTGATCTTTCAGTGGTGCAGCCAGGTTGCCCACCTGGAACCCAGCCTGCAGGCCCTGGCCAACACCACTGCTGCCCCTCCCACGGCCCCCTGATCTGGTGCCAATAGGCCTTTGCCACTACCAGTGGGTGGTGGGAATGGCTGGTGCTGGAGGACTGGGGCAATGAGGGCTGGCTGAGGAACTTCAGAATGACCCACCAGACATTTAAAGACCTCTTCTACTGGCTCTCCTCCCCTTGGAGAGACAGGAAGCTGACCAGGGAAGAAGCTTTTGGTCAGTTTCCTGATTCCAGCCAGTGGAAGGGTGCCAGAAACCAGGGGCAGTGTGGCTCCTGGCTCCCCTTCATTCCTTGGAGCCCTGGTCAGTTTCCTGGCCCTGCAAGGGGAGGGAGCAGGTTCTCTGAGAGTTGGGCTGGTTCCAGATATTTGTTTGCATGTATCTCAAGGGTTTACTGTAGTGTTTTCACTGTGTATGATGTGCAAAAATAGTAGACTTGAAATTTAGACAGTACAGAATATTATATTCAGAAGCAACATACTAAAGTCAAGAGAGTCTACTTTTGCGGGTCAAGTGTATCAAAACAAAATGCAGTCTCTCTACAAATATTATGGTGGTGGTTCTTTTTTCATTTGTTGATAGTTTTGTTTTTGGCTTCTATTAATTTATTAGGACAGAAAGGAAATTGGCATTCTGCTAATTAATTTTTATTCATGATAAGCAGCCCCCAAAATAATTGAAATGGCTCAGAAAGAAATAGAGAGCTTAGTTTGTTTATCTTGTAAACAAAAAAATAAAGGATTATGAAAGTTAATGGAAGGCAGCAGATAATATTTACCAACATTTTCTTTTTTTTTAAATAATTTAAACATGCCAGAAATAAACAAAAGAAAAGAAGCATATAAGAATGGTTATACTGTGTCACACAAAAGCTCTATCTAGCTCAGTATCTTGTCTTCCAGCAGTGCCCATGCCAGGTGTTCCAGAGAGAATGAACAGAAGAGGTAATTGTCAAGTTTTCCATTCCTTCTCACCGATTTCCAGCTTTTGACACAGGCTAGGGTCACTATTCCTGCTCATCCTGGCTAACAGTTATTGCTGAGTTTGTCTTCCATGAATTCATCTAGTTCTTTTTTGAATGCTGTTATAGTTGTGGCCTTCACAGCACCCTTCAGGGAATTCTACAGGATGACTGCATTGTGAGAAGAAATACGGTCTCTGGGCTGGTTAATCCCTTACAGGGATACGTCTTAAGTGGAAGGTGGCAACCCAGTTAATGTTTTCGATGTAATAGTAAAGAGCAGGTATAGAAAATGTTTTACTACGATTCTGGGAAAGAAAATTAAATATGCAGGTGACAAAACTCCATTTCCTTGTTGACACCGATGACCTCGTCTAAGTAAAGAAGTACCTAGGCACTGACCAAGTACTATTAACAATATTCAGCAATCAATGCTAACTCAAAGTCCTGCTTGCCATGGAAACTGCTGAGCTTAAACGTCCAGTTAACCAGACTAGGAACAAAAATAGTATCTCTTTTAGTCATAAGCCAAGCTGAATAAAATCCTCCTTGGACTGAATGCTCTTAAGCCTAACACACTGTAGTTCTGGTGGACAGTGAGAAGGCAAGTTATTAGTTATGTTCTGAGATTAAAGTTCATCAACAGAATTCTCTACAGCAGAAGTCTTATTAAAAAGAGTTCAAAACATAGTGTCCTTTATCAGTTTGTCAAGATGTCCAAATCCATACATGGATGGTGGTTTAAGGTTCATGGAGTATGTCAAGGACAAAGAAGAGCTTGCCACAATATTATATTTAGGGGGGATTCTGTCAAAAATCCTGTGGCTTGTAGTTTCATCCCACTGGCTCCTCAGCCAGAAGTCTAAACCTGCAATTCATATCATGCTGAGCAGGATTATTATTGCAACAGCACATCATCAGAGTGAAACTAACCTCTTTTATGACAGTCTCAAACAGAAACAGACTTTTAGTCACTATGACCTAATACGTAAAAAGACAAAATTTGTTTTATCATATGGACTGTTAACCATAATAAGATTAAGGGATCATGCAGTTAAACATATTTAAAGTTGGCAAAACTGGTGTCTGAGATTAACCACTTCCTCAAATTCTGGAGGAAGTAGGCAGCTTTGGGCAAAGATGATACCTGATGAACAGGTTTAGAGGGTGACTAGTGTAATTCACAAGTGTAAACATGATCAAAGACAAACTGCAGGAAACTAGAGACCTTCAAAAACTTAATCTCTTCTCTGATAATTGAGTAGACACTGGAGACAACTGATGAAAGGTTTTATTATAATAGACAGTTTTCAAACAGCCAGAACCACAAAGTGAGAATTAGAAGGGCAATGTGAGTGTAACTGAACTGTTAAACAAGAGTGAACAGCTGACATTTACCTAGATCAATGTGTTGTGATGTTCTGTGGCACACAACAAATTGATTTTACAAGAGTAGAAAGCATGTTATGGGAGTTGGATGGGGTAATTGGCTAACAGCATAGTCTTAGACCTGTAAATTCCAGGCTGATTTTCTTTAAGTGATGTGGTCTCAAGCTATTCCCTGAGAATCACATAACCAGCTCAAATTATCAGTGTTCTGGAGAACCTGAGGGTTCAGGACTGTAATGTCACTGGCAGAGGTGTATAGTAACATAAGGGACAGTGTTGGGCACATTCTCTGATATTTGGATATCAGATATTCTTGGCAAATTGAATCAAAATGTTCTACATTCATTCTATGACATCTATGAGTATGTCTCAGACTCTCCATGTTATCTAGTGTCCTTGCTAGTTGGAAAGGACAAAAATCTATCTAATTCTCCCTGACCTCCAAAGTCTAATTTGTGGTCTTTTGCCAGCCCTCCACTGACTTTCACCAGTGGCCCATCCCACACCCTTTTTCTTGTTGCTGCCTTGAGTGTGTAGCCAGCTTGCTCTTATTTTCTCATTCCTCTCCATTGCCTTATTTTCAGCTGTGAGGGAAAGCAGAAGAGAAGACTTCTTCTTCCCAAAAATCTTCCTAGGCACCTTTAGATTTAGGGGTGACATTACTGGTCCCCAGCCTATGCCTGTTTCCACTGCACTGGCATTGAAGCACTTCTGAGCTCAGAATTAATAGACCAGCGAAGCTGGATGAAAGAGTGGTCCCATCGCTTCAGGAGAGAGGAAGGGAAAAGAGTGACTGTCCATTCCTCCCAAGAAAGCCATATTCTGAAGACATCAACAAGGGAATGGAGTTTTGACATCTGCAAAAAGAAAGCTAAAGGCAGGAGTTGGGGCAGACTGGGTCTTGCATGGGAGAGAACTTTCCAAGAAAACTGCAAAAGAAAGTGAGCAGTCTGGATAGGGGAGTATTTCATTTCCCTTCTGTAATAAGACCAAGAAATGTGAGATGCAATTCAGGTATTTTATTTCCCTGCCTTGCTCCAGTGACTAGAAGGAGGGGCAATGAGATTGGGGGAGCATTAATAATCTCTTTTGAGGAGCCCAGGGGAGGCTCCTCTATCCCTCCCCTCCATCACTTCCTCCAGCATGTCTAAAGAGAGAAGCAGAGTGCAGCCATAAGCAGATTCTTTTCTCCACATGTCCTCAGGTGGAAGGATGTGTTTAGCAGGTGCCATCTCTTTTGCACTGGCTACTGCTAATAGCAGGAGTGACGTGACACAAATTTCAGGCTCACAGATATTACCCAAAAGTTATCCAACTTGCCAACTAGTTCAAATATCTGGGCTATTCTATAAATGTATGATTTTTATTTGGTTATCCCTATGCCCAGTGCAGTCATGGTTATTTTTTCCCCAGCCTTAATAACATTAGAGAAAATTTTCTCTTCCCAAATCCCTATTGTGGATCTTATTCTATGGTATATATATGCATAGCTCACCCATGGATGTCAGTGAGATGTCTTGCCAACTCCACTAGATTTGGGGATCCTCCATATTAGAAGAATGATTCAGCCCTTATTTTGCTCTTTACCAGTGAAGCTTTTTGCTCCCGTTATTTTCTGTCGCCACTGTGCCAGATTAGTTTCTACTATTTTTACTGTCATTTGTATGGGTGGTTGTGTGAATGTTTTGGATTTGTTTTGGCTTTGGCTTTTTTGTTTTGTTGGTTTGTTCAATAGAAAGCTCAGGAAAAATCCGTCTTGTCTGCATTTTACTTTGATTTGGTTAATTGAATTCTCAACTAATAACTATGTCAATCTGTTGAATGTAAAGAAAGATATGCATAATAATAATCCTAGGACCAAAAATTAGCCAAGAAATCTATTGTTTCCAAGATAGCTTTGTGTAAAATGTGGACAAGGAAAAGGCACTTGAACGAGAATGTTCACATAACAGCAAAACCACCTCCCAACCAAGACAATAATCCTAAGGAGTGTACAGAAGGGTCTCTGTCTTGTGGTTGCCAGCACGTATTCAGCATTATTCAGACCACATTTGGAGTACTGTTTGTAGTTCTGGTCACCCTTTTGCACCATAGCATAAATAGTTTAGAATAAGTTAGGGTTTTTAGGGTATAAATCAGATTCATAAAGTGACATTAGTTAGCTAGGCTAACCTGTTTAGCACAGAGAGGAAGAAGACTGGGAAATCTCATACCTATGAGATCTTAAGGAGTGCACAGATGCCCATAAAGTGTGGTAGTACATAATTCAAAAGCAAAGAGATCATTGACTGAAGTTAAGGAAGCAGTGCTAACATCTTATGGCATAGCTAGCAAATATCCAGTATTAAGCCCTACTTGCATTGCAGATGGTGAAGGTATTTTTTTATTCATTTCCTGAATGCCTCTGTTGATGTGGGTGCAAAGTTCATTTGGCATCAAAGAATAATTGAAAAACTAAAATTTGTAAAAGATTTAACTCTGTCATCTGTCATCTGGCCGTGAATTGTGTTACATTGTAAGTCAAAATTCAAGGTTGAGGGGGGGAAATCACAAGCATCCACTAAAATATTGAAAAACAAAAAGTGTGTTTAAATAACATTAAGGTTATGACATAAACTGACAAAGGCAATGACAGTGAAAGTTAACCTTGGCACTTGTGCGCCTTCCATTAGAGGTAATGCATTTTATAAGAGTTTATGGTGTCAGAAATCTGGAGTTGTGGTATCAAGGGGCTTAAGGGTCCCACTCAGTTCTCAGTTCATCTCATTTGCCTAGGCATAGCAACACTTTTGTCTTTTAAGATAGCATCATGAAATAGTTGGAAACCCCAGAAATACCTTTGATTGGAGCCATAGAACAAGCAAAGGGCAGTGTGTCCTAGCTCTATTCATTGAAACAGCTGTGTTCAGACATAGGGAGTTGGGAAGTAATTTATTTTCTGATATTTTAACTTTAAGCTGGTTTTGCTTCAAGCACAATAAAATAAATCCTTCATTAAAACCTGTGGGATTGTCATGACACACTCTATGCCTCTATGTCTTTCTGCCAAATGGCACATCTTCATGGCATCTCTTTAGTATTGAAATCTGTTCTTGGGGGGCAAGGGGAAAGGTTCGTCTAAATGAAAGATTTTAAAAAGAATTCCTTTCAATAATGCAGAATATAGGCCCCTAACATTTGCTGAGTGTAACATAAACTAAAGCAATAACGGTTTGTTGTTTTAATATTCATTTGGGAAATTTAGAAAAGGCTGACACAGAAGAAACTCCATTATGGTATGTAATGTAAACAGGGCTTTAAAAAAGTTTATAGAGCAATTGTTTTTCTTCAAGTGATGTCCCAGTGGGTGCTCCACCATAGGTGCTGGGGTCATCCCAGTGCCGCAAATCGGAGACTCTTCTAGCTGTATCCAGCCAGTCTGCTGCATGTCCCTGTTTGCACTCCTTTGATCATGTGCACAGACAGGCTCAGGCCAGTTCCTTCTCAACTGCCCCAGGCTGCAGATGGAGCCAGCTGCCTCACCACGTTGAAGTCATGACACTTAGAAAGCTTATTTTTCCACAGTATATCGTTCTTGTTGTTCTATCTTCAGTTTTTTGTATTTCTTTCCTTTAAAAAAAAAAGGCAATCTGTTATTGTTCGAAGTTGTTCTCTAATACCTACAGTTACCATATAGTTAAGTTTTCTTTGCGGTTATATTTAAAAGTTACAGTTCAATGTTTGGACTTATATAACTGACCATGCCTAGATCACAGGACTTTAAGAAATGTGAGTAGTGCCGCGAAGCCATGCCTGACTCAGGAGGTCACTCCGAGTGCATATGTTGCCTAGGAGAAGGTCATATCCCTCAGAAGTACCAGCATTGCTCTAAACTAACGGCCAGGGCGATTGTGAGATGCACCTCAAGATGATATTGTTTGATAAGGCCTTTCAACCCTCTCCTGACTAAACTGCAAAGGGACTGGAGCAGCCTGAGCTTCAATACAGGGCTTCCTCCTCAACGGCTCTTCCCTCTAAGAAATCCAAGACTTCTCTGACTTAAGTCGTTGCCTGCCCTGTCGCAGAGCAGCATGCCTTATGTCTCAGTAAAAACCAGCACCTCAGGCACCCCTTCCTTGAGTTCTAAGGCAACTAGGAGTGGCAAACCAAGCGAGCCCATGCTGGAGGCACCAAAACCTTCAGGCCCCAGAACCAAGAGCATAGATAACTCTTCCCAAGTCCCCGGTACCTAGTGTGCTTTCACCATCAATGTCAACAGCACTGACTGCTGTCCCAGCTCCGACACCAGTTCCAGCTACAGTACCATCACCAGGCCCGCCCATAACCACGGCACCTCCAGTGCTGGTCTCGCCACACTGACCCCGGGCCTGTCAGTACGTAGACTGTCGGCACCAGAAGTCCTGCATGACATGGCACCAAGGAAGGCACCGACCAAATCACAGCACCATAGTGTTAGCCCTCAGTTGCTATCACCAACCTTCTCTCCAGTCTCTTAATCTCCAGACATTTCAGCACCGAGGTCACCTCCTCTGTTTCCTTGCAAATGGCGAAGTTCTAGTCCTTGATATTATGAGCTACACAGGCTGCCATTCCCTTTCCTGACCCTGACACATGAACACGGGGCATGCTGCAGATACAGGTCACCCTCCCTGTCGCCTTCACCCAGGGTGTCAGTGCTCTCTGCTCATCATAGACTTGTCCTGGGACTGGCATAGGTGATCATGTGACTTGCTGTGTTCTTGCCACTCTAGCTGCTCTTGCTATCAAGACAGTCACTATTATTACTCTTCCTGCAGATACTCTCCTAGGAGGAAGTCTCTTGGCTGGTCTTGATCACAGGCCCCTTCCACGGCAGGTTACACCTCTTCCTGAATGTCGGCAGCTCTGATCCTGTCCCCGCCAGTACAGTCTCCATCACCCCAGGGTCTGGAATCAGGGATCAGGCTGGCATCAGATGCAGAGGACCCAGAGCCTGATGCGCCTCACGTGGAATGATCCTCCTCATCCCCTGATGAGGCCATTATCCCTGGAGACGTCTCCCCTTTGGATGAGTTAAAGAATTGTAATGACCTTTTCAAGAGAGTGGCTATCAGCCAGCACATTCCTCTGGCTGAAGTGCAGAAAAAGAGAAGTGGGCTTTTAAAGAACCTATGACCTTCTTATTCATCCAGGGTAGCCATTCCTATGGAAGAAGACATTATGGAAGTGGATGATGACATATAGTAGACCACTGCTTCAGTTTTCCCTACCAACAAGAGGCTCGACAAGAAATACCTCGACCCTCCTATGGGGATGGAGTTCCTGTTGACACACACACAACCAAATTCACTAGTGGCTCTTGACTTAGCCGCGAGCCCACTCCATGAGAGCAGTGGTAACTTCTATAGCCTTCCAGTGGGGAGTTCCCCTCAGGGACATCTGCAGAGCAGCTCCTTAGTCATCCCACGACACATTCATGAGGCATGACGTGATCCAGACCTGATGGGCTGCAGACACCTTGCTGGCCTCAGTGGTCTTCTCTACGTCAGTTGCACCGTGACTCCTTCACCCCGCTCCTAGTCAGTGGGAAACTGCTTGTCAGTCACCTACAGTGGAGCACCCATGGGGATATCACTCGAAGAAAGCGAAGTTACTCACCTCTGTGCAGTAACTATCGTTCTTCAAGATGCATGTCCCCGTGGGTGCTTCAGTTCCCCACCCTACTCCCCGCTTCGGAGTCTGCCTTGTTGTCTACCTTTCAGATTCTGGAGCAGTTTCAAGGAATGGGCTTCAGCTGATCTGCGCACGTGATCAAAAGAGCACAAATGGGGAGATGCAGCAGCAGCAGCACATGCGCAGACCGGCTGGATACAGCTAGAACAGTCTCCAATCTGTGGTGCCAGGATGACCCCAGCACCTACAGTGGAGCACCCCTGGGGACACACATCTCCAAGAACATTAAAAATGTCAAACAATGCATATAATTCACCCAAAAGTTCATACTTGCTCATTTGGAACTCAGGAAATCACTTGTGAAATGTCTCAAAAATGTTCAGTTTAAAAAAAATCCTGTGGTTTATTTGAATATTGTTGCCCTCATTATCTTCTCTGTCTCTGCTGCTTTGCGTTATTCTGGTGGCTCAGAAAGACTGTACAGCCAGAGGAATCAGCTACCAGTTGATACTCCCTCCTAAGAGGGATTCCTCATATGGTGAATAGCTGTTCTCCTCTCTCTCCATCTTTCCCGACTCCCACAGCCTTAGCATAAGGAGGAGTGAGAGAGGTTGCTGCAGCTGGATATTTATACTCTGGAAGTCAGGCAGACCCACTCCAGAAGAGGAAATAGGGCAAATGCAAACCTTGCTTAGAAGTCATGTTTACCCTACACTGCAACAGAGCGGAGGATCTGGACCTACATTTATTTACATTTTCACATGGCAGAGATGAATGATGGGCTAATAATCTGCTAAATTTGTTCCCTAGATAATTCAATACACTTCATTGTTGGTACTGTAGCATCCACATAAGAATATCACAATAGGCTTTAAGGATGGTTATTATTACATGCAAATACCATTAAATTATTCTTACTTTCAACACACCCACTAGAACAATGACTGTCTTCAGAACATTAACCACTGTAATAATTTAAAGGCTAGGGTGATATTTAATTTTTTGTTTTTACTATTAAAACCTGTGCAATTTGTAGTACCCCATAGAGGTTTGTGCCTAATCCCACTGAAGTCATTGGCAAAATTCTGATTGATTTCAGTGGGAACAAGATCAGATGCTTTATAAACCTTAGAAAATCTCAGTGGCAAAGATATTCTGTATCACTGATACATCTGGCCATTCAGCTGCTGGGTGCATCAGCAGATGTAGCTATGATAAGTAAAGAAACCAGCATTAGGGGCCGAATTCTGCCTTTGGATATGCACTTGGTCTCCTGTGAATTCAATGGAAGCTGTTTGTGCTCAGCCAAGAGAGAAATTTGGGTATAAGGGATGTTTTTATATTTCATCTCACAGTTTGAAATGTGTTTGTCTTGCGTTCTAAATTGGTTTTTGAATAAATCCTTTTAATAAGGGAGTAACTTTACATTTCATAACCTGTACATGCCTTTGTTGCAAATAATTTATAGTTAAAGACACATACAATATTTAGTAATTCACAGTTGGCGGGCCCAGAGAAGTAACAGGTAAAAACGAGATCATATTGCCAGGCTCGAACAGGAGCTTTTCTTTAATGCTATATAATGAAGGCAATGGACAGGCATTAATGATTACTGCTTGCACCAGCCACTCAGACAGGAAAGATGCAGTTTTAAGTTTTCTCATAGCATATTCAATTCCATTTAAATATTGCAAACTGCTGAATTGCAAATGTTAACATAGGCATAAATTAAAAAGTTGATATTTTATTTAATCTAAAAATAATAATTATGGATAGGTTGCCTTTATTGTATTATTTAAAATATTTCATTTTACATGTGGACTGCAAGCTATTGCGGGATTGTCACTGTTTTTTTTCCTAAAGCAAATGTGTTGCTGCTGCATTAAAAATACAGGAAGAGGACTACTGCAGGATATGGGAAAGTGGTTTCCTTTGACAGGCAATATCAGTAATTGTGGGCTAGGAAGAAAACTAGGAAAGGCTCAGTGCTCAGAAGAATGTTATCCAGCTCATACTGTAAAAGAATGTTTTTTTCCAGAAAAGAGAGGACTTCCTGCTTTCTTTTCCATCTTTGAATTCATTGCTTTCATATTGTATGCAAAGAATAAAACATCTGTGCAAGGGAGACTGTAACTTCTGGTATTTAAACTACCAACTGCTAAAACTGATTGAGTTGAACCAGAAGACGGAAGAAAAAAGTCCTGCTGAGGCAAATGCATTCTTACGCCCCTCTTTAATAAAATATTGTAAGGAATAGCTAGAAAGCTTCCCCACGGACTTTCATCTGGCAGGTTTTCAGTGTGGTTTTGTGAAGGAATCACTATTGACTCCTGTCAAGCAGTTTTGGAGAAGAGGTGAAGCGCCTTCTCTCATGACTTTCTATGTGTTTTGTCAAATCTAGTGCTTTCAGTTGAAGTGCGAAGTGAAAGCTGATGTCAGGAAATGCCTCAAAGCGCAAGCTGGTGCTGGTCTCCAGCGACTTCCCTTTATTTTCTTTAAAGAATCAGATTGGATTGTAAAATGATGGCAATCTGACTGGACGTAAACACGTTTATTGCAAGCTCAGCAGCCTTTACATATCATTAGTACAAGGAGGCAAGGGGACCACTTGGATGTCAGTTTCATTCTTTTTAAGGAGAAATGTGTTCAGATTAGAAATCCTAACTTTACGGCTGCTTGTTTACTTAAAGTTCAGAACCCATTATTCTCTTGATTTTTAATTCCTATTTGTAGCCTCTAAGTAAAACTTACTTTCAGTGGTAAGGCAAATTGAAAGAGTAGTAGAGGGAATAGGAGCACTGGGAGTAATAATAAAAATTGGAAGCCATTTTAAATTGTATTGTTTATGAATAGTGTAGTTTATTAGCATTACATCATCTGTTAAAAATCTGCACATTGTACCTTTTTCACCACTACCTGTACTATTTTCCTTAATATTAACAGTAGGTGCCATTTAAATTAGTGAAACATATTCTTATATCAGCAAATTTGTTGTAGTTGACATGAGATGACTTTTTTGTTAGTTAAAATAATTTTACTTCAGGACAGCAAGCAAAAGGGCATGTTAGCCGTGAAGGGAGAAGGTAAGATGCTTTTACTAGACAGCTCTGTCCCTATGTTGCTGGGTTTTTTTTCCCCACTGCCAAAGCAGACATGTAATTTGTTTGCTCTTTGAATGCTTTTTGCACTTTTGAATATTTGACATGTTAAGAAACTGAAGACGTAACTTTAAATGTTTAGCAAAATGCATGGGATTCAGCCAGGGGATTTCTAGTAACGCTGCGATCCATCAGAGAGGCTGCACATCAGGGGTTTGCTTGGGAGCAAGTTTCAG
This sequence comes from Carettochelys insculpta, assembly GCF_033958435.1. Lineage (NCBI taxonomy): Eukaryota > Metazoa > Chordata > Testudines > Carettochelyidae > Carettochelys > Carettochelys insculpta. Next base: position 39,499,681 of record NC_134149.1, read on the forward strand.
TGTAAACGGAAGAGGAATATAAATACAGTCTGGCATGGAATCTGTATGATACTGTGCAGCATGTATCTTGGATCTGACCTGCTTCCAAACTCTGGCACATAATAGAATTCATTTTCCTTTGTGTAATTTTTTTTAATGAAGCACTCGCAGTTGTCCCATTTGGGTTAAAACAAATCAGAAATTCATGTCCTAAATGTTTCACTAGTCAGAATAATTAAGTTGATCAGGTCTGGGAGCAGTGGAAGGAAAATAATGGGGTCATTGAAGCATTCAAGCTCTAATGGGAACCTGAATTCATTCAGTTATCAAATCTAATAATTGCTCTACACCTGTATACACAGTCCCATTGAGCAAATTCACATTAAAGGTTGAGTAAAACAGTTTCAATGCTGTGCTCCAAGGGAACGTGGTACTGTTTTTAAAAGACAGCTCTGTGTTATTTTTCAACAATTTTCATTCTATGGCCAGTTGTATTTTAGCTGAATACACAGCCTTCCTTTATAGACTTGGAAAATATTTTCATTCATGACTTTGTTGCTAGGACTAAGAGTGTATCAGATCAAATCAAGGTCTAACAAAAAGATGAAGAATATAATCTGATTTCTTTGCTTTCTGGAGACCAGCTGTTTTGGCCCGAAGTAGTAGAGTAATGAGTAGCAGAGATTACTGTACTCCAGTGTAGCTTTGGGAAGCAGTTTGTCTCTATTTTAGACAACATGGTAGAAGCAGGGAATAACTTACCCGCTGTCACAACTGGTGTTTGGAAGAGGAAACTGCAAAGGATGAAGCAGGACGAAGTTGCAATAGTGACTTTAGTGAACGTTCAGTGAGGCCTCTTGTAGCTCCTAAACCTGCTAATACAAAAGTCAGTTGCAAAATTCCTAGGGTCTTTATGGGGTAAAAGTTTAACCCTCCTATATTATAACATTCTTGTTTTTTTCTTCTCTCTCCCCCTCTTTCTCTCTCATATACAACTTCTTCCGCCCCTCACTGCTCCCTCCTTCCCACCAATATGAAAGTTGAAGCTAATGGAAGTATTACATTGGCAACCCAAATAATAATACTCGCATTGCTTCTTTTTCCAGTCTGATACAGTAGTTTGTTTTCAAACTTCTGATATTCTTTCCAGTGTCCTCTCACCTGGGAATTCAGTCTCCAAACATGGTAGAATGGATGTGTATGTCTCTGCATGCACTGGCATGGAGGTCTGTTTCCCTGCGTGATTTTTCTGAAGGCCACTTACCCTTGGAGGGAAGGAGAAAATAGATTGATTTGTCTTGTAACCCTTGAGGCAGGCATGTGTTGTTTCAAAATAAGGCTTTTTGTAATCAACGGTCATAGAGAGCTCTCAGTTGTTTTGGTGAGGTGTCCCCCAGAGGGTGACTTTACCAAAGGAAGCAATCTGGAATTTAAATATTAAATAGACATTTCAGTAGTTAAAGGAGTTTTAACTTATTGGGCACTTTGCTTTCACAGAGAGGTGAGACAGCATACGTCACTGGACTAACTACAGGATAAACCTCTCTAGTCCGGCACTCCCTTCATCTGGCAACATCCATAATCCAGCATGATTTTAGTTAGCCAGACGATCACTTATCATGGGTGTGGCCAAGTTTCCTGTGGTCCCATAAAGTTTGTTTTCAGCCACCAGTCCTGGCTCTCAGTGTTCTGTGCTCTTAGTTAGCTGTAATTTGCTCCTAAATGTCTTCTAAGAGCCCAGTAAGCAGTGGAAGTGTTGATAAGGCTGCTAGACAATATTGATCTCCCTGGTCCAGCAAATTCTCTGATTTGGCACCAGTCAGGTCCTGAGAGTGCTGGCCTAAATAGGTTTAACCTGTAGTAATAGAAAGCTATCTTTATTAAATAAATAGAACTTAAGAATCCTATCTTTTTTCTGAATTAACATTATGTGATGCTCTGCTTATTGGATTTTCTGAGCTCAGAACAGGAAGAATATTTCTTTACCAGATGAGATCATGATAAAGATAGCCAGCCACTTAGATTTTGGTTACAAAACAATCTGTTGTGTTTTCCTTGTGAATTGAATGTGTTCACAGCTGAATTGTACACTGGGCTAGTACGTGTCATCAAACATACCTTTAAACAGCCTATCTTACAAATTTTTAAAGCATTTTTATCTATAAGACAGAGTATAAAACAGTTCATAGTTAATACGAGCTAAACGTTCACATAAATCAGACAAGGACTGCAATTAACTAAACATGTAATATCATATGTCACAGTTACAGGACTAGCTGCACTTCTGCCCCCCTTCTCGTCTGCATGAGTGGCCCCTTCTCTGGTCACTTGTCATGGGTGTGTAGTTTCACAATTCCCACGCTCTTAGATTGGGCCTAGCACTACCTGTGCATCAACCATTCTTACCCAGCAAGTTCAAGTGGATTCTTCCTTTTGGGAGTGTGTGACCAGTGTTAGATAGTCATTAAGTCAGCCTTCTTTAAAACAATTAATTGTTTATTCTATCAGTAGGAACAAAACTTTTAGACCAGGGATTCCTAACCTATGGGTTGGGACCCAAACATGGATTGTGATTGGATTTTCTAAGGGTCACCGACTGGGCTCTTGAGGAGCCATTTGTAGTCACTTGACTCCTCCGTGGCTCTACTTGGTTTAACAGCCAGCAGGAGGGATCCTTCCCTGAAACCAATTAAACTGGGTACCATTTAAGCCTGCAGGGCAGGAGGGAGTAAGAGGACTGCGGGGAGCCAGGCAGAAAAAGAGGCGGCCCAATGAAAGAGCAGCAGGGGTCATCAGTGGCAGCTTAAAACTCCCCTGTCAGGAAAGTGCAGGGGCTGGGGTGGCTAAGACAGGTTTAAGCCTATGGACAGGGGAGAAAAGGGGCCTGAGAGCTGCTCAGGGCTCCATGCCCCACCCGTCTCCCACCACGCTGCTTCAGGGTCCCCCGGCCCCTTTTCTGGGATCCTGGAGCTGGCTCTTCCAGGCAGGTCGCAGCGCTCCAGCCCGTTTCATGCGGCAGGGCTTCAGGACTCTTCACCCCCCACACACCCCGCCGCACATTCTTGCCAGGGATCCCACAGCTCGTGCTGCTGCCAGCCAGGGCTCCTCAACCCATCTGGCTCCCAGCTGCAGAGCTGCCAGCATCCCCACCCTCCACCCCACATTTTGGAAATCTTATATGGGGCAGGCAAACCTGGCTGGGGGTCCCATGGGTGGCGCTGTCTGTTCTGCAGAAGTTTTCCAAAAATCTGGCAGTTCTAGCTGAGAGGGGTTTAAGCCTGGGTATGGATGGCATTCTGGGGCTGAGAGGGGTTTAAGCTGGGAGACAGAGGGAATGTGTTTTTCACAGGGGGACAACCTCCTCCACCCCCCCCACCGTTTTCAGTTGCCTTGGGTCACAACGTCTTCCTGAATTGTCAAAGTTGGTCAAAAAGGTTGGGAACCACTGTTTTAGACAAAAGGGATTTAAAAAACGTAGTCTACTTGTATGGCTTTCTTACTTACAGGCAGTGATATTAACCTAATGCCTTCAGACATCCCAGTGTAGTTCCCCCATACAACTACCCAACCCTTGAGAGAGTATTTATTTTGAAATCTGCCACCGTTCTTTTGCTCTCCTGCATTCACATGTTTTTTCTGTGTCCTGACAATTTTTTTCATAACAGCTCTCAAGTGACTGCTGAGAAGTGGCTTTATCTTGAGCTATTTTTTTTCCTTTCCAGTTTATTTTCCTTGACAGACCCTATTATACTAAACCAGGATTGTTATACAGAAAACTCACCAGTCGTGAGTATCAGTACAGTGATACAGTATCATACAATGTTACAAAAAGCTCCATATCCATCCCAAGCTACAAAAGGGATGGGAATAAAGAATCCATGCAGTGGGGCAATTAATAGCCACAGACTTCACTTGTATTTGTCTTCATATAACTCTCGAGAGATTTAGAGCAATGTACGTAACAGGATAGACTCCTGTGTCCCCCTCCATTCTCGAACCTGAGGTGCCTCTTACTCTGCTTCACTTTGAGAGCAATTACTCCTGATCTGCTGTCACAGCCTTCAGATGTGTAAATCACTCCCCACTACATGGTATTGGTGCTATTGCATGCCACACATGTATTACATTGTAGCCTGATATGCATGTCGGTCCAAGCATGCTAGTTGAGATAAACCATTAAAACAAGTTTATAAACTACAGAAAGATTTTACGTGATTAGAAGTAACAAGGTATAAAAGTCAGAACTGGTTACAAAGACTGAAAAGTAAAATGCACTAATATGTAATTTAAGAAGCTAATTTTAGTTCAAAGCAAAGGTAATTTAATTCAAAGCAAAGCAAATGCTTAGAGCAGTCTGGTTGGATTTCTTTCAGTCAATACCCTTACTCCTCAGTTCATCATTACTTCCTTTTCTTTCAAGTGTTGTTAAAGCAATGACCAGAGAGAGAGAGAGAGAGGTTAATGTATGGGGCCATCTGTTCCCATTTTCTTATAGTTATGTTTTCTTTCAAAATCATCCCAGCTGGGGTTCAAGAGACAAAGTTCTGTGAGGACTGGAAGCTCCAGTGGCTCTCTTGCCAAAATGTAGATTTCTTACATCTTTTTTTCCTGCCTAAACATGGCTGCTTAAACAGGTGATAGTTCACTTGATTTTGTGAACATTTTGCTGAGACATCAGTTTGCCTTTTATCTTTGAGGAATTGATTTGTGCCTGTTTTATTTAACATGGAACAAACATATTTTACCAGGACAATAATGATCAGCAAATTATGAGTCTTCAAATGATACCTTACCAGACATATGTTAGATAATATCCCTCATGGTGTTGTTAAAAAAGGTAAACATAGTGCACACTGTCAGAGGCATCTAAGAGAAAGCTGCAGCACCTAACCGAACTAAAAAGTTTGCCCCATAAAAGATACATATTTACTCAGAGAAACATGGCAATTCAATAGTTACAGAAGGGTTCATTTACTTAGCTGATGTTTGATCATTGTTTAGGTTTTTTGTCGTGCTACTGGAGGTACCCTCCCCGCCGATGACGGCGGGTGAGCTGGGCACGGGGACCCTCGGTTTCTCAGGGCAGGGGGACCCCACCACCCGCCCGAGTAGGAGAGGAGCACAGTCGTCAATGGGGACAATGCAAGCGCACGAGGTCCCGCCTAAAATCACCCAGGGGGAAGGAGCTTGCAGAGGGAGAAGGAGAGGGAGAGCGAGAGCGCGAGAGTGTTGGACAAACAATAAAACTATCTTTATTAAGTTTGCAACTATCTATTACCAACAACTATCTATCTATACTATACTATACTATATTAATTATACTATGCTATTATACTATGCTATAATATGTACATATATATAAATATACATTAATTAAGGAAAAAAGGTAACTGGGAGCAGGTGTTCAGATTCCCAGGCTACCAGTGGGTAGGCGGAGGCGCTACTCCCCACCTTTATCCCTGGAGCCGGGTTGCTAATCCGGCCCCGGCTGGTGGCCGGTATTCCGTCCAACACCAGCCCTGCAACCCAGGTGTCCTTTATGGCTTGCTCCCCGGGTCACAGAGGTAGCATGAGAATGGAACAACAAAGTTAGGGCGTGGTAATCAATATTTTACTTATATATTACACTTCTATCTAAGTATTAATTAACTATGTTAATTAACTATCTTACTACTAACAATCCTAATTAACAGCTAAGACTAACAATACTATCCAATAATTAAACATATTTAGTATGTACATTAGTAGTTACATTTGTATTACAACAAAAACCCAGCCTGGGCCTTTAGGCCTGGCCCTGTGTAATGTCAGGTAAAAGATTACTTGTTTAATAAGTTACTAAATAAGGTAAAGAGTCAAGTCTGGTAGTCGTTATCAAGGTGGGTGGTCACATCCGGTGGTTGTCACGTCCAGGTAGGTGTAGTAATTGGTTGTGAAAAAGCCAATGCTGAAAGGTCAATCAAGATGGCAGCGATGATGTTAACACAAGCAAGATGGTAATGCCGCAGGTGTGGTGGCGACCTCAGGGTTCAGTGGCTGGGCACGCAGTACCCGCCGCCTGGCAGTGACGGGCCAGTTCACCACCCAGCCACGTTCCCGCTGAGGCCGCTTGCCGCTTGGGTGCGCTGGTAGCTGGGGCTGGTGAGCACCGCAGATGACATGGCGGCGCTGCGATGTTCCTGCCTCTCTTCACCTTGCAGCTAGCCTTGGGGTTCAGCAGATGCTGACCAGCAGCCATGCTCCCCCGTGCGGAGTCACAGGGTCCTTGCCTGTGAAACTCCAGGGCCCCAGAATGGTATGAGGCACCTGCTTATGTACAAAAGGTTCATACATGATTCATAAAATTATTTGAAGATTCATGATTTTACCTGTGGTTCTCAACCAGGTCCTCTGGGCCGTGGAAGTCTCTAGAAACGTCCCACCTGTCCCCAATCAGAGGCCTGAATTTTTGAACCTGGGGCATGAATTATTCATGAGTTCAGGTTACCGGGGAAACCAGCTGACTCAGAATGACCGTTGCTGGGGGCTGCTAAATGGCAGCCTATGTTAATTTAGATTTTTCATGTGCCTGCATGATGTTATACAGCCAAGGGCTTGCTCTCTCTGGCCCATGGGGATGATAATGCCTAAGGGATAAAAAATCCCTGACATTTTTCAGCATGTTCTTGGATTTTATGTTTTAATTATGTCTGTCTGAGATGGAGATCAGTGCTGCCTGTGTGCCAAATTGTGTTCCTCTGTCTTCAGCATTACCGGATGCTTGACCCTCAACTCAAAACCAAGTTGCAGAGTGAAGAATAGAGCAAAAGTCTGTCTGGTGCTCAGTAGGGTTCTGTTCCATAGGTGATTCCTGAGCTTCAACCCCAAGGAAAGGTTGAGTTGAGAGATCCAGAACTATTCATATGCAACCCTCATTTTCCGCTGTGCAGTAACTGTGCAGTTTGAAGAAAGGATTTTTCCCCCCCTCTTCCTACTCTGCTCCAAATACTGTATATCTTCTAGAAAGTGTTGAGCCTCACACAGTTTGTGCACAGAAGTCCAGGATTTGGCCCTAAATCAGTCAAATGAGTGCTTGACTTCACCAAACAGGGCTTTTGAATGTCATGCTCCATCAACAGCTTGAAAACTCAAACTTTTACTAAAGGGTTGAAATAGATCATACTATAGCCATTTTAACCATACATTAGAGTTGCTGAGTGACAAAGATTTAACTCTGTGCTTTAGCACACAAACTGTATATAGGAGCACTGTACCATTTGATCTTTTCTGATTTCAGGTTACAAAAAGATTAATCCCAATGTCACCTTAAATTGGTTCTGAAAGGTCAATTTCAGATTTCTTTCACCAAGCACGTTTATGATGCCTATTGAATTGGTCTTTTAAAAAAGTAATTGTTGGTGTTTAAAGTATTAAACAAAATAAAACTTTCCAACTACTGAGCCTCTAAAAACATGGACAATAACTGCATTCAAAATCTGTTTTCAGAATCATAGGATGTAAGAAAATTAACAGCTCAGCCAGGTACTCCTCTTGGTTCTTTTGTATTGATCTGCAAAATCAGAGATGATAATGAGAAAAGTGGTTGCTAGTCTGAATGATGAAGTATGAATTACTTGTCTCAGAGCACTGGTTTTCAACCTGTGGTGTGTGGACCCACAGGTGTCCACAAACTGCGTCTAAGATTTTCAATAGGGCATGCCTCTTCATACAAAATAAGAATAAAAAAAGTTGAAAACCACTGTTGCAGAGTACTTTGTGACCTCAGTTTACACATGGATTGTTTTACAACTAGTCAATCAGTGCAACTGACTAGGCCCCAATTTAGAGAAGCATCTGTTCCTGATTTTCTCTATGGGTAGTTATTTGAAAAAACTGAAGTAGAATGTGAAACTTTAATGTATATTTGGTGATAAAATCAAAAAGATGTTCAGAATTTTTTTTCAGTCTTGCCTTAGTTTTGAACTGCACATGAAAAAAAAGTCAAGAGAAAACATTGACAAAACAAAGGGTGTGACATGATTTATTTATAAAGTTCTGAAAATACAACTAATACAAGTGGTTATCACTAATTTGTAAATTGGCTAGTGCAGGAGTCTGCAACCTGTGGCTCTGGAGCCACTAGTGGCTTTTTAAGGCTCCCAATGCTATAACTGCAAAGTAAAGTTAAAAAAAAAGCACAAAAATGATCAACTCATATGTAAATAGCAAATGATGTGTGATCTCGAAGTGTCTGATAACTCCCCCCTAGTGTCCTCCAGAGAAAGAGAAGGTTCAGGAGTGACAGTCAGGAAGACAATGATACAAACACACATGTAAAGTGTGAGGAAATAGAATATGTAATAAGTTTGTGAATGGCCTGCAGTAATCATGTATCACATTACGAATCATTGTGTGTGCGCTTTTCTTGAAATAGGGGTTATGAAAAAGTATGGTTTGACAGTATTTATTAGGACTGTCTCATGTTCACATGCATTGCGGCTCTTGAATTATTGAGTTTTGTTTCCGAATTGGAAAAAATGACTAGTGCAACCTGTTATGGTATGGCAGTCCCTTGTCTGTGTTTCATTAGCTTGCTTTATGTATCTGTAGTTGGTACCATCTCCTAAAGGATCTTTATTTCATGCCAATTCAGGTGCTGTGCCAAGTAAGTTCTTGTACACTCCATTCTGGTACTATTCAGTCTCACCATACACACCTACATCCGCAGCTTTCTGTGCTTTTACAGGTACGCATACCTTTGCAGATTAATTTGTTGTGTGCTTCAACAAAGAATCCTAACAGCAGCTCTAGGATGGCTACCTATTCAAACTTGAATATATTACCAGTTTTCCTAATAATGCGCTTTCCTTAACATATGTTTTACGTTGTCTCAGAAAGATTTGTTTCCATAAACTACAAAGAGTTCTGGGACTTTCAATTTCCTCATCTAGTTTTCTTTCCTCCCTATTGACTAGAATCAATTGTTGTAATCACTCATAGGAACAACGTGACCATCACAGCTCCAATGACTTGCTCACTGAAACTGTAAAGTATAGTGACAGTGTGTTAGGGTTCTTCATCTGCAGACTGTGTGGTGGCCTTTTTACTAATTTTTAGTGCAGTGCATTGTAATTCTCCAGCTCTTTTCAGTGTTTAATTCCTTGCAGAGCTAGAAAGACTGTGGAGTAGTTAACTGGGTGGGAGTTTGTATTGTTTTAATAAATGTTGATTGTAATGTACCTAGAGACCAAACAAACTGGGAATTGCTGACCCAACTAGCTGAAACTGGTTGCAGAGGTTGCCATTAAAAAGTTTTCCTTTATACTGAGATGTGGGGAATGTTGACTTTTTCTTTTTAATTGTATGCTTTTCACAGAAAGAGACATCCAAGCTCTGAAGAAATATATTAAATAAAAGTGTCTCTATTCACCGTCATCTGCCATTTTAGATTATGCCTATTTTATATTGTTTGTGTGTAGTAAAGTACACTAGAATTATATATGAATATTGTCCCCTGGGTCTCTTATGAGAATGAGATGTGTATCTCATTAGGCTTTCCCAGGGAGCAACATTTAAAATGAATGACTGAATAAATAAATATTTGATGCAAATGCTTTCATTGTGTCCCAAAGGTACAGGCCTTACAAATGCCCATCAAGGGTTCATTTCCCCCGTTGTCTGTACTGCTTCAACCAGAATTTTTTTGATAAAATGGAACTTTTTGTGTTCTTTCCATTGCTAAGTTGATATTAGTTCTTTTTTCAGTGAATGTTTTCAAATTTACTTAGCCAGGTTATTAGGGGAGGGTTGTTTGTTTGTTTGTTTTTCAGATGTGTTCTGTTTTATTTTGATTGCCCTAGAAAAGGTCATAATTTCATTTTTGGGAAGTTTAAAATAGCAGGTATATTGACTTTGGAAATTTAGTATGAAGAATGTGAATTTTTAAATATACCAAAATAATGTATTGGATCTCTTGCGTCTGTCACAAAAGTGCTTGGCCACTAATTCTCAAGCCGGAGCATTTCGCACAAGTACCACTCTTCTCCCTATGTAGCAGTAGATGCAATGTTCTGACTCTGGTTCCAGTGCATGCTACTGTGACCTCTCTGCCACAGCATTTATTAGATGGCTCTTCTACTCTTCAGTTGTGAAAGCATGGTCGCAGGATTGCTTTTAAAGGAAGGAGGAGGAGTAATTCCCCTTCTGCTGTTGCTTCAATGAAGATATCTCCTATTACCAACTTCCCTGAGGTATTTGGGTATGTTTCTTTTACTGCTGCTTGTAAGTGAATGTTTCATCCCTTTGCCAAAAAAAAGGTTCAGAAAGTTCAGGGTCAGACTGTTTCTTGCTGCTGCTCTGTTGGGGACGGTGTAGCCATACAAAACTCTGTAGCTTTGGGATTTCCATTAGATTCCTGATGCAGTCTGGAGACTCAAAAGAGAAAATGGTATCTTCAAAGAAGTATAATTAAAAGGTGAGTAATTTTTCCTTACAGGCATAAAACCAAGTACATTGAGATGAACCCTTTTAATTTTGATGGCAGTTGTCTATTATAAAAAAGACAACAATCACCACTGTCATATCTTGCAAATGAATGAAGGCAGTTACATAGTATTTGCATATTAGGTTTAATGTATTCATTCCATTTATATCTTGGCACACTTTTATTACAGTACGAAACTGAGCTCTAATTTGATTTTATAATTAAAATGAAATTCCAGATTCTGTTTGTCATATCTGCTGCTGTATGCTCTTTTTTGGAGACTTTAAAAACCTCAGGTTTCAGAAATACGTTGCAAATTATGCATGAATACCATTGAAGTAATTACACATGCAGTGGCCATAGCTGACTGCACAGTTGGTTGCTTGTTTTTCTGAAAATGTAGGGTACAGTTCTTTTAGGAAGAAAGGGGAGGACGCTATTTTCATATTTGAATAATTTGCCATTTAACAGTTATAATTTTAAAACTGTGCTTCTGAAAATTAAGAAAAAGTAATGTTTTAAACCACCAGAGCTACAGCTGGGATATAAGCTACTCATGATACTAATTAGTTGAACAACAAAATGTGCACAGTTTCATTTCACTTGTCACATTTAACCTGTTGTCTAGATGCTACTTTGCCCCCATCTTCTTAGAATGATTGCTCTACATTTGAATTACAAGATACAAGGGGTGATAATTTTCTCTTTCTGAACATTCACTATATCTGTACCTTATCATCGGAAGTTGTCACTTTTGAACTCTTGGGATTTAAAATCAGTAAAGTTTCTTTACTGTGTTCTCATTTGGAAGTAACTTGTGGAAGAGGTGAAGTTAGGTTATCTCCTGTCAACCGTATGGATGATATTAAATACTTTTGTGCCTATCCATCTTACTCAAAACTATTGGCGTAATGATGATCACAGAGGCCATGGCCATATTAGCCCCTCCTTTTGAAAGGGCTATGGTAATGTAGCACTTCAGATTAGTCTAATGGGACACTGCCATGAATATGCAGCACTTTATTAGCATAATGGCAGTTGCACATGCTTCGAAACTGCCATTTTCGAAATGCACGCTGCCTGTTTAGCTGGGGCTTTTTAAAACAACCCCCCTGATTTTGAGAAAGCACAAAGAGGATATTGAAATAATCTTCAGTAAGTTAAAATTGGTTCCTTTAAGGGCTACCACTAGATAGAATTCATGACTTAACTGAAGCTTATGTCTGTTCAATTTGTCTAATCTTATATCGGTTCTCAGCATCTTTCTTAGCTTATAGGCACATACCATATATGTTGTGGAACATAAATAAGATCCAAGATCAGTTTACAAATGAAAGTGTTATAGAGAAACTGAAGTGCACAAACCCAGTAATCCTTTTCAGAAAAGATGTTTTTAATGCGCTTTGACATTCTGCCCACAAAAGATCACTGCTGTTTGTATGTAGTTCAAATGTAAAGCTGAATAATTATTTTTCTGAATGATACTTTGACTTACCAGATTTGACTTAACTCCAGTGAATTAATCAACTTATTAGTCAACTTAAATATGCAAATATTAGCCATTAAAAGCCCACGAGAATGATTTTATACAGTTCCAGCTTTTATACTAGACATGTCAAAGTAAACACTGCTGTACCCATTATAGGATAATACCGATTTAGTTTTGTGTTCCTTGAAGCTATTGTTTTGTACGCTGTGGATCTTCTGCTATCAAGTATTTCAGTCTTACCAAAGCTGCTATAATTGAGTTTGTTTGATCATGTAACTTCTATATTGCTACTAGAGATGATATTTTGCAAAAAGTGAGGCTCATAATGAGAGAGAGAGAGCACTGACTTTTAATACCTGGCAGGGAGGATAAGAAAGGGAAATATAGAAAAGTGATTTAATCTTAGTAGTGCAGTTCTGTAAAATATAATTTGTTTTTTCCCTCTAACACAGCAGAGTTTCATGCTGATAACAAGCTACTGAATTAATAAAACCATTGCAACTATTGAGTTTTCTTTTAATACCAACTACTGTTGAGCACTAAGAAACTACCTGTCAGACCAGATCTGTAATTCTTCATATATATAAAAAACTGAGGAAAAATTATACATTTGAAATTGCACTCTGAAGTGAAATGATTTAATATAATTACAATTTAACTACAAATAATTATTCAGAACTTTTTTTCTGAATTCATCTCATGGTACAATACTGACAGGAAAATGGGCATCTCTTCTTGTTGTTACACATGGGTGATTTTGCATTACATTTAACGAGATGTAGGTAAATGTATCTACAGCAGAGTTGGCTAAATACTATTTATTTCCATCACAAAAATAAACTGAGGTGATAGAGAAGCAACGTTAACAAACTAGGAAAATACAATGTAGATGAAGCTATTGGGTGGGTACATAGCTAGCTGGATAATCTCTCTCAAAGAGGCATTATCAATGGTTCACAGTCATGCTGGAAGGGCATAATGAGTGGGGTTCCACAGGGATCAGTTCTGTACAGCATATTCATCATTTAGACAATGACATACAGAGTAAACTTCTAAAATTCACAAACAACAACAGGCGGGGATGAAAATTCAAAATAATCTGGAAAAGCAATCTAAGATTAGTAAAATGAAATTCAGTGAAGATAAAGTCAAAGTAGTTCATTTAGGAACAATCATGTGCATATATACCACACGGGAAATGACTGAGGAGTATTGTGGAAAGCGATCTAGGGGTCACAGTGGACCACAAGCTAACTATGAGTCAGCAGTGTGATATGATTGCAAAAAAGCAAAATCTTTCTGGGGTGTACTAGTGGGAGTGTTGTCAGCAAAACAGGAGAAGTGGTTCTTCCACTCTGTTCCATGAAGATTAGGCCACAACTAGAGTACTGTGGGCAGTTCTAGGTGCCACATTTCAGGAAATATATGGACAAATTGGAGAAATACCAGAAATTAATTATTAAAGGTGTAGAAAATACAACACAATTTGTGTGGGAAGATTGAAAGAGTTAGGTCTGTTTAGTCTGGAAAAGAGAGGACTGAGAGGGCACATGGTAACATTTTTTAAGTATCTAAAAGTCTGTTACAAGGAAGAGGGTGAAAACTTCTCTTTAACTTCAGGAAATAAGAAGTTTTTCCTCATGTCCAACATAAACCTACCTTGCTGCAATTTAAACCTATTTTAAGTGGTTAAGCTGGAATAAGTTGCCAAGAACATGGCAGATGAGCTGCAGCTTCCTCTACACCAGGTGGCAGATACACATCACAAGGCTGGGGATATTTTGCACACATTCTCCTCAATTGCCGTCCCAGCTAATGAAGTCATTCCAGATCCTATGAAAGGTCATCTACAACAACTGAGAGAGGGAAAACCCCCAAACACCCAAAACCCTACATCTCCCAAAATGTCAGACTTCCGGTTTCACCATTAGCAACCCAAGTCCATTATTGTGCATGTGGTTCACACATGAGGCAAGTAACATAATGCCAATTCAGCCCCATACAATCGGGTTTATCAAGATGGAGTATTTATCAATGGTATAACTTTTTTAGTATTATGAATTCCCAAGCTGTTATGGCCAGATATGATTTTTACTAAGTATGGGAAATTATGAGCTTTTCTGGAATATTTTCTGGAGACACCAAAGTAGCAATTTCAAGCCATTCTTAAAGAGGATCAGCTACAAACCAGATTGCTGCTAGAGACAGCATTGTATGTAGCTCATATGTCATCCTGCCCAATTTTCATGACAGTGGAACTGACGCAGGCTTCTTGCCTAAAGCTTTCTGGTTTGTCCAGAGAGGTGCAGAAGACTTTGAGTGGTAAGGGCCCAAACTCTTCAGAAAGAAGATGGATCATTCTCTTCAATCCTGAATTCCTGGATCACATTAGGATCCCTAGGAATCTGCACTGCCGGGCAGAGAAGATACACTTCTCAGCCTCTCAGTACCCACTCCCATTATTTCCTGATCCTCATAGTAAAGCGATGTTGGAGTCACATTCTAGAGCTCAGGACATTAAACAATATGGTAAAAGACAGATGTTTAATCATGGTAGTAGCCATTATTTCACCTCTAGAATGATGAGATTTCCTAAAGTCTACTTTGGGCAGGACCATTATCAGTACAGACTGCTCCACCCAGCTTATTCTGCAAGGTTCTCCTCATTGAACTGGAGAAATAACTCTGATATAGCAAAACTAAAATAGAGTCCAGTAGCACTTTAAAGACTGACAAAATAATTTATTTGGTGGTGAGCTTTCATGGGACAGATCCACTTCTTCAGACCATAGCCATACCAGAACAGACTCACGGCTATCTCTCTCTTACTATTCTGATACAGCACTAGGAGTTTATCAACGGCAGCCTCGATGCAGTACACACATTCATTACCCTGGCACAGATGTCATCTTAATACACTGGGGAGCTAGCTTTACACAACCACAAGATTCAGGGCAAATAGCCTTCCACAGAAATAACCCTCCATATCACTCTTTCGACCTAAGTGCTGTCAGAAATGTCACTACACATTTTCTGCTTTATATTAAGTTCGTGATCACCTCTGTGTTTTACATAAATCACCAAGAGTGTCCCTGATCTTCCTCTTCCTTTGAGGAACCACTTAGACTTCAGAAATGGTGCATCCCTCACAAGGTGCTCATCCTAGCTATCTGGCTACTAGGGATAAAAAAAAGTCACTTGCTACATAAAGTTGAGAGCTCCAAACACAGGCAGCTTAACAGGAAAGTTTCAGAGTGAGCATGAATAACTTTCTTTGCTCGTTCAGCTCTATTTGTGATTTCATGATGGACAACAATGATCACAACCCTTTATAAGGGTGCAATGTTTGATTTCCTTCCTGAAGCCTGGAAGTGTTTGTTGTATATGAAGTGCAAATTGATGACTGCTGAAAGAAAAGATTATTGGATTGAGGAGGCAAGCAGAACTGTTACCGAGAATCAGAGAAGCTGTGGAGTTCCTAGATAGCCACATTCAGGAAACTTCAGTACCCCACATTCAAGGAATTAAGGAAGTAGCCATCAAGGAGTCAGAGAGATGAAGCCAGAGGGAAGGGTGGCAGTTTGTAACTACGAGAAACAAGCAGTCATGGCAGCATACTACACAGCTTGAGATAGACAAGAATGGGCAGGTTGTGGCAACTAGAGAGAAGTACAAGGAGAAAAACAGCAAAACCAGAAGTTTTTAGTTGATACCAGGTCCTTAGCATCAGAACTGTGGAAGATAATAGTCAAAATACGAGTTCAAAGGAACAGGGCCATCAATGGCTGATTAGAAAGCAAAATAAGGTTTTCCCACAATGTGTTCTTCGACTATCCAAGCAAGACAGATGAGTCTTCTTGAAAATGAAATACCCAAAAGAATTGAAAAGACATTCTGCAAGTGGCAAGTAGACAATAGAATGATGCACTGCTGTCTCAGAGTCAAGACACAAGATTTCACTCTAAAATTAGATAGGCTTCTAAAGTCAATGTTCAAATATTACTTGGTGATTGTTCTTATTGGTACCAACCATAATGTGTTATGAGCTAAGATGACTTCGGGGAACTTAGCACTCAGAAGAAGCTGAATGTCCAGACAATCTCTGATCCTGCCCATCGCACAAAATGAAGAAAGATGGAATGCAGTGCATTCTGGAAGTGAACTCGAGACTCAATAAATGGAAGATTTTGGTTTTGTGAAACATTCATCCACCTTGTCTGGACAGCGTGTATTTGGGAGAGCCCACACCTTCCTTACAGAAAGGGAGCCAATCTCCTCAGGGACAGGAGAGCATTAAATAAATAACAATAGAGTAGGGTAAAAACAGGGAATGTATAATCATTCAGTTAACACAAAAATAGATGTGTTGAATACAACATTAATCATGGAACCAACAGATCTAAAAAGAAGAAAAAGAGAATTAGAATTTATTTATTTATGAGCATAAATTCAATCTAGTTGATCTTCCTGAAATGTGGAATCACATAAGAGCACCTCACCGGACGTTCTTCCACAGTTGAGGAAGAAGGTCATATTTGTTGTTGACAAGATTATAGTTGTTTGCTCGCTAAAGGTAACAATGCTGTTATAAAATATGTAGATTTCTTCAAGGCATTAGGCTTGATATTGCACAAATTTTGGTTAAAAAACCAAATGATATAAAATTAACATGGCATACCCTAAATGGATTAGAAGCTTACCAACTGACAGAACTCAATACGTAACTGAGAATGGGGAATCTCACTGAATGGGTGTCTTTCTAAAAGGGTCTCTGAGATCAGTTTTAGACCCTGTGCTATTTAACATTATCAATGACATCAAATAAAACAAAATAAAAAAATGATAGAATTTGCAGATGACTCAAAAATTGGAGGAGTGGAAAATAATGAACAGGACAGATCATTGATTCAGAGTGATCTAGATCGTTTGGTAAGCTGGGTTCAAGTAACTATGCATGTCAGTATGGCTACATTTAAACATGTATCTAGGAATAAAGAGGAGGACAAGAAGTAATGTGCCTACTTCGCAGCAAGAGAAAGTTAGGGTGACTATTGAGAGAAAAAAAGCTTTCTAACTATAAGGACACTAAATGCTGGAACAGGTTGCCTGGGGATGTTGTTTTCCATCACTGGAGGCATTTAAAAATAGGTTAGGTCAGGGATGGTCAAAAGATACGTACTCCTGCCTCATCAAAGATGGATGGGCTAGACGACCTCTTGCCATCCACTCCAGCTCTGTATTTCTGATGCTGCATATGCCAGCACATTTTAAACACACTTTTAAATTTATGGATTGTGTTTTGAAAAGCACTTGTGGTGCAAAAGTTACACTCACTGCAATACATTGGAAAATGATCTGTGTCCGGATTATAACAAATGGCTGTTACTGATTCAGGTATACACTATTCTTCATGCATCTTAGATGTTTTAGAAACAAAATTTAGTCTACTGTATTTGAGAAGTAGTTCCATGAAGAACTAAAGATTATAACATTGTTTGTGTGTATCTTCACTTGAGCACTGTACTGTGCAGACTTGTTTTCATAAGACATTTGGACACAGATGAGATTGAATTGATTATGGAACTTTTTGTAATACCAGATTTTCATACCAATTAACTGTAAGCGTATGTTTGTCATCCTCATTCTTATGCTCATATCTTACTTGCTGAGACCTACCACTGCATTTTGTGTTTTTTAGGAAGGTACACATATTTATGTTCAAAAATACACACTGAATATATATAATCAAATTGACAAACAGAATTACGAAATAAATATCATTGAGCTTAAAAGTTGGCTCAGTGGACGTAGCATTTTCTAGAAAATAGCTGTGAGATCTCTGGATAAAATACTGAATCACTTTTAAGGCCTAATTACATATTCAGCAGGTCTGATTCCTGCAGTGCATAAGCTATTTTATAAAAGTTTTAATTTGCACTCAAAAAGATTCTAAGATTAGGTCTATCCCCATAATATTTTAATATGAAACTCTTTGTTTTAGTCTGGAGTGAGCACTAAGCAGCCTGCAGGCCAGATGCCACTTGCCAGGGTTAGCACCCAACAGCCCGCTGCACACTCTATTTACCTGTACATACACAGGTATGGCCACTTACAGCTCCTGTTGAATGTGGTTCACCGGTCCCAGCCACTGGGAACCACAGGAAGTGGCATGGGTCAGGTTCCTGCTTCCCACAGCTCCCATTGGTCAATAACAGCAAACCACAGGAAATGGGAGCTGCAAGTGGCTATACCCAGGGGCATGCAGGTAAGTAAAGCATTCTGGGAACCACCAGAGGCTAGCCCTGTCTGGCTCATCAGCTGCATATTGCCCACCTGTGTTTTAGACTAAGAGGGGTGTGTGTGTGTGTGTGTGTGTGTGTGTACATACGTCATTTCCTGTGTAAAACTTACAAAAAGAAATGGAAATTTTGATCACAGCTGGTCAGGCAACTACATTACTGTGTATATTTTACAATCTCAAAATACAGTAACACCTTTACATAGCTAGTAATGGCTAAATCTAATCCATCCCTATTTCAGTGTGGCATAAAAATATGAGCAGAGTGTAATTTGCGGTCTACTTCTCTTCCCATCAGCAAGAGATGCTAGACAGTCTTCTTTTCAAGTAATCCAGAAAAATCTTTTAAATTGTATGATCATGTCTTACGGAGAACAACTGTTGCCTTCTCTCCCCCACCCCACAACCTAGCTCTCTAACATATGGTCTATGACCAAACCATAAACATGACTTAACAGCAGCAAGTAATTTAGAAAACCAACTCAGGTTATTAAAACAAAAAAGCTTTTTTGTTTTCATAGAATACAGACTAACGCAGCTATCTCTCTGTCACAACTCAGGTTATTATTAATGATTAGAAATTAAATTAGATTGTTTTGAGATCATCTTGGAAAGGAAACCAGTATTGCCAACTGCTAGAATTTGATGTCTTTAAGGCCACTTCCTGCTCCTGGAATCATGTAATTACAAGGGAATCTGAACTGCCATTTGGGAAAAAATGTCTCCCACCTTCTTCATTATGGAGAAAGCATGAACTCTAAAGAGTCAAAAGCCATGCAGTGAATAAAAAGAAACCAGCATTTACTATTTATTGTCTGTGATTTTTTTTGACGCATTTGAAGTTAGTAACTCTGTCAGCTAACTAGAGTCACAGGTGCCATTACTTGGGCATCTTTCCCTACTGGCATTAAAATATGCTAGATACTTTATTGCTCACTGTGTATGAGAAGCACATGACATGTTTGGGTCGATACTCCCCTTCCTGGATTTTTCCTGCTGAGTCAGCAATGTACTAAGCTTTAATTTCCAGTAACTGCTTACCGTATCATTGGTAGATGAGGTTTATTCCCTCAAAAGTGGGGTGGAGGAAGGTAGCATAGATTCACAACCTTAAGCATACATGATGGTGTTGAGGAAGGGGAAAGCTGCAATGCCCCAACAGTAGCTACAAAAATACTGCAAAGCCAGATCCACTTGTGGAGGAGTTTCATTGGATTGATCATGGGATTTAGGGGATTCTCTTTCCTGCCCCATCACAGTCAGCCCAGGATGTGGCCTTCTTGGTCTATGATTTGGGTAATCATTAGAAGACCTTTCTCAAACAAGAATTGTATTCATAACAGTCACATTTTACACACCAGATTAGTGGCCTCTGAAATCCGCAGAAACAAAACCTTTTTGTTTTTTCCCCCAATAAGTGGTTTTTGGCTTATTCCTGACTTTTAAAACTTTACTTCAAAAGCATTTGGCTTTAGCCCAAGATTATTTCTTCCTGCGTTGGGGACATATTCATTATTCATTGCAATAATTACTCTGTAATATTTCATATTGAACGTTAACACCACAATCAGGAAATGCTTAGGAAGTGGCTGATTTAGCTGTTCTATTTATAAGTGTGTGTGTACCCAATTAAAGTGAACCGCCTTACAACTCTTCTATTTTTAGTGTGTCATCTTATGGCCAAGAGGTGCATTTTCACCACATTTGTTCTGAACATTTAAGTGGGCATTTGAATAGCCTTCCTCCAAGCCACTGGATGCAGTTTCTTTGTAGAATAAAACTTTTACTGAGTTTTTTAGTTATCTGCTATTTCCAAGGGGGATATGCTTCAGGGTTCTTCCAGTGCTTTTATCACCCTGCTTCTCTGATCAAGTAATTTATTGCTGATTGCAGAACTCTTGAACTCACCCTAGCAGCTGCAGTGAAAACTTCTCTGATCCAGTTTCATACTTACTTATTTACATATTTATTTGAAATGATTTTTCAGGACTGTTTGAAAGCCTCTTGACATTGCAATATTCATGTTTCAAATCATAAGATGTGTTGTTCTTTCTCTCTTTTTATTACAGATAACAGACGAGTAACTTTGGAAAGGTCACGTTCTCGTCACAATGGAGCTATCACAGCTATATGATTCCTCTGAAGCCAAAGAATTGGAGAATTGTTTTACTTTAAAAGGCAGACCCATCGAAAAAAGATACATACAAACACCAGCAATGATTAGAAATGAAATTCAAATGAATTCCAGTGAAGACCACATTAAATACACATGATGTACATTTAAGAACTATTACAAAAAATCCATTTACTGTACTTTAGTAACACAGTTGTTAAGATTTGTAAGCAGCTATATATGTAATGTGTTACTTGCCATTTTTAAGGTGACAGCTGTCTGAAGGGAGTGGGGACTTCTACAAGATGTTTTGTATGGAGCTGAATTAGAAAAGAGAAACTTGTTGAAAAAAATGCAGCAACAAACAAGGTCCCAGAAGGGAGACCTGAATCCATTTGTGGGTCCAGTTTGGACATGAAAAGAAAAATGAACAAATATTTGCACATTAATGAATTCAGATATGAACCGATATTGCATACATCATATGACACCTTTTTTTGTAAACAAGAAAAAGCAGTGTAGAGCCCCAGTCAAGTCTCTTAGAACCTTATTTCACGTTAAAGCTTGATGTGTTTAGCTATTTTGGTTGAGTTTAAATTTTTCATAAATCTACATTTTCAGTGGTTTGAGGATATATAGCTACTTAACTTTGCTAAAAACAAAAAGCATAGGATTGTACCAAAGTTAAACCATATCAATTGCATAATATGTTTTTAACTATATTTAAAAGAGGTATTTTCTAATTATGCACTTATGAAATATATACTTTACACAGATATTTTTAAGGAAAATAATTATCATATTGTAATTATTCTAAAATTCCTTTGCCTTTATTTAGCTTTTAGAACAATTTACATTATGCAGCCATTCAGGACTGCCTCGTTCTAAGTTTTCCCTCTGTTTCTCAGGTAAAATGCCTCCTTTGCAGTTGGATCTTAGTACTGGAGAGTAAGGAGATAAAAATTGGTAGTATTTTGCGTTTATGCATCAGTGACCACAATCATCATAGCAGCCTGGCTTTCCAAGTAACCACCTCTCATTCTAATACGGGCCCCTGCACTAAAGTACCTCAGGTGATCTTTGTAGCTGACACTGCTTGCATTTTACCATTTAATGGGAAACTACAGTACAAATAACCTTACTTCCCCAGCCCGAACATAGAGCTTTGCTGTGGCTTCGCTTTTAACGCTACTAACCTTCAGACTCAAAGCTCATTGTTTCTATGTCGTCATGAATGAAACTGAGCATACTATGGACATTCCGCATAACAGGAAAAGGT
The DNA here is from genome assembly GCF_033958435.1 of Carettochelys insculpta. Lineage (NCBI taxonomy): Eukaryota > Metazoa > Chordata > Testudines > Carettochelyidae > Carettochelys > Carettochelys insculpta. Next base: position 39,521,301 of record NC_134149.1, read on the forward strand.
ATAAGAAATGAGATTTTCATTTTGCAGTTGATTCAATTTTGCCAACAAGTGTGTTGTCTTATTATGGAAATTATTATTCCCTGAGCGTATTGGACACTTTTTTTTTCCATGTTATATACGGTGTTTGAAAAGTAGGGCAGGCACAATGTTTTCTGTGCACTGGTTGTTAATAACAGAAAAAGAGGTGCAGTCATATTTGGAGGCAATGTAACTTTGCACTACTATTTGAGCAAAAAGTCTTTATGCGCTAGCTTTTTTATGCTTTGCTAGGTAAAAGACTTTGAAGATTACGTGGCTGGTCTAGGCTACATTCTTACACTATTGACTTTATTATAAGAAAAGACATTTAGGTTCCCATTGAAGTCAAATGGGAAAATTCCCATGGAGTTAAAAAGGGAGCAGGATTTTTACACATTATTATATTTCTCTACACAAACATCACTCTAAACTAGTGAAATGCATGCTGTAAAATAAACTATGTATCTAGTTACCTTCTGGTAACAAAATAAAGAGTGTGTGTGTTTTAGGAAAAAAAAATTGTCTCCCACTATTTCAGTAAGAGGCAGTAAGTATTACATTCCATTTTGCATAAGTGAATGCTGTCTTTGTATTGATGTCTAATATTTTTAAAATTTTGCAGTATTAAATTCACAGGTGCAAAAATGTGCTCAATATAAAATGCCAAAATATAAAGAATTTAGATCTATAACGGCTATATATTCTAATTTATACCAACATGAAACAATACATTGAACCTGAAAAATAAGATAAACCATTTATTAGGATTAAAAGGCAGAAAAGTTGAAAATAATCATTAGACCACATGTAAACTTAACCTAATAACCCACAATGGATTTTTCATACTGTAGCACTAATTATTACAAGTACAGAGGTTTTCACTTCCTGGCATATTGTTTTTGAAAAGCTCTGGGGTAGCTGACTACTTTTTAAATAAAAACCAAATCTTAGCAAAAAGCAAATCCAAAAAGTAACATCTGGTCTTTTATTTTATTACACAGTCCTTTTTTCACATTGAAATATTTGTACAATCCATTGGACATATCTATTAAAAATAATAGTGTGTTTCAAAAGGAAAACTAGTGTAGAAGATAATTTATGTAAATACAGGGTGCTTGTATTTATGAAGTCTAAAACTATTTTCTGAAATTAACGCTGGGTCACTTTGGTTTTTGATAGTTTTTAAGTCTATATGAAATTACAGCTATTTTTAATGTTTTTATTATTGCTAATTTTCATAGTTGTCACATGTTTATCTAGTGATCTAATGTATGGTTAACCCAGAAGTGCAGTACCTTTTTCAGAAATGGACTTGCCTTATTTTCTAATATTAAAAAATAAAAATATTTCAGTTAAATTATATTTGTACTCAGAGTAATCCCAGAAATTAATCACCAAAGCTTTTTGCACACATTAAAAAGCATTTAGGGAATATTTCATAAAAAGTCCCTTAAGCTATTGAATTTCCCCATCACATTATTTAAAATTTAAAAGTAACAAAGGAAAAAAAATGTTATGATGTTATTCTGTTTACATTCCATAGGTCTTGTCTACACTAGCCCCCTTCTTTGAAGGGGCCATGTAAATGAGCCCAAGCAGAGAATAACAATGAGGTGCTGCACTGCATATGCAGCACCTCATTATGCGAATTCTCACTGCAGGCACTTCGAAGTACCCGCACAACGTCGAAGTGCCCATACTCCCAAAATGTTTTGGGAGTTAGGGCGCTTCCAAGTTCCCACGGTTACGTGGCTTGCTGGTCCTTCAAAGTTTGCAACTTCGAAGTTCCCGCAGTGATAATTAGCCTAATGAGGCAGTGCCTATGCAGAGCAGCACCTCATTGCTATTCTCTGCTCCAGGTCATTTACGTGCCCCCTTCAAAGAAGGGGGCTAGTGTATACAAGTCCATAAAGTTTAAGAGGAGATCATTTGTAAGTTGAACAAGAAATGCAATGCTAAAATAAAATATGTGCACATATCTATTGCTTAAAACTACAAACAGTATGAGTCAGTCATAAAAGCACTTGATATTATTTACACAAGGTTTACTCTGTTAGCTCAAAAAAAAAAAGTGTAACACCATGAAATGTATGTGGTCTGTGATTCTGCAAATGTTCTTTCCCTGCACATTTGCTTTAAATATTAACCACTTCTTTCACTTGTACTCAAGCCAAAACAAAGATTTTTCCTCTTAGGATAGTAACAAACCTTCCCAAAAATACTGTTGCATAAGTTTCATCTGGTTTTAGGACATTGCTGCCATATAGGCCAGTGATCTACATAGAAATACCTATTAATATTTAAAAATGCAAATTTTACCATACATTCCCTTTCATGATACCTCCACACAGTATATTTTATATGTAGTATATGTACTACCTCAGAGCGAATTCCACTGAAACCACTGAGTTTTTCATGTTTTCTATGCACACCACTGCTCTGCACAAGCATACTTAAAACGCACCACACAGTTGAATAAGGATTGCAAAACTTGTGGAAAACCTACCAGAATTTCAGGTTTATATTCAGCTTTGATTGGCTGCAAATTTCACGAGGAAGTTTTGTGCAGCTCTCAACCTCAGAGGACAAAGTTTATACTAGGTAGATAGAGTATAGCCCCTATAGAATATTATACTGCCAATAAAGAAGGTTTCAGTGGAGAAATATACCATACCATAAATTACTAAATTACTATAGTAATTAATAATTACCATACGTTACTAAAGGTAGACGTAGGTACTCCTCACATATGTTGGGCAATTTATTCTGTTCTTGAGAAAGGAAAACTACTTGACACTGCACCTCACACATTACACAAGGACTTGCTTGAATTATACTTAGATCTTACCACGTTCAAATCTCTTGAAAGTTCACACATTCTATCACGTGTTAATCAGTCAAATCACTGCCTAAGAATGGAAGCAGTAGAGGCATAATGCCGCCCTTTATGTGCCATGTTGCATTTGTGCATGTTACATACACAGAAGAGTATTCCTGAGCCACATTTCTTCTACTACATGTATATTCCCTGCACTGTAAGATGAAAGAACAATGCTTTGTATTTGTGAATTCAAAATGCATTTTTCTGTGTGCAGAAAGGGGGGTTATACATGCAGTCAGTCTATCAGGGTGCCATTCAGTCCCCACTGAAGTCAATGGAAAGACTTCAGGTGAGTGAGATAAGCCCACAGTATACAAAGGCCATTGGTACCTTTTGGGTTTATGCATATATCACAAATATAATCATATTATTTTACAATTTGACTATGTTCCATACACTTATCATGTACACATTGTGCGATTTCTGCTTTGCAGTCCAATATTTAGGGCAACGTCTCCAGATGCCAAAAAAAATGCAAATGAGGAGCAAAAAATCATGCAATTGTCTTTTTTAATCAGCGAATAATGCCCAATTATGTGTTTGTGTGTTATTTTTACATTATTTTTGTGACATCAGAACCTGGTCTTTAATGAAACGCATTCTGAACACTGTAGCAAACTTACATTTTTAAGATGATTTTTAAAATAATTCTCTGTTTACCTGTTTATTACCAATTGACCATCATTAGCCGGAAGCATATCTGTATTACATGACATAACAGGGTATGAAAGTTATTTCCTGTGTTAAGCGTTTTTTTTTTTTTTACTCTGAGGTGACAAATGTTTGAATTTGGGGGGTCGGGGGGAATAATGCCGCCTTTTGTGGATGACTTTAAAATATAATTGAAAAAGATTGTATATTGTTTATTGGTGATGCCATTTTAGTTAAAAGTAACAATAAAATGCAATCATTGAACATAGTAAAATGGGTCCATACTAAATACATTCAATGTTTTGAGTCAGCCAGAGACACTTCGTGATACAGATGTTATAAATCAGCTAGACAGCCATTCCTGGTATTTTCCAAGTCATTTAGTTTACTCTGTCACAAAATAGCTCTATTGGAATAGAAGCTTGACAAGGCTTTTACATTAAAAAATAGTCTATTGTGTATTATGCAACTTAATGATACTGGCATAGCATACTAAAATGACATAACAGGATAAAGAGAGGAAGTAGCCCTGAAATTCTCAAGTATCTCACTGCAGCTTTGAAGTATGCAAGAATGAATAGGATAGCCCTGATGATATGTCATATCAGTTATGGAAAAAAACTAGTAATTTTTGCATCTTAATCAGGGAAAGATATATGAAGGGGTACTTAAAGCCACTGGTTTGTTTGATGGCATAAGTTGCAAGCAATTTGTTTATTGTAGTGCAATTGTATTTACTGTAAAGAAGAAAAAACACCACCAGCTTACTGGGTTAAACATATTAAATAAATGAAAAAATCTCAATGCCTGTTATAAGTCTAAGGACTAGGGTGGTTTCAGATTTGCAGTGTTGGTTCTTAGCTTGGTGGCACAAGACAAGGCCCAAATTCCATCACTGTCAAGTATTTTGTCCTTTGTTTTAGAATGAGGCTGAAGCTGTCTCTTACTGTCAGCTCCTCATTATCTTTCTCAACACCACTTACCAGTTAAGCTAGCTGTGAGGACTGTAGCTTCACAACCAGTTTTGTTTTCCTGTCCCTCTCTGCAGATAGATGCTTGTATGTACATAGCCTTAGACTATGTCTACACTAGGGAATGAAAGTAGATTGCAGATATGCAATTCTAGCTATAGCAATTATGTAGCTAGAATCGACATATCTGCAATCAATTTACCTGGGCGTCCTCAATGAAGGTCGACAGGATATTGACCTCCCTTACTCCTCTTGTCTTGTGAGAGTACAGGGGTCAATGCCGACCCCTGATTGGCTGATTTTATGCATCCCTACCATACACATGAAATCGAACTACGGCAGAAAGACCATGAGCAGGTTGATCTTCTGAGCTAGCGTAGACATAGCCTTTGTACAGCCTTTGATCTGCCCTCCTTCCTTCTACTCTTCCCCAAAGCAGCTCCTCACAATACCCTTTGCGAAATTTAACATGACGTCACTATGGTGGCTTTACAATTGAAATTTTGTTCTGATGACTGGCCCCAAAGTACTGGATGAAATAGACATTATCTGGAAGATATTTTAATATTAAACAACACTAGACAAAACATATTTCAGAAATTCTTTAACTGTTGCCATTTTGAAAAGTGAAGAGAATTGCTACTTTGAACTGATCTAAAACAGAGGTTAATATGATACTACACTCTAAACATATACTGCCCTTATAGTAAAGTACATTATATTGCAAAAAAAGGACTAATATTGGTTAACCAATTGGCTTGATTGTGCAATGAATGGGAGGAAAAAACACCCAGATACAATTATATAATTTTGTATATACTGTATAGTTTCTGCTGAACAGAAGATGGCACAATATGATACAGTATGTAATATCCCCATGATCGATGATGGGCAGAAACAAATTCCCTGCATAGGCACTAAATCACTGTTTAGATCAATACACAGCATTAAGCCGGATGCTTACTGCAGTTCAAAAATAATTTATATGCATATTTCATAGTAATAAGGAAGCTTAAACTATACTCTTAATAGCTTGAAGAAATTAATATGCTCTATAGGACTTAGTATATGCTAGGAACCTGGAAAATTCTTTAACAGAATGAAAAATCCAAAATTTGGAGTGTAATAGGTTTGAATTGTGGCTGAATTTAAAATAAATGAGCAAACTTAATCCTGCTCCAGGTTACTTGACTTCAAAACTGTTACACAAGGAAAGAAGTTGGTTCATTGTGTTACAAAAAAATAGAGGAGATGGTTGTACTATGAATTAAATTGAACAGTATGAATTAAACAGCCATGCCTACACCCACTGAGAAAACAATGAAGTTGGGTTTCCAACTAACTCTGGAACGGTGGTGGTGATGGTATGTAAAGTAAGCTGAGTTCCTTCCTCTACATCCAGAAAATGGTGAGGACAACATGGGATTAAGAAGAATTTCACAGGAGGTGTAAGTGGACAAGCCTAATACAGACAACATGGAAGTCAATGAGAGTTTAACTTCTGACTTCTGCGGGAGGAGGAGGATCAAGAACCCTTATATACCCAGGATTGTGAGTTCAATCCTTGAGGCTATTTAGGGGCCTGGGTCAGATAGATTTTAAAAAAAATCTGTCAGAGATGGTGCTTGGTCCTGCTAGAACAGCAGGGGACTGGACTTGCTGACCTTTCAAGGTCCCTTCCAGTTCTGTGAGGTATGTATAGCTCCATATAATTATAATAAAGATGGAAAAAAAAAAACCCTGTAAAGCTGAAGAGCATCCTCGTGCAACAGACTTCATAAAACTAAATCAAACTGACCGAGAGATAAGCCTCTACAGATTTAGGATGTTTTAATTTGCGCTGAACAACTGCTAGTGAAATAATGAATCTCAGGTAGCTTTGTAACAGTGAGTATAGTAAAATAGCTTGTGTTACATAGCTTGGATGCTTTGTACATATAGAGTGTGATGCATTAGCAACAGAATGACAAACATAGGCCGGGTCTACACTAGACCTGAAAGTCAACTGAAGATATGTAAGTCCAGCTACAACAATTGCATAGCTGGAATCAATGTAGCGAAGATTGATTTTTTTCTGGCTGTCCACACTGAAGGAGGTTGATGGGAGGACCTCTCCAGTTAACCTCCCTCATTCCTTGTGAGAATGGGGAGTATCAGGGATGACTGTTGAGCCCTGAAGTTCAATTTAGCGTGGCCTCTCTTAGGCGCACTAAATCAAACCTTAGAAGATTGACCCTGAAAGATTCAATCTTCCAGTAAGTACACACATACCCAGTCAGCTAAAGAACAGAAAGCACTTTACAGTCATTAATGCCATCAGTCTAACAACCCCATATGAGTTAGAATAATTAACCTGTATTTTGCAAATGTGCAAACTGAATAAATGTTATATTACATTACTTACCCAAGGTCACAGACCAAATTAATATCCAAATTAGGAATAGAACTTGCAGCTCACCAGGCTCAGTCTTCTGCTGTAACTATGTATGGATTTTCTACAATCACACAATTTGTTTTTTGCTGCACAACATTAGTCCAAAAATCTTATTTTAAAAAAAAATTAGTTCTAGCTCTTATGGTTGCAGAGAGAACATAGATCTGAGCTGAGGTCTGAGCCTGCGCAGCCTGAAGTAATTGCTCTGCGAGATGAAATGTCTCATGCATCCAAGTGAGGGCCCTCTGATTCTGCAGCCAATGAGTTGCTTTTTGTTTCTTTTTTTCCTTCTCCTTCAGGAAGCTATAGGAATTTGCCTACCTCCCTCTCACTCACACCTCCTGGCCCAGCCAGCTGCTGCCACTTCTTCTCCAACTTCTGCTTCAAGAGGGTGTCAGTCAGATTATGATATAGGCCAGGCAGCAGCAGATCCTAGAAGTGCAGGCTGATGAGCAGAGCTGCCTGGATATTCAATGTAGCAGCAGAGGCCTGGGGTAGTAACAGTCTTTCCCTTTTCTAGCATGTATTCATTCAGAACTGGCCCCCAGGAGTAAAAAAATCTTGAAAATACTGATGAATTTTCTGTGATTAGCAGTTAGGAAGCAAGGTTGAGTTGGTCTAGGTCAAGGGATATTTAATTGCAACAGAATGGATTAATGTTGCTGTACAATTTAAGGATTATTGCTGAAGAATTTGCTCCTAGTGTGCTGTGATGAATACATCGATTTCACAGTAGTAATCTTCCTTCCCTCACCCCAACATTACTATACCATTAGCGTTCCTCAGCTATGGTAGCTGATGGGATTTTCTGCCTCACAACAACAGACATAGGAAAAGATGGCAGGTTAATCCCAGAAGGCTCCACTTTCCAAATCCATGTCAGTTTGTCTGTTCCCTGTAAGTTGTGTTCAGACACTCAGGAGAGATTCACATGCCACCAAGCTGATTAGCAGGGTGTCCGAGGGGAGGTTTTTCTTTTGGTTGTTTGTTTCTACTGGTAGTGCACATTAAATTTATTCTGCACATGGCTGGAAAAAGACTGAACATACCTGGAAAATATTAGAGCGAACTCTGGGGTGAGTGAGTGTGTATGTTTAGGATGCAGCAAAGATTGACTGAGTTCTATTACTGCTGCTTATAGTAAGTCTAATTACTAATTGACAGCAGAGTTCTGGTGTGAATATAACATTCCAAAAATTAACTGTTATTCTATTGTGTTAAAACTGCATAGAAAACTACAACCTCAATAGTTATCAGCTTGTTTGAACGATGTTAGCAAAGACACAAGATACCTCAGGCTGGTTGGTTGCAGCAGTCCAAGTTCTTTTTTCTTTTCACTGCCCTGAGTACCATATTGAAAGAGGGCCATATTAGGTAGTCTGCAAAACTATTTGCAGTCTTTCAACAGTATCAATTTGAGCATAATATGCAACACTCAAATAAAATGGAATGTGAAACACTGGAAGCAAAAATATATATTCAGATGAAATATTTAAAAATGCTTTATTGTTATGATTTGCATGTGCTATTTGAAATAAGAATACATTGAAGGATTCCACTACTGTGTAAATTTACTTTTTAGATGTGTAAATTCCCAAAAGATACAATCTCAGACTTAATTATATGTAGGGATCTTTGTTGCACATGGGATTCTGTGCTTTGTGTATTGATTGAATGAAATTCCTATTCCTTGTAAGCAGCAGCAAATCTGAAAGGCCTAGCGTAACTGCTGGAATGTAATTCCTGTATGATGTAATGAAGCTTATTCAGCAATCTCGTGATGATTAAGGTAATTAGGGTAATTTATAGCCTCTTACATCTGAGCAATACCTCAGGCCAAGACACAGAATTGATGTTAAGAGGAATGAGTCTCCTGAAAGACTTGTGGACACTAAACCACACCAATTCTGTTAGGTCCTGACAAGCAAAGATGATATATAATTTATAGGAAACCTTTAATTTGTTCATAGTTGGGGCTTAAGTGTCTGGTTAATATTCCAAGCCAGATGTCTAAAAGGCTCTTGATTTCAGAATTATTGGAGCAATTATCTAATATATTATCGAAAGAGCTATACTTAATGCAATCATTCACTTGGATGCTGCCGTGTAGCAGGTGAATATTCAAATTTTCAAGCTTACAGATCAACTTGAAATGTTTTCAAGCTAACAATCCCCTAAGTGCCTGATTCAAAGCTCAGTGAAGTCACCTAGAGCAATTCCATGGACTTAGTGATCTTTGGATAATATCTCAACAGCATGTTACAGGACCATTGTTACAGCTTCACTTGTATGAATCAAGTTCTTCAACAGCAACCAAACTTAACTAGTGCCTGGTATTATTAGGGAACTGATGTTTTAAAAGACTGCCATAAAGTATTCTGATGAGCAGTTCTGCTTCAACTTTATTAGAAAGGCATTTTTTGTTTAATTTTCTATCAAAAAAATTTTTGTGTCAGCTTTAGAATTCAAGAAAAAGCTTCAGATTTTGCTTATCCTGTAGAAAAAAATCCTTTTTGGCTAGCTCTATAAATTACACAGAGTTTGGACAATCTATGAAGATTAAAAGTTTTATATTAGTGCTAATTCTTATTAGATTTTCAGTTTTGGAACTTTTGTTTTTTATTTTGTCAGGGATTTTTATCATCCCTTGGGCATAATCGTCCCCATGGGCCAGGGAAAACAAGCTTTTGGCTGTAAAACATCAATGCAGGCACATTAAAAATCTAAAGTCTCATAGGCTTACGTCTACACTAGCCCCAAACTTCAAAATGGCCACGCAAATGGCCATTTTGAAGTTTACTAATGAAGTGCTGAAATGCATATTCAGTGCTTCATTAGCTTGTGGGCTGCCGTGACACTTCGAAATTGATGTGCCTCGCCGCCGTGCGGCTCGTCCCGACGGGGCTCCTTTTTGAAAGGATCCCGTCTACTTCGAAGCCCCCTTATTCCCATCAGCTCATGGGAGAAACAAACTTTGGTTCTCTGTGCCTTAAATACTGAGTCTGTTCTGGTCTGGCTGTGGTCTGAAGAAGTGGGTCTGTCCCACGAAAGCTCACCTAATAAACCATTTTGCTAGTCTTTAAAGTGCTACTTGACTGCTTTTTGTTTTCATAAAAGCAGGGCTCGCCAGCAGTCCTGCAGCCCTCGGGGACACAGACAAGGACTCTGTGACCCAGCACAGGGGAGCGTGGCAGCCTCACTGCGTCCACTGAACCCTGAGGTCAGGCGCAAGCCAAAGAAAGAGCTGAAATCACAGCAGCACTCACCGCACCTGGTGGCGCTTGCCAGAACTGACGAAAATCACTGCAGCATCTGACCTACCTGCGTGGCCCCAGCGGCCCAAAAGCGGCGCTCTCCAGCATCAGCACCTCAACACCCACAAGCAGCGTGTTTGTGTCGAGGAACGACAAGCAGACCCTTCGGCCAAACCGCCAGGTGGCGAACTGGCCCTCCACTTCGGTGGGGGGTACTGTGTACCTGGTGGCGTAACCTGGGGTCTGCCATCGTCACCAGCGTTCCTGCAATATCATTGCCTGCGCTGCCTTTGCAGACAATGACTTACCTTTGGAAAGGTGTCTTCCGCTGGACTCGACAAGCACCGGATTGAAAAGACACGTAAAATTCCCACTAGGCCCATGGCGTAGCCCGGAGCCACATCACTAATATTGACATTTACCACATATTTAAAGGGAAATACATCACTTAGGGTACCGGGACCCCTTACAGGGGGGCAGGGGTCATTCCCCTGCCGTGCCCTCTTCTGGGCCAAGGGGAGGGCAGTGCCCAGGGGCCCGACCCCCAGGGCCGGGCCTGAATACCCATATACAAACAATCCAATTTGTACACTTAATTAATAACCCATAGTTATTAGTTCAAATTAGTTACCTCAAATAATTAGTATCAGTAGTTTTAAGTAGTTAAGTATTCAAAGTTTAAACCTGTACTTTTAATTCATTGTTATACAACGATTATATTACTACGGTGGAGGCATTTTCTCCCTTACCCATACTTACCTGTACCTTTTTCTTTGTGACCAGTCTTATCTGGCATTAGCCATTTATTGGCCTCCCTGCTTCCAGCACAGCCTGAAGAGAGGGCAATATCCTCCCAGGCTGCAGGTCGGGCCTTAGGAGTGACCCCGGTGGCCTCCAAGGTACCTTCCATTTTGGGCTGCTGTAGCGACTCAGCTCCAGGTTGTGAGCAAGGAGTAGTGCCCTTGCCCCACCTTTAAGGAAGCCTATAAGGATTTGAAATACCTTTACCCTCTTTCCTTTTCCTAATAAATTGGGCTGGCGTAGCGACCTGGCCCCAGGCTGTGGATGAGGATTAGCACCCTCGCCCCACCTTTTCAAAAGGAAAACTATTATCTTCTCTTATTAACTTTCTACTTTGCCTCCCGGACAAATAAAGACATCAGTACAGGACAGCTCCATGGATTTGTTAATATTTGTAAGTGTTTAGTCATAGTGGTTAACATAAGTCTAGATATAGTTGTGTATAGTATAAGTTGTAATTTTATTGTTCCAATTGATGACCTTTAATAAATTGTTGATTTGCTTCACTTTAACTCGGTGCATTAGTCTCGCCCTTCCGTGCCGGCTTCTGCCTTCCAGAGGAATTGGGTGGAGCTCACGTGCAAAGCCCGAACTTTCCCTCACCTTGGGGGACGGGGTGGGGCTTGCCAAAGTCTTGTTATTGGTTCTCTGGGACCCGATACTCAGGAGGTCTTAACCTCCCCAGGTAGCTTTCCGGGCAAGTTGGTTACCCAGGGCCAGCTGAGTCGTAAGGGGAAGCTCGACATATTTGTGAAAACATTTCCCACTTGGTGTCAACAACCCAAATATTGCAGTTGTATGAGTTATTTCAGGCAATTCATGATCGATTAAAGTCTGGTGCAATATTTAAACCACTTTTTCCTGCAAAACTGCCTTGGTTTATTGCTTGCAAAGGCATCAGTAGACGATGGGCCTTTCCACAGATCACAGACAGCACCCATAGATTGAAGGGGACAGTAACAATATGCTCTGCTAATTAGTATGGGAAGCTTGAAGGAGTTTGGGAGTCAATATGGAGAAATACAATGCTCCTATTTAAACCATATCTGTGTATATGGAAACAATTCAGGAGCACTTCCAGCTACCACTCAGGCAGGAGCTCCAGTCCATCACACCACAGCAGAAGTCATTTGGAAGTGAAAATGATGTCCATGGCTGACTGGATGCCATGGAAGGAAAAATAAGACGAATTAAAATGAAGAGAGAATGGGGAGAAAAAAACAATATAGGAACATGATGGAGAGAGGTGGATTTTAGAAGAGGAGTGATGGGGAGGTACACATCTCACATGGGGGCTAGACACAACAGTGAAGTGGAAGTGTGATAAGCAGATATCTCTGTTTTCAGTCATTCTAGTACAAACTATCTAAGGAGTGACTTCAGATTTACATTGGTGTAACAGCAAGATCTGGCAAAATGTACAATACCAAAAACAAGAGGGGAAGTAGTAAAGGGAAAAGACCAAAAAAAAGGCAGACTCCATAGGGAATGAAGGGTTTGGAAGAGATTAACAAAGACTGCGGTGCTGGAGTAAAAAAGAAGCTTCTGAGGGACAATGCAAACCGTGGTGAGAGCAAGCCTGCTACAGAAGGGAAGAGAGAGTGCGAGACAGTGCTTGGTCTTGCCATGAGGGCAGGGGACAGAACTCAATGACCTCTCAAGGTCCCTTCCAGTTCTAGCATTCTATGAGTCTATGATCACCAAGGACATATGGTATGTTCTGTTTATCAGCTCATCATTTTTGTTTCCAAAGCATGACAAACACATGCACCGACTTTCCATCTGATGACAGAGAGAGCAACTCTTGGCACCTACAGGTATCAAGAGGCATACACATGGAAAATTGAAACAAATTATTGTTATTTTAAAATTTTCTGTGGCAAATAACCCATTTGCCAACTTACTCTTGTAATTACCAGTATAATTGTCCTTAATGCACGTTAGACCACTTTTACCTGCACCTGACCAGGAAGATGAGGTAGATGAAGATTTCCTCAGACAACTAACAGAAGTTACAGTCCAGACTACGGGCCCTAATTGTCATGGAGGACTTCAGTCACCTTTTCGTGCTGAAAGAGCAACACAGCAGTACACAGACAATCCAGGAAGTTTTTGGAGAATCTTGGGAACAACTTCCTTGAGCAAGTGCTGGAGAGCCAACTAGGGATCAATGACTCTTTTTGCTGCTCACAAAACAAGGAAGAATTGATGGGAGAAGTAGGAGTATGTGACAACCTGGGCAGCAGTGACATGTGTTGGTCCAGTCTAGGATGCTGACAAAAGGAAGAAAGGAGACCAGCAGAATATGGACCCTCTACTTCAGAAAAAGCAGATTTTGACTCTCCTCACGAAACCGATGGGCAGGATCCCTGAAGGGCTAAAGTGGGAGAAAGGAGAGCTGACTATATTTTAAAGAAGCCTTGTTGAGGGGACAGGAACAAACTATCCCAAGATGCAGAAAAAAATAGCAAATATGGCAGGCAACCAGTTTGGCTTAACAGAGAAATCTTTGGGGAGCTAAACACAAAAAGGAAGCATAGAAGAAGCGGAAACTTGAACAGATGACTAGGAAAGAGTATAAAAATGTTGCTCAAGCATGAAGAGGTACAATCAGGAAGGCCAAAGCACAATTCCAGTTGCAGATAATAAGGTATGTGAAGGATAATGAGAAGGGTTTCCACAGGCATGTTATTAAAGAGGGAGGGCAATCCAGTGACAGATGATGTGGAAAAAGTTGAAGTACTCAATGCTTTTTTTTTTCTTTTGCTTTTTTTTGCCTCAGTCTTCACAGACAATGTCAGCGTTCAGACTGCTGCACTGGGCCGCATAATATGAAGAGGAGGTGAGCAGCCCTCACTGATGAAAGAACAGATTAAGGACTATTTGGAAAAGCTGGATGGACATGAGCAAGCCCATGGGACACAATGCAGCCAAGGGTACTGAGAAAATTGGCTGATGTGATTGCAGAGCCATTGGCCATTATCTTTTAAAACTCTTGGGCTACGTCTACATGTGCAGCCAACATCGAAATAGTTTATTTCGATGTTGCGACATTGAAATAGTATATTTCGATGAATAACGTCTACACGTCCTCCAGGGCCGGCAACGTTGATGTTCAACTTCGACGTTGCTCAGCCCAACATCGAAATAGGCGCAGCGAGGGAACGTCTACACGTCAAAGTAGCACACATCGAAATAGGGATGCCAGGCACAGCTGCAGACAGGGTCACAGGGCGGACTCAACAGCAAGCCGCTCCCTTAAAGGGCCCCTCCCAGACACAGTTGCACTAAACAACACAAGATACACAAAGCTGACAACTGGTTGCAGACCCTGTGCCTGCAGCATAGATCCCCAGCTGCCGCAGAAGCAGCCAGAAGCCCTGGGCTAAGGGCTGCTGCCCACGGTGACCATAGAGCCCCGCAGGGGCTGGAGAGAGAGCATCTCTCAACCCCCCCAGCTGATGGCCGCCATGGAGGACCCGGCAATTTCGACGTTGCGGGACGCGGATCGTCTACACGGTCCCTACTTCGACGTTGAATGTCGAAGTAGGGCGCTATTCCTATCTCCTCATGAGGTTAGCGACTTCGACGTCTCGCCGCCTAACGTTGAAGTTAACTTCGAAATAGCGCCCGACGCGTGTAGATGCGACGGGCGCTATTTCGAAGTTGGTGCCGCTACTTCGAAGTAGCGTGCACGTGTAGACGCAGCTTTGGTGAGCAGGGAGGTCCAGTGCAACTGGGAACCTGGCAAATGTAGTGCCCATCTTCCAAAAGGGGAAGAAGCAGAATCTGGGGAACTACAGACTGGTCAGCCTCACTTCAATCCCGGAAAAATCATCAAACAGGTCATCAAATAATCCATTTTGAAATGATGGGAGGAGAGGAACATGATAAGGAACAGTCAACATGGTCAAGTCATGCCTGAACAACCTACTTGTCTTCTATGATGAGATAACTGTTTCTGTAAATCTGGGGAAAGTGGATGATATGGTATATGTCCCACAGTATTCTTACTGGGAAGTTAAAGACATATGGCTTGGATAAATGGACTACAAAGTGGACAGAAATCTGGTTAGGCCATCGGGCTCAAAGGATAGTAGATCAATGGCTCGATGTTTAGTTGGCAACTAGTGTCAGGTGGAGTGCCTCAGGGATCAGTCCCAAGGCTGGCTTTGTTCAATATCTTCACTAATAACAATGTCAACTGAAACTTTAAACAATTTACTGTTATTTTTTCAATTGTTGAAATTTTCTGGCAGCCTGCTCTTTTAAGTACCAGTATATATGTCCTTAAAGTCAATACTATTTCATGTCACCTGCTAGTTTGGAGAAAGATGGGATGGGGTTGCACATTCAGCCACTTTTCCTGCATCAATCATAATTTGGCCCTAGATACTTAAAATAAATTTTCATTGTAATCATACAAATTGTGACCTGTATGTCTAGAATAATTTGACACATTTTTTCCATGCCAGTTAACCCCCCCACAACTTCAGATTTCATGAGCCCTACTGTCTGGACACCTTGTTAGATAAAATTGAACCCCTAGCTGTATAAAACCATCACTGCACCTGAGAGAGGGAGTCACATCCATTAGAAGATACCATCAAAATGCCATGAGCAGGTTGCCATCAAAGACTCATTAAAAAGGTTTTTTTCCCCTACACTGCCACAACAACTATGTTAAAATACATTCAGTAGGAAATAGATCTTTACACATAATATTTTCAATAGCTGATTTTTTTTTTAAAAATAGGATTAAAAAAGGAACCACTGTGCCACCCTCGCATAAATTAAACTCAGGCCTCTGACAACATGGTTGTCTTGTACATGTTCAAATGAGGTAGCTGGTAAAATTAATTGGAATACTTAGTCCTTTCTTAAACTGGAATTCTTCCAAAAATATCATAATCCTAATATTAATCATACACTTGAGTAGACACAAGTTACAGAAGAGGTCAGAGAGGAGATATGCTAAGTGATTCTGCAAAAAATTCAGGTGCTTTCCAACCTCTTTGAGTCTGCCCTCATGCTCTCTGCCTAAATTATCTCTTCTCTAAAACATTATTTATACACCAGCGACCACTTAAAGGAATACCAAATCATGGGAAGTATAATGCCTCTTACATAAAAGAACAACTCAGAAGAAGAAGGTTCTTCCCATTTCAGTGGTTTTTCAGCCAACATTGTGATGAAAGCCTTTTCAGTTTTCTTCTTTTTCCTATTCTTTTAGTTATTATTTTTTGGCCTGATATTACCAAGGGGATGTCAACACAGCTGCTGGAAATTAGCACCTCAGCCCACGCAGACAGATTTGTGCTAACAGTACTCAAACTAGTGCATAAAAAATAAAAAAGACCACCACCCCAACTGCATCAGGGAGGCAGAGGGACCATGACATTGTCCGGGCTAGCCAAAGGAAAACATCAGTGCTTGCTGGGGGAAGAGAAGCCAGTAAGGGGGCCAGAAACTGCTGCAAAAGATGCGACATGGGTAGCTTTGTGGTGGTGACTCACTCCTTGTGAATGAGCAGTTGGAGGGCTACAAAGGTGGAAGCCCTGGGCATTGTGATCCCTTTTTCTATGCAGCAAAGTCATCACCATCCACTCAGCCCCTAGAGGTGATGCATATCAGGGAGGGTTAGGACCTGCTGTGGATATTGTGCTACATACACCCTTTTTGTTTTTAAGGGGGTGTGGAAGGAATTTTTTCCTCACCACCAGATTGCCTTTGTTGGCATGAGGTTTTGGTTTTTTTTTTTCCATCTTCCCCACAGCAGATGTCAGGGAGGACCTTTTCAGATAAGAAGAGATGGTGGTAGGCCATATATTGTAATTTATTTTGTAAGCATGGGGCAGGTCTCCAGCTTAGGTGCTCTATAGGGAAGTCATCCAGTGACTGGCTAAATGGCCTTTTAAAGGACTTAAAATGAGGTGCTGGATAGAGGAAAAGATGGGGTTGAGGAGGTTGAAGACTTCCAAGACTGGCATGCCTGGGAGATAACCTTTCACTGTTTTTCTAGCCCTCCTTAATCTTCCCCCTTCTCCAAGGGGTGGATGGCAAGTTGGTGGGGAAAAATGAAGGAGGGGGCTAATAGAAGGCCCAGGAAATTATTTGAAAAAAAAGTGGATTAGCTTGTACTGTATCTGCTGGGCAGTTAGAGACATCTACACAAGAAAGCTGTGGACTGATTAAAATCCACATCAGGTGTCGCCTGTCCTTTTGGTATAGTCAGACAATCTGAACGCCAAGGTTTTGGCTGGAATTCAAGCTCTCAAGCCTAGGAGGTTGGGTGGGCTACAGAGCCCAAGTCACAACCTTCACACTGCTATTTTTAGTTTGTCTACCTTGTCTGGGAGCCTTACCCCTAGACACACCCAAAGAACTCTGTCCTGCAACATACCATGTGACCTTAGTGGCTCTGTTCACATGGACATAACAGTGCCGGCTAAGTCTCTCTTTCTTCCTTGCCCAAGCCTGGCAATAACTGAACATGTGATTGAAACTATAGCTATGAATGGTATAGGATTGATTGTAATCAAAATTAATTTCCAGTAGAAGAAAAAGTATAATACTGGAGGTTAGAAAAAAGAAAAAAAACATGAAAAGCTCATTAAAATATGGAAACAAGGATGTCCTGCTTTCACACAGTTTCACGTGGACTTATGAGGCTGAACTGTAAAAACATATATTAAGGGGAGCACTTTGGCTTTGCATCGCAGTAAAGCCGCGTCTACACTAGCCAGCTATTTCGAAAGAGCCAGGCCAACTTTGAAATAGCGGCCAGTGCATCTACATGCGCTGTGCGCTATTTTGAAGTTGAAATCGACGTAAGGCGGTGAGACGTCGAAATTGCTATCCCCATCAGAAGATGGGAATAGCACCCTACTTTAATGTCCACTGTCAAAGTAGGGCATGTGTAGATGATCCTCGTCCTGCTACATCAAAATAGCGGGGTCCTCCATGGCGGCCATCAGCTGAGGGGTTGAGAGACTCACTAGCTACCCCTGGGATCTATGGTTGCCATGGGCAGAAGCCCCTTAAGGCTCCACACACCCCTGATTTCCTGTGGCAGGAAGCTGACAGCGTACAGGCAGCAGCACAGACATGTGCATAGCCTGCATGCCCTCCCGATCCCCCACCCAGCGCCCATGGCAGGCAGCCAGCCAGCCCCCCGAGTGCCCCCCCCAGGGCACACACCCCCCCAGGGAGACCCAGGGCTCCTAGCCATCCAGCTGAGGTGGGGAGAGGCGGTGGGGCCCCTCCTGGTCAGATGCTGAGATCCGGGACCTGCTGGGGCTTTGGGGTGGGGAGGAAGTGCTCCAGGTAATAAGGAGCAAGCAGCGGAATGCAGATGTGTTTGCCCAGCTGGCCAAGGGCCTGGCTGCCTGGGGTCACCCTGTTCACACACCTGACCACATCAGGAGAAGTCAAGGAGGTGCAGTAGGGTTATGCTCAGGCTCAGGACACAGCCAGCTGGTCTGGGGCTGCCCCCTCCACTTGCCCCTTTCACAGGGATCTCAGGGAGCTCCTGGGCCCCCGGTACACCTCCTCTCCCTCCCCCAGCCACCCTTGACACCTTGGCCGAGGAGCCTCAGCAGGCCCCAGAGCCGGCATCCGGCCCGGAGGCCAGCCCTGAATCCCAGGGCCCCCCCACAGAGGAGCTCACACCTGGCACAGCAGAGGAGGAAGGCACCAGTGATGGGGGTGGGGCGGGGAGGGCTCCTGGTTGACCTCCCCTCTTGCAGCTCCAGCAGGGCATCTGCCCATGGGGTGTCCCCTTACCATAGGAGTGGACTATCAGTTATGTACCCCAGGTGCACACTTCTGGTTTAAGGGGTGGGGGGGGCGGGCAAGGGACACAACCAGGGCCCGCCATATACCCAGCTGAACCCGGCTTACCATGGCCCAACCAGACCATGGCCCTGGGACAGCAGTGGCACAGCCCTCAGAGCCTGTCAGCACCTGCGCCCCCCCCCGCACTCCAGGACAGAACCATGCCCCATCCCTGGGGGTAGCGGGGAGCAGAACCCCCCCACCCCCCGGGGAGAGGTCCCCCCCCCGGTGGGGGTGGGGCACCACAGCCATCATCATCGGGGCGGGAGGGGGTGCAGGGGACCCAGCAGTGGAGGGGTGGGTGGGGACATGGGCCATGGGTCAGGGCCCAGACTAACAGCTGTCTTCACTCTTCCCCACTCTATTCTGCGGCTGCACCATCTGAGGGCCACAACAGCACCGGCGCCACATCTGTTGTGCTGGAGAGCCCACTGGGGAAATCGCACTGTGGCAGCCAGGCAGAGGAGCAGGGACTGGCCCTGGGACAAGCCTGCCACCACTGGAGCCAGCCGCAGGTGGCCGCTGACCTCCCAAGCTCCTTGCAACCCTCCACCACCAGGTGGCAGTATCAGAATGCCGCTGACAAGTGGAGGCGCGCCAGCTGCACTTGCAATAGAGAGCACTGGTCTGGTGCTAGGAGGGTTGTGGGGGGGGCGTCCTTCATGAGGCCCTTTGAGCGTGTAGCCAGACAAGAGCTCCCCACTACAGACCAGCTTTTGCCTCCCCTCTAAGGTGCCTCAGAGTACACAGGGCACTAAACAGCACAGTCTCTGATGTCTCTCACTGAGGCCCAGATGTGCTGGCTCATCGCGACCCTGAGAAACAGAAAACACAGATAGAGGGCTAGCAGGCTAACTGTCAATAAGGGGGGGCCTCAGGAAATTACCCCAGCTGGCATTGATGGATTTGATGCACCCACATAACGATGCAATGGTAGGATGCAAGGTGAGGCTGCACTGGTCAGCTCAGAGACAACCAAAAGGCCTGTAAGGTTGTCTAAGTCTCCCCACCAGCAACCAAGCACCACCTCAGGTTTTACCCCGCAACCTGGATCGATGTCAACGGGACCTAATCCAGTGGGGTTGTTCAGGGTGTGTGACTGAGCCTAGTTGTTCCCAAGGAAGGACGACAAACCAGTGATTAACTGTCCTCAAAGCAGATTTTATTTTTAACAAGAGCCGAGTTGCTTCTATATTATAATATTTTCCTTTTCTATTTATACTTTGCTTTTTACTCTGTATTTTAGGTATTCTAAACCTACAACTATTTATTCCCTTGCTCCCTGGATCTAGCACAGGATTTGGGATTTAACGGACTAGTAGCCCTTAATTTATATACTGTTACAATAACTGTGTCTTTATTAGACCCTCTAAACTTATTGTGGCGCCACAAAGGTACACAACTTGGTGTTCTTCTTCGTGTGCGGTGTAAGGGAAGAAAATATCAGAACTGGGTAGAAATATTCCTATTATTAATGTGTGTGTGTATATGTATATGTATTACTATTTATATGTTTGTATTAGTTAAATGTCTAATGTATATGCCGGATTATTTATCCTGGTTACGGGCCTCCAGAATATATGTTTATGCCTGGTTATTTATTCTGGTTACGGGCTTCCAGAATATATGGGATATTTTAGTCTAAAAGGACTTCAATGTAATAATTGGGACTACATTGGCTTCCCTTCACCCTAGCGTCCCAACGCCCAATTATGGGAAGTTTTGGATTTAAAAGGACTACAATATGATGCCTCCTGGAAACTGCCTATGTTGTCCCCTCTAATGAGAGAGTCCCTTTACTGCCTTGTTCCAGGAGGTACTAGACTATATTGTCTTCCCTTTACTTGGGGCACCCGCCCCCTTCAGTGCACTTTCCTCTATTGCGAGAATGGCCGGTGATGGTTCTACCCTAGGCCCCCAGCTACCCAGGGGAACAGGTGGTTTATTAATTGCCTAAGTGAGGTTACCCCTGCTGGCCAGGCAGATGGGGCCTCCAGAAGTAGCACGTGGACTACTACCTTAGGACTTTAAATAAGTGTGTATAACTAATGTAATTAGGATACTTGCCTCCTAAGGCCACCTCAGGTCTTATTGACGATGCCTGAGGTCTTATATTACCCTACAGGGGGTTTGAAATAATGGGGTTTTCCCTTTAATGGGTTATCCCCTTAATTACCTTCCTATTTATATGTATGAATGTAAATTGGGGTTTTCCTGATTACAGGTTATCCCCTTGTGCATCGACCTCTGCTTAGGTGAGCTCTACCTAGCAGAGGGAGCGGCAGTTCTGAATCCCTTTTTTACTAATTAAATCCTACTAATCTTCTATAATGAATGTAGAAATATAACGGCTAGGTCAGTTAGACCGCCTCCTGTGCTTTACAATTAAGACCCTAGGGAACAAGGTTACAAAATCTAAGGCGCCCCTCTAAACAATGTTTATGCTTCTAGATCTACCCTGCATATAATAACAACAGCAAGGGATCAATATACAGATTACTACCAACAATAATACCATTGACAAACCAAAACATATTAGACCTAACTCCATTTATATTGATTAACTAATTGACCTAATGTGTGTGGAAGCTTGATGTTTAAATACCTATCCTCCTGCTCTGTCTTTCCGGGCGCCGGGCCCGAGGGTCTCCACTGCAGCTAGGAAGGGAAGCCCTCACGGCGCGCTTTTCTGGCAGCCGCGGCAGGCAGACAGGAAAGATAGGAGAGAAAGAGGAGGCCAGGGGAAAAGGCCGACGTGGGAAACAAAAACCCCTGACAAAGGAAAAGCAGCAGCGGCTCTGCCGCCGGCCAGCAGAGGCCGCCGCTCATGCGGCTCACCAGGCAGGGCACCTGCTGGCGCGGTCTGCCCGGTGAGCCTGCCTCAGGTAAGTTCTGAGGGCTTACAGTGAGTTCAGTTCAGCCTCTTCAGATCTTCTAAGCTGGAGCTCTTCGAAAAGGCTTCGCAGCCAGAGCTCTTTGAAAAGGCTTCTGCATCCCGCGTTGGCTGGGGAGCGATGATTGACTCGCAGGTCCGCTTCAGCTCTCCGCTCCGAATCTTCGGCCACTAGCAATGTCCAGCTCTGAACTCTGTCCTTTTTGATCTTCCGTCCGCTGTCCTCTTCCTCTGCTGCTCTCTGACGGACTGAGGTAGCCGGGGCTGGGCTCCGGAATTTATAGAGCCAGGGCGGACCTGTTTGAACACTCACAGGTGTCAGGTCCGCACCTGTGTTGCCCCGGCAACCAAGATGCACGTTCCATTTACATATTCATGAGCATCATAGATGGTCCAATCCGTGCATCAGAATTCAAACCGATGCTCATGAATAGTCAATTAGCTAATACATATTTGTGAGTAACGGGTAACCCTAACGCTCACTACCTATACTTTGTATCATACCTGTATTACATAGCCATTTTAACACTACTTTTTAGAGCAAATCTTTTTATATTCCAATCCTATTCCTAAGCGGATTGATGGGGAGTACTGTTCAATTGATAAAAATAAAACTTTTAATTTAAAAATGCTTGAAACCTCGAGGCTGCCTGGTAAAGGGTAGTGGAAGGCACACACAAACCTCACAGCCCATGGCCAGGGACATGTTCTCTAGAGAGGAATTTACAACACCACACAGCCATCCCAGAAGAGAAATCTCCACCCTTGCAAAAGAATGTCCTGTACTCCCAAATTGCTTATCTCCTGTCTTACAAGTGCAAATTAAGTAAGAATTGCCCTTGTAAAAACTGGCGTCACAAAAGACAGACCAGTACGATCTGGCACCATAGATAAGAAAGAGAATACGTGACCCAGGGGTATAAAGATGGGCCCAGCAGCACTCTGACTCTGAGTGCATTCCACCCAACTACCTGCTGGTCAGGTGAGGTGATTGCCTCCTGAGGTCCGCAACTGGGGACGCCCAACCTTGTATTCGTCTTTCCGCAGAATTGAGTGACCGATCCTGGCTTGGCTACGCAGGTATTGAGAGACACAAGAAGAGTAAGATACACCCATATTAAGGTCTCCTTTCTGGTGTACACAGATAAAGAATTAGAGCTCTGTAACTAGATGTTGTTGTATTAACATATCATTATGTTAGCTGGTAACAGATATCTTTGTATTGGATTGTAACGTAACCTGTTAACACCTGTACTCTGCTAGCATATAAGAAGTAGACAATAACCTTTTGTAACCGCACACTTATAACTGTAGCTTAATAAACTTGTAACTAGTTAAGAGCTAAGCCTGACTACTGTGACGCTGTGTCACTACAACATAGCCGGCACAATAAAAAAGAACGTTAACCGTTTGGTTACCACAGCCTGGCCATAGTTGCAAGTACTAGGAGCTCCCTGCTCCAGCAGTTAAAAAACTGGGTTGTTTAGGACCCAGGGGAATCCGTCAGCCTGGCTTGTCGCTGCCCGCAGCAACGAGCTCTGTGCGCACGCAAAGACTCGGGTGGTAACAAGGGCATAGTTGGTACCTCACCTCACATTACCCGGCCACTGGCTAACAGAGTGGCTCGCTGAATGGTGAGTGACCCCTGCCACGCCGGCTGCCATCCCTCTCAGCCGCCCTCCACCTGCCCTGGAGCCTACCAAGGAGGAGGACCTTGGGGCGCAGAAGCCAGCCTGGCCATACCTGCCAGTCCTCCCAGTCCCCCACCCAGCCTCAATGGGGGCCTCCGGCCCAGACGTGGATCGTGCCTCCCACCCCCACACCGGGTGCTGGCCAGTGGGGGGGGGGGAAGGGCCAAGGACTGGGCTACCCAGCCCCCCCACCCCGTGCATAATCCACCCTATTATTGTAAATAGTTGCCTTGTTCCAACCCGCCCCCCCCCCCGCCTAATGTACATAGTTCCCCATGCATGTTTAGAAAGTTCATCTTTTTTGGGGGTTTCAAAAATGTTTGGTTTATTTAAAACAGAACAAGTGTGTGGCATGTGCTCTCACCCTGCAGCCTGGTCAAAATGGGCCCACAGGGCCTCCCAGACCTGGATCCTCTCGTGGTCGGCTTGGCAGCTCGTGGCAGCGGCTGGCTGTGGGTAGGCCATGCCAGCCTCCACAGCCCAGCCCTGCACGAATGCCTCCCCGCTTGCTCTCCACCAGGTTGCAGAGTGCATAGCACACACTCACAACCTGGGGGCTATTGGGCAGCCCCAAGTCCAGACGGGTGAGGCGGCACCTCCAGCGGCCTTTGAGGTGGCCGAAAGTCTCGACTACCTGGCATGCATGATTCAGGTGGGTGTTGAACCACTCCTGTCTGGCGCTGAGGTGGCCCATATAGAGGGGCCCGGTGGTACCCCAGAGAGAGATGTAAGTCCCCACAGCTAGCCAGTGGCACAGGCAAGAGTTCCTTAAAAACCCAGGCATCGTGGGTGCTGCCAGGCCAGCCAACATATATGTCCAGGAAGCAGCCCCAGATGCTCAGGAAGCATCCTCCACTGTGCGCTGGGGCATGGATGGGGATGTGGGTCATGTCTCGTGCCCCAAAGCAGTTAGGGAACCCCATGCTGGCAAACCCCACGATGGCCACATCTAGGTCCCTGAGCCTGATGAACCTGTGGAGCAGCAGTGTGTTCAGCGCGCAGACCACCCGCGCGGGTGGGGTGGGGGTGGGGGGGGGGCATGAGCGTCCATGAGGGGTGTGCCTGGCCCTCCCCCGATCTGCCCTCCAGGCTCCTTCTTCCACCCGGGCTCTTCCTTCCCCGCCCCCATCCCCCGGGCCCCCTTACCTCCATGACAACAGCCCTGACGGTGGCCTCGCCCACATCCAAGTGCTGTCCTATGGATCAGTAGTTGTCTGGAGTGGCCAGCTTCCAGACAGCGATGCCAACAGGTTGCTCGATGGTGAGGGCACGCCACATGGCGGTGTCCTTGTGCCGCAGGGCAGTGGTGAGCCACTGGCAGAGCTCAAGGAGGGGCTGCCGGCTTATCTGGCAATTCCAGAGCCAGCAGTCATCCTCCCATTCCTTGAGCACCAGCTGCTCTCACCGCTATGTGCTGGTGGGGTACCTCCCTAGCCACTGTTGCACCCAGCGGTGGTGGTGGGGGGGGGCCGGGGGGGAAGGGCCACATGGTGGTCTGGGGCAGCTCCTCCATCCCCTAAGGAGGACAGCTAATCTTCCAGGAAGTGCTGGGTGGCCTCCTCCATGACGCCGAGCAGGGCGGCCACTGCCTTGGAGGCAGCCCTGTGGGCTTCTGGCTGCTGCTGCTACTGCTGGAGGTCCATGATGCATGCACGGGGTCTGCAAGTGGTTGTCAGTTCTGCAGACCCGTGCTGTGCAGGCCGAGTGCACCTGGGAGGGGCCCTTTAGGGGAGAGGCTTGCTGTTGCCCCGGAAGGGCTAGTCCTCCCTGTGACCCTGTCTGCAGGCTGTCCTTGCCCCCTTATTCCGATTGGGGCTGCTTTTGTGTGTAGACACTCCTCTGTGGGGCCCATTTTGATTTAGTGCTTTCCTATGTCGACGGCACCAGCCCTGGAGGATGTGTGGACCCTACATGTCGAAATAAGCCATTTCAGTGTAGCGTCCCAGTATAGACGTAGCCTAAATGTAAATAATTAAAGTCCCTGGTAGATGTCTTCTAGCAAGTCCACTCTCAAATATTACAAAACGTATGGACCCGTCCACACAACCAAAACATTAACACCTGACCAGTCCCATCCTTTTGTCAGCTTCTTTTGCTACTGCCCTGATTTTCAGTTTAGAGCAGTGGAAGGAATTGACACATACCAATTTCCAGTAACTCCTCACTTAACAAGGGTCAGTGGTAACTGTGTTAGTTGGTATCCTCAGTCTTGTGGCACCTTACAGACAAATAGATTTATTGGAGCATTAGCTTTCAAGGGAGAAGTCCCACGCAATGGGATGTGCAGCTGATGAAGTGGGTCTTCTCCCACAACAGGTAATGCTCCAATAAATCTGTTCCTCTGTAGATGCTACAGGCCTTCTCTTTGTCCTCACTTAAATTTGTAGGCAGCTTCCTGAAAAATGTGATTTTTTTTAAGCAAAATGTTAAACAAATCCAATTTTCGCATTAAAATTAACGTCATTGGAGAGTGCGAGGGTTCCAAGGAAATTGATTTTGCCAGAAAAAAAAGGCACTGTACACATAAACACTACCAGTTTTAAAGCACCAATATAAAGCAATGATAACAGGAGAAAAATAATGTTGGCTCTGTGCATTCAGGGGCAGAGGGATGCAGCTCATTAGTTGGTGTATTGTGGGTCTCTAGCTAAGGAAGCTGCCCCAAGGAAGGAGCTTGGCCTGTGACGGCCATACAGCACCTGAATGGCCACATGCTTTCTGCTGAACTCCCCAGAAACAAGGGATCTAGAGGACGCACCATGTAGGAGAATGAAAGAGGCCAAGGTGCCCCACTCCTGCTGCTTAAAGGATGTCCCTGGCACCTCCCTTTGCCATGCTCCGCTCCCTAGCCAAGCCCCAGGGTAGGAGAAATCTCTTCCCATTATACCTCCAGCAGTCCCTGGCCATATGAACAACATTGTGCTTTGGTGATGTCCCAGGGAAGGGCAGCGGGGGGCGCCGGCGGGGGTGGGGTGGGCGGGGGGGGTCCCAGCCTGGTTTTGAAGTCCCAGCTGCTTTGAGGAAGTGTCCAGACTAAGGTGATGCTTTGAATCCAGCCCTAATGTGGTTTTCCCATCTCCGGGTCTTGCTCTGGTGACCAGGGGAGGCCTGCAGAGGTCAATAACCCAGAGAGCTTCGCTGCTGTCCATTTGACAGGCACTTGATGTAGCTCGAACGAGCTGCTCTTTCCGCTACAGTAAACGCGCAATTTTAAGGTCGCTGATTTAGCGGACTTCAGGAACAGATATCTGCCAGCTTCCCGCCCCCCCCGCCCTGGCCATTCCCCATTGTTCCCACCGATTCCAGCCACTAAACCCTCCACCGCAGCCTGGACCACCACTTCCAGAGCTGCCATATGCTCCTCCCACCAGAGGTTGAGCGCACATGCAGGCAGATGGCATTCACATACGTGTCCCACTCCAGGAAGCTCTAGCCACACAATGCAGGGCGGTCACTCCAGCCCCATGGCTGGAACCCTCCATCTGCGTGGTGGGTCTGGCAACTCCAGCAGTGGCAGTGGGCTCTCATTGGTCCTCCAGCAGAAGCAGTTCCGGAGAGTTGCAGGCATTTTTTGGAGGGGGATGTTGAGACTGGGGCTGGCGGGGGTGCGGGGCGTAGTAAACCTTCATATTTAACAGACTTTCCGGTTTAACGGCCACCCCCTGCCCCCATTAGCCATTAAATCAAGGGTTTCCTGTCTGCAAGTTGCTGCCCCTGTGTTCTTACCTCCCCACCTCCAGCAAAGGGAGTGGAGGGAATGAAACGT
Source organism: Carettochelys insculpta (assembly GCF_033958435.1). Taxonomy (NCBI): domain Eukaryota; kingdom Metazoa; phylum Chordata; order Testudines; family Carettochelyidae; genus Carettochelys; species Carettochelys insculpta. Next base: position 39,548,497 of record NC_134149.1, read on the forward strand.
ACACTTCTTCAACCATAAGTCAAGGCAAGGCCACGCCTGCACGCCCCCCCACCCCACACAAAGCTGCTTTGCAGGTTTATGTTGGCTTTGCAAATGCTTGGTGTAGTGTCCTATTCCCGGACAGGATAGAGGGTCACAAAGCAAAAGTGAATTGCTGGAGGTGGGGTGGGCACTGTGGTGTGTGTACAAACATGCTGAGAGGTGCCCGTCTTAATCTATATGGATGCAGCTCACTGCAAACAGTGAGGCAGGAAAGTAAGCTAGGAAGTAGGAGGAGGGAGGCGCTGATCCCTGTGGTCTGCTTGGAGGTGCTGCAGATTTACTGGTGACAATTCCAATGTTCTCTTATAACAGCACTGCTCTTCTGGAGACTCCTGCATGCACTGAACAGAGCAACAACCTTATAAGGGAACACTGCACAACATTTACCGATCATGGTGGAGGACATTAAGTGAGGAGTTACTATACGTGGTCTTACCAGAAACTGAGATGCTCTGATAGACCATGTCAGAACTGCTTTCTTTTGTTGTGTGGCAGTTTTCATTGACTGATACATTAGCACTTTTGTATAATGTGTTTCATGGTTGAAACCAGTGTAGGAAGCCCAATTCGTTCTGTGTAGTTTGCAATTATCTGAGCAACAGAAAAATTGTCATAAATTCAACAAAACATTCTAGTCAAAGTAGATCTTACCTGATATTTTATTCTAATATCTGTTTAGACTTATTTACCTCTATCTATCTCAGCTGCTGATAAAACCGTGTACAGTAACCAAACCAGGCAGAAGAATTGGATGAGGCTTTTTTTAAACTAACAAATGCATCCAAAGCACAGGACTTTGTAGTGACGGGAAACTTCTAGGCAGACATTTGTTAGGAAAGTAACACAGCAGGGAACAGATTATTCAACAGGTTCTTGGAATGTATTGGAGACAATATTTTATCTCAGAACATGGAGAAAGCTTCTAGAGGAGGGGATGCTCTCGATTTCATTTTGATGAATAGGAAGGAACTTATTGATGATTTGGAAGTGGAAGGCAGCTTGGGTGAAAGTAATAATGAAAACACTATAATTCATGTTTATAAGGAATGGTAGGATTGAGAACAAAACAAAAACTGTGGATTTCAAGAAGGAGACTAAGAAATGCCAGGAGTTGATAGGTAAAAGCCCACTGGAAGCAAACATCATTCTGGTATGCATTAGCAGAAATATTGTAAGCAAGATAGAAATAATTCTTTGGCTGTGCTCTGCACTGACTAGGCCTCAAGTGGAGCACTGTGTCCAGTTCTGGGTGCCTCTCTTCAGGAAAGATGTGGACAAATTGGAGAGAATCCAAAGAAGAGCAACAAAATATTTAAAGTTCTAGTAACCATGACCTATCAGGGAAGGTTAAAAGAACTGGGCTTGTTTAGTTTAGAAGAGAGAAGTCTGAGAGGGGACATACTTGTTTTCAAGTACCTGAAAAGTTGTTACAAGAAGGAGAAAGAAAAGTTCTCCTTTATCGCTGATCATAGTGTAACACTGACAGACACAGGTTACCAGCCCCAGGAACAGAACCTGCGGAAATAGGGTTTAAAGTCCTACACTCTACCACATAAACTAAAGGCCAGGTCCCATTCAATTGAGGCTGTAGAGTAGAGACCTCACTCACCCCAGATGAGGTCTCAGTGCTTCTGGGTACTACAATAGTAAAAGAAGCAGTGGACTTAAATTGCAGCAAGGGAGGTTTAGGTTGGACATTTGGAAAACTTCCCAACTGTCAGGGTGGTTAAGCACTGGATAAATTACTCAAAGAGATTGTGGAATCTCTAACACAAGATATTTTTAAGAGCAGGTTAGACAAGCATCTGTTGGGGTGGTCTATATGTTGCTTGGTTTGCTGGTAGTGTACTGGACTTCATGTCCTCTCAAGATCCCTTCTACTTTTACGATTCTACAGCTGAGAATGACCATGGGGTTATGACAAGCAGGATTAGCCTGTGAAGCCAGCGAAAATGAAGTTTTCAACTCTTTGGTGGGAAGTCTTGGTAACAGAGAAGGTATTCACTGTGTTTTGGGGGAGGAAGAGAGCTACAGGTGGATTGAGGGCTGAGTCTGTATTTGTATGTTTACATTTCTCCCAAGGCACTCCTTACTCGGGCAACATTTAGGCTTACCAGTCCAACAATGTGTAATGGGAATAAATGTTTTGGCCTGAATTTATTGCTGATATAACTTCATCAGCTTCATTGGAATGTGATTAATCTGGTTGTCTTCCCTTCCAAGAAGGCTGTCCTTTTTTGAATCAGTGCTGTAACACTAAAAGCCTTTACAGTGTGAAGCAAATCTCATCCTGAAGGGGTCAATTTGAACTGTATTTGAAAAACAACCTATGTTGTTTAAAAACCTGATATTTTTCAAACAAATAATCCTGGCATTGGCTCTTTTGCCAAAGAGTGACAATATTTGTGATAACACCATCATGGTGCATTGTTTTATACAGTTTTTAACTAATAATGCTTTTTAGCTTTTTACTGATACTTAGAAGGTAGGCTGCTAAATCGAAATGCTGAATATTGAAAACAGCATTTGCATTTTGGTATGAATATATTGCCTGCATTAAGAGTGTGTGCTTTATCCCTAGATGGATGAAGTTAGGAGTTCATAACACTGTGTATGTTCCCTAATGTAGGCGAATTCATTGACCAAAAACAGGTCCACATCACAGCAACTGTAACATTTAAACAAAGTGGATTTTGCATCAAGAGTATAAAAAGTGTGTTTTGATGCAAAATTTGATCCAAACTGCAAATGAAACCCAAAAAAGGAGGGGGGAGAAAATCCAATAAAATTGCAAAATGTTTCTTACGAAATTCAGAAAAAAAAGGCATATGATTGCATTTCTCTAGTTGCAACTATGCGTTTAGACTAGTTTAACCACAAATGAATTGTACAGTAGAAACATTACTACTTTGAATAGCGCTTTCTACTTCTGAGTCAGTATAGGATGTCAATGCATTCCTGGGCTTTCATGAATACCTCAATGCTTAGATAGCTAATTATCTCCCTTGCATAAATGGGAAAAACTAAGGCACAGAGGGAGAGGTGAAGCCCCACATTGTTCAAAGTGACAGCTTTCAGCATCTTCATTTTTATGCCCAACTTTAGAACTTGAAGGCTCAATTTTCAAAGTTGCTCGGCATACTTAATTCCCACTGAAGTCCATCAGACACTCAGTGGAAAACACATATGGAAATCAGGCCCAAGGAGTCTTAGACTAGGAACTTAAACATGAAAACACCTAAATTAACAGCCATTTTTCAAATTATGGTTCCTTCTGCTTCTCCCAAAATTACAAAGTTAGTACTAGGGTTAGAAACTGAACCCAGATTTCTTACCATCAAGTATTCTAATCACTAGAGGACCTAGAAAACAGATGAGATGGTCACGATGACGCCTTTTTGGCAGGGAGTCTGTCAGTTTAGGAAATGCTTCTTTCCATTCAGCAAGATATGAATGGATTACACTCTCTGACATCTGGGAATCACTGTGACTAATTTATTTTGAGAACAGGACAAATACTTTTCAGTGACTCTGAGCTTCATCTCAAAGCTGCTGGTTTTAATCTGACACCCCTGAGGTGTGTTTGTGTGGAGGTTGTTTTTTGTTTGTTTGTTTGTTTGTTTGTTAGTTTCTGTTTTTGTATTTTAAAATAACTTTAGCACTGAGATAACAAGAAATGAAGCTTAGATAATGGAGGAAGCTAGGCAAATGGGTCAAAAAAGAATCTCTCTCCTTCTAGGTCCTGCATTTAATATGCTCTTTACTGCTTCACTCTACCAGAACACTAGTAATGATGACTCCTCAAACTCCCCAGACAAGTTGGCCCATTCTTATCATACAATTATAAATTGTTTTCCAAGGTAAATAGATTTCTCAGAAAGTTGCTAAAGAAAGACAGGATCCTTTGAGCTGTAGGATCTAGCTCCCAAATCTGGAACTGGATTCTAAAATCAGTGCCAAAGATCTATCACCCATAGTAATGGAGCAGTAGGCTCAACCCATAGATGATCTTGGAGCTGCTGAGCCTTTTTATCTGCAGATATGGGAAGATGATGGAGCGGTGGGTCCTAATATATGATGGCTCCAGGTCTGGTTTAACCTTAATCTGCACCCAAATGGTTTATCAAACTTTTATGTTTAGCTGTCTGGCTGGCTGGATGCTTTGGCAATTCAACACAAGGCAAATATATCTTTGGTGCCTTTGAAATGGCTGGTCAGATTCTAGGCCTGGAGAACAGATGTCCACAATTCAAATTACCCTGTTCTGAGTTTCACTACAGAATTTTGGGATTAAATGGGCCATTAAGGCTGAATTGCTATATCACCATGTGTTATGGTCCCTCTGGAGTAAAGCTGCCTGGATGGGGTGGGGAGAGGCTGGCTGTTTTATATACAAACAGACTTCTGTCTCTGCAGCTGTCAATCTGACACTTTCCATGAGTGCTGGACACCCCTAAGATACATTTCTTCATGTCAAGCTTAAGTTGCGAGGTGAGCTGCAAAGTCTCAAAATTCCACTGAGGTCAGTAATATGTCCCGAAGACTCCTTTCGGGTTGGAGGGGTCAATCACAGTACAATCAATAGTTGAGTCTGTTCTCACTTTGGTTTTAAATATATGTAGCTCTACTGACAATTGAATTGCTCCTGATTTACGTGTGGGCACATGGCAGCTGAATCGGAACCATACTTTATACCATTTCCTTCAGGTTCCTCAAATGCAGGGTTTCCCAAATGGCATTCTATGGCATTCTATGGAACTCCGAGGTTCTGTGAAATAGCTGACAGGGCAGTGGGAGAGTTCCAGCCATTAAACCAAATACATTTCAAGTGGAGCCATTATTTCAAGTGGCAGCAGGACGGGAGCCACAGAGAGCCCCTCACTTGCCCCAGCTACCCGAGCAGCCACACCCCTCCAGTGGGTGGGGCTCGGCTCACCCCTGCCAGTGAAACACTTCCACGGAAGTCTCCCTTCCACTGGGCTCATGTGGCTGCCTGGCTTAGGCTCCAATCCAGCACCACAGATGGATTAGTCCCAGAGGGATAGTTTGGAGCTGAGGGAAGTTTATCCTGGAGATGGGGGGTCAGGTTTGGGGCTGAGAGGTGTTAGGCCTGGGGATGGGGTGGATAAAGCTTGTGGATGGGGGGGCAGATTTGGGGACTCAGGGCTGAGGCAGGTAAAGCCTGGAGATGGGGGGGCAGGCTTGGGTTCCCAGGAGGCAGAGCCTGGGAATTGGGGTTCTGCAAAATTCTTTCGAGTTTAAAAGGTTCTGCAGACAAATAAAACTGGGAAACACAGTGCCAATGTCACAGTGGCAAATGCCAGCAAGCCAATGGGCTCTGTGGAATTCCAAGGCTGCAGAAAACATTATGGGACATCATTCCGACAGCCACTGTGAAAAATAACGAGGAGGTATTTAAGGTAGTAATGTACTGAATATCCCCTTTAGCTAGAAGGAAGCCTTCAGCATATCAGGGGACTTTTGAGATGATAGATGTTTGTCACATTGAATAAATATTCCTGTTGCATAATTTTTTTCCCAGCATAGTTTATATAAAGTTATCACATCCTCTCTTGGAGCCTGATCTTACAAGGTGCTGGGCACCTTTATTTCGCAATAATGTGCACTCTGAGCCTCCAGAAGCAGAACCATGGTCTTTTCTTCTAGATGAGGGGGACTCCCTCCTAAGAGGGACTGAACCATCCATCTGTCGACCAGACCTGCAGTCTCATGAGGTGTGCTGTCTACCGAGAGCTCGAATTCAGGATGTGACTGAGAAGCTTACAAAACTGCTCAAGCCTTCAGAATACTACCCCTTCCTATTTCTGCATGTGGGAACTAATGATAAGGCCAAGAATGACCTTGAGCGGATTACTGTGGATTATGTGGCGCTGGGAAGAAGGGTCAAAGAATTTGGAGCTCAAGTGGTGTTCTCATCCATCCTTCCTGTCGAAGGGAAAGGCCTAGGTAGGGACCGTCGAATTGAGGAAGTAAATGCATGGTTACACAGGTGGTGTCAGAGAGAGGGCTTTGGATTCTTTGATCATGGGACACTGTTCCAGGCACAAGAATTATTGGGAAGAGATGGGGTCCATCTAACCAAGAGAGGAAGGAGCATTTTCACGAGTAGGCTTGCAAACTTTGTGAGGAGAGCTTTAAACTAGGTTCACTGGGGGAAGGTGACCAAAACCCTGTAGGTAGAAAGGAGCTTGGAGGCCAGGAAGAAATGCAAAGAGGAATGGACAACAAAGTGGACCCTTGGTTTGAGTAGTGAGGGCAGGGAGATCGACTGGTTATCTAAGGTGTTTGTACACCAATGCCAGAAGCCTGGGTAACAAGCAGGAGGACTTAGAAGCCCTGGCTCAGTCCAAGAACTATGACTTGATTGGAATAACAGAGACTTGGTGGGATGACTCACATGACTGGAGCGCTGCCATGAAAGGATATAAACTGTTAAGGAAGAACAGGCAAGGGAGAGGAGGAGGAGGGGTTGCACTGTATGTAAGAGAGCACTATGATTGCTTGGAACTCCAGTACATAAAGGGAGAAAAGCCTGTTGAGAATCTATGGGTCAAGCTTAGTGGTGTAGGCAACACTGGAGATGTGGTGGTTGGTGTCTGCTACAGGCTGCCAAATCAGGATGATGAGGTAGATGAGGCTTTTTTTTGGACAACTGAGATAAGTTTCTGGATCGCAGGTTCTCGTTATCTTGGGGGACTTCAGTTAACCTGACATCTGTTGGGAGACCAATACGGCGGTACACAAGCAGTCCAGGAAATTTCTGGAGAATGTTGGGGATCACTTCTTGGTACAAGTGCTGAAGGACCTGACCAGAGGTTGTGCGCAACTTGACCTACTGTTTACAAACAGGGAAGAACTAATAGGGCAGGTAGAGGTGGGGGACAACCTGGGAAGCAGTGATCATGAGATGGAAGACTTCAGGATCCTGACCAAAGGAAGGAAAGAGAGCAGCAAATTACACGCCTTGGACTTCAGAAAAGCAGGAACCTGATGGGCAGAATCCCCTGGGAAGCTACCATGGAGGGAAAAGGAGTCCAGGAACACTGGCAGTATTTTAAGGAAGCCTTATTGAAGGCGCAGAAAGAAACTGTCCTGATGTGCTGCAAGAGAAGTAAATATGGTAGAAGACCAGACTGGCTTAATGGGGGAATCCTTGGAAAACTTAGGCACAAAAAGGGAGCTTACAAAAAAGTGGAAACTTGAACAGATGTCTAGGGAGATGGTATAAACATATAGCTCGAGAATGTAGGGCAGTTATCGGAAAGGTGAAAGTGCAACTGGAATTGTGACTCGTGAGGAATATGAAGGATAACAAAAAAAGTTTCTACAGGTATGTTAGCAAGAAGAAGGTGATCAGAGTGGGCGTGGGGCCCCTACTGGATGGCTATGTCTACAGTAGCCCCAAACTTCGAAATGGCCATGTAAATGGCCATTTCGAAGTTTACTAATGAAGCACTGAAATACATATTCAGCGTCTCATTAGCATGCGGGTGGCTGTGGCACTTCAAAATTGACGCGGCTCGCCGCCACATGGCTCTGCCTGATGGGGCTCCTTTTCGAAAGGACCCCGCCTGCTTCGAAGTCCCCTTATTCCTATGAGCAGATGGGAATAAGGGGACTTTGAAGTAGGCGGGGTCCTTTCGAAAAGGAATGCCGTCAGGACAAGCCATGCGGCGGCGAGCCGCATCAATTTCGAAGTGCCGCAGCTGCCCGCATGCTAATGAGGTGCTGAATATGTATCTCAGCGCTTCATTAGTAAACATCGAAATGGCCATTTACATGGCCATTTCAAAGTTTGGGGCTAGTGTAGACACGGCCAATGAATGAGATAACCCAGTGACAGATCATGTAGGGAAAGCTGAAGTACTTAATGCTTTCTTTGCCTCTGTCTTCATGGACAAAGACAGCTCCTGGACTAATGGGATAAGTGATACATTGTGGGATGAAGGTGGACAGCCTTTGGTGGGGAAAGAACAGGTTAGGAGCTATCTAAAAAAGCTAAATGTGCATAAATCGATGGTCCTGGACCTAATTCATCCTAGGGTTCTGAGGGAGTGGCGTATGTTGTTGATGAGCCCTTGGCCATTATCTTTGAAAAGTCGTGGAGATCGGGAGTGATCCTGGATGATTGGAAAAAGGCAAATGGAGTGAACATCTTTAAAAAAGGGAAGAAGGATGATGCACAGAACTATAGGCCGGTCAGTTTTACATCAGTCCCTGGAAAAATCATGGAAGGGCTCCTCATAGAAGTCATTTTGAGGCACTTGGAGGAGGGGAAAGTGATCAGGAATAGTCAGCATGGATTCATGAAGGGCAAGTCATGCCTGAGCAATCTGATTAGTTTCTATGATGAGATAACTGGCTCTGCGGATAGGGGAAAATCAATGGATGTGATTTATCTTGACTTTAGCAAAGCTTTTGATACAGTCTCCCACAATATTCTTGTCAGCAAGTTAAAGGAATGTGGATTGGATAAATGGACAGTAAGATGGATAGAAAGCTGGCTAGAAGTTTGGGCCCAGAGGGTAGTGATCAATGGCTCGATGTCAGGATGGCGGTCGGTTTCTAGTGGAGTGCCCCAAGGTTCAGTTCTGGGTCCTGTTCTGTTCAACATGTTTATCAATGACCTGGATAAGGGGGTTGGATTGCACCCTCAGCAAGTTTGCAGATGACACTAAGCTAGGGGGAGAGGTAGATACACTGGAGGGTAAGGACAGGGTCCAGACTGACTTCGACAAATTGGAAGACTGGGCTGCAAGAAATCTGATGAAGTTCAATAAGGACAAGCGCAGAGTCCTGCTCTTGGGCCAGAAGAATCCCAAGCATTGTTATAGGCTGGGGTTCCACTGGCTAGGTAGTAGTTTTGCAGAAAAGGACCTGGTAGTTGTAGTGGACGAGAAGATGCCATTGTAGCCAAGAAAGCCAATGGCATATTAGGTTGCATCAAGAGGAGCATTGCCAGTAGATCCAGAGAAGTGATTATTCCTCTTTATTTGGCTTTGGTGAGGCTGCATATGGAGTATTGTGTCCAGTGCTGGGCCCCCAATTATAGGAAGGATTTGGATACACTGGACAGCGTCCAGCGGAGGGCGTCCAAAATAATTAGGGGGCTGGAGCATATGACTTATGAAGAAAGGTTGAGGGAATTGGGACTGTTTAGTCTGCAGAACAGAAGACTGAGGGGGGACTTGATAACAGCCTTCAACTTACTGAAGGGAGGCTGCAAAGAGGCTGTTCACAGTGGTCACGGATGGCAGAACACTGAACAATCGTCTCAAGTTGCAGTTGGAAAGGTCCAGGTTGAACATTAGGGAAAACTTTTTCACTAGGAGGGTGGTGAAGCATTGGAATGGTCTACCAAGGGAAATAGTGGAGTCTCCATCCCTGGAAGTGTTTAAGTCTCAGCTCGACAAATCCCTGGTGGGGCTGATCTGATGGGTTTGGTCCTGCTTAGAGCAGGGGGCTGGACTCGATGGCTTTTTTAGGTCTCTTCCAGCTCTATTGTTCTATGATTCTATGATTCTATGTACACTGAAGATCAAAACTGCAACCACATCATTCTAGAAAGCATGCCAAATATTTATTTGCATCTGGAGGAGCATTGCACATCTTTTCTCAAACAAACAAGCTGATCTACAACTTAGAGCATCAATGAGCACCGGGACATGGGCTTTGTGGAAGATCAAATTCAAATCAGAACCCAGAGAGGTTTTGGTGGCTTAATATTTGTTTTCAAAAGAGCATGTCTCTTAGAACGAGAGCACAATCTTGAAGACCACACATTATGTTCATAAAGCACACAGTGGTTTACTCTATGAGGATCTTTCCTCACCACCCTACTTGTCTGATTTGAACAAGTCCTTTTATTTCATTTAAAAAGTACCACCATGTGCAAAAAATTGCTGACAGTGGGAAATCGCATTTAGTCAGGCAAAAAGCACAGAACCCACAAGTTTAGCTGTTCCCTGTAATGGTCTACAAACAGTAACTATGTCGAACTATAGTCTTTTATGAAGATAGCCCTCTACATGAATTGCTAGCCTGTTAATCCATCCTTAAAGGCCAAACAGTATCAGCAAGCTGGGCAGCAAACAACATGAAAACACATATCCACTCAGACTCTCTCAAGCTCAGCCAACACCAGCGAAGTAAGTGTCTATTTTTCAGTACTAATGAGTAATGGTATAAGCAATAGTGTAGACAAGACACAGAGGTTTTATTCCCATAGTTTGCTCCAGCACTCTTTAAATGATGTTTACAATATTTCTAATACTTGATGCTAAAAAATAAACTCTAGGGCCCTGATGCTGTCATTTGTTTCACATGACAAGACATTGTATGTAGCCCTATTGACAGTGGTGGTACAGTTTGTGCAGGTTCAGCATGTGGAACAAAACTGAGGATTTACTCCTGAATTTGCTAGTGTGAATACGGTCTTATTAGCTGTGGCTTTGCTAGATATTTTTTAACTGTTGGTAACATGGCTACTCCAGGCCTGTCTCAAATGGCCTTGAACTTTGTTGCCCCACTAAGATGGACACAGGGTCAGACAAGCATTTTAACCTGTTTCCTGGTCTCAGCTGAACCTTCTCTACACTACACATATTTGGCATGGGTAGCAGGATGCAGGCACTGACTCCACAGCTGGGTACTCTAACAGTGCTAAGGTGTTACAACCCTATTCATATTAGTTTTACATCAAGTAAGGCTGACCACAATGTTGTTCTCCTACATGCTAGTCTCCATACTAGAAGTGCTCAGGTGCCCATAACTGTCTGCTGAAATATCTACAGGGGTGCAGATTGTCTTCACACACTGCCATCCCACACCAGGCATTGTTCCGTAGGTCTGGCTCATCTTCCACTTGTACTCCAATGCACAGCAGTCACGTTGGTCACACTTCACATAACTGCACAATTTGTGCTGCATGCACCTTGGAGCACAGGGAAGAGTTACCATTACTATTGTTACCAGTATTATATAACCTTATTCTACTGCCAGAGAGTCTCAGAGGAATGCAACATAACAGAACATCATAAGGCAAACATCCATCTGGAAAAATAAGAGCTCTGGGTCCAACTGAACTTAATACATGGAACTTCAATCATGTATGTCAGGGTGTCTGACATGATGGGCAAATCAAGGCATGAGAAGACGAAGGATCCCTGCTGGAGCCATTGCAGAGATTTCCATAACAATGGCACCAACAGGTGTCCAAAGAAATTATTCTGAAAACCAACCAAATGTAAAAAGGACTGAGGCTCTTTAAACCAGATACCCATTCTATAGAATTTACAGATGATTATCATTTTCTGTTAAACTCGATGGGATTTTTTCCATAAGGAGAAGTTTAATTCTTCAATATACATGTCTCACAGTTTTCACATTGTGTAGCCACCGCCCGCAGAACATTTACTCCAGCAGCTCTATTGACTCATGTGTTAAAGCAGAATTTATATGATCTTCTGCATACAAAGCACATCTGTTTTTGGTTCACTCTTGCTACTGTGTATTTTCAGTGTGGTATGTAGCAGCTATTTCATTCTGTCAGAACACATAAATGTCCCAGGTTAATTTTGAACTTTCCCTCATCTACCCCTCGCCACCCCGCCCCCTCCAGCTCTACCCTTTTACCTCCCTTCCTTCCTCTGTTTTGGGTCAGTGGGCCAGGCTTGCTCTCTTGTTATCAGAGTTTTACAGTTCACAGTCTGTTCTTAACACAGTTCTTAACACAGATGTTGCAGACAAGAGATATTTTAACCACTAGTGTTGCATTTGTAAACAGAGCCATAGTGGCAGAAGGTGAACAAGTGCATTCAGAAATAGAAAGGCAATGGTAAGACATTTTGCTAAGACCTATCTTACAATTATTTGACATTTAGAAAAACTACACTGTAATGGTTCATATTTTGCCTTCAGTTACCTCTGTTTCACTTGGGATTTCAACCCCACTGCTTCTTGCCCAGATACAGCTGATGCCTAATATTGATCCAAATTCTTGAAACACTGCATCCAACCATAAATATCTACTTTCAGAGGGGTGTGTGTGTGTGCGCGTAAGGCTCTGGACATATGGAATGGATTGGAACTAGACCACTGGCTCAAAAAACCCTTGAAATTTGGAGGAGTTCAAGTCCATACTGCTCCTGAAACATGACTTCGCTCCCTCTGTTGAAGGCAATCCCAAAGCTCAGCATCAGGTCTAAAGCCCATTGGAGTTTGAAGTCTGAATCCAGAAGCAGAATTCATGATTCAAATCATATCAAAAATGGAAGGTTGCAAATTAACTTCATTTGACAACAGGCCCATTGTTTCAACACGTGTAAATGGAAAACCATTTAGTGTGTGTCACCTACACCAATGGTGGCAGCTCCTTCTTCAAAGCAGCCAGGTGGACTTCTAGCAGGTAAGTCATAGCCTTCCATCCCCACACAGACCAATGCCACTGAGCATAATAGTGTCTTGCTCTCTTTCTTTATTAGGACCAGAAGCAGCTGGGGAGGCATTTACAGCTCCCAGACAACTTGTTTGCACAGCTGTGAAAGCATCACTTTCGAATCTTATCTTCTGGGTTACCAGCTGCTATGTTGCCCCACCATCATGCTCCTTTCCTACAATATGTCATTTACATCCCAAACATACTTTTTCATTCCTTCCTCTGCTTTCACTCATTCTTCTCCTACTCCCACAGTCCTCTCCCCATTTCAACCCTGGCCCCGTGCTTGTGTGTTGCATTGGATAAGCCCACTCTTCAGCTGTTTGCCCTTTTTAGATTGCCTGTCAAAGGCTTTTGCACCTCTCTATTTCCACAGCACCTACCACAGCGGGATCCTCACGGAAACCTAACCACCACAATACAAATAAATATCTTAAAATGCAATAAGGAGCATTCAGAGTTGACTTTCCTCTGACGGCAAAATTTAGTTATTCAGATGCTGCTGGAGAGTAAACACAAATGTTAAAAAAGAAAATGATAGATGAGAAACAGATGTAGCATCTGGGGAGCACTATACTCCTGAGTTACTGCAAGCTGTTTGACATGCTCCTTACATCTACATTTCATAGAAGAGGAGAAATTCTTACTTATCTTGACAAATTGGATTTGAGAAGTAATTAGGAGACTAGCTCTTTGTAATTTCAGGGGATAATGCAAAGTGTGATAGAGTCCTTTACATTTCCAGGGTGTGGATTCAAATCTAACTCTGATCAGTGCCATTTCAGTGGCGGCTTGTATAAAACGCTTAGTCTCAGTCCAGAGCCCTTCTGAATGCCAATGTAGCTGAGTACATAATTGGCTTCGGCTACAAGACGGTTTTTCCTGGCTGAAGGGGGGATCCAGTGATTAGAGCACCAGCCTGGCACTCAGGAGTCCTGGGTTTAACTCCCTCTGTGCCTGTGACCTTGGGCAAGTTACTTAGTGTCTGTTGGCCTCAGTTCTCCATCTCTAAAATGGGAATAAGAGAACTGCCCAGTCCCATGGGGGGTTATCAGGAAAAATGCATTTAGAGATTTTTGAACCATTCACTTATGTTAGTGACAGGGGCCAAACGGGTTCCTAAAGTAGATTTCAGTTTTGCTTGTGATACCTTGTTAGGGTCAGTGTGAAGGACACTTGAACTTTCACTGCAGCCTGGAGAGAAAAAAAACCTGAAGTCTAGTTCCAATTTTTCAGTGGATTGTAGAAAGGGACATACTTGCTTTGTTTCCTTATCCCCTGTGGACTTCTGGGTTTCATTACAACACATTTAAAAAAAGGAAGGGGAGGGAGGTTGAGTGGGGGTTGGGATATAGCCCTTTACAACTGGTCCTTTCCAAAGTGACTTTTGTACCCGCCTTATTTTCCAATTCTATATCTATTGTTCCATTTGATCTTCTGTGTTAAAGCTATGTGTGCCTGTATGCTTGATTAATTATACACTATCTTCTCCTTCATCTTCAAAGTAAACTGACAGTAATTGCCCAAAATTGAATGCATGACCTCTAAGTCTCTGCCCTGGTCAGTGTACCAGAGAGGGATTTGGTTACACTCTCTAATCTGCTGTCATTGCCATATACAGAGATTTAGTCCCGAACTCTGAGACAATGTTTTACATCAGAATAAAAAAGTGCAGATAATGACCATTCATCACCTGCAATACAAATCAGGGTCCTCTGCTGATACTCTGGCATGCAAAGTTACTACTACTGCCTAAAGGAGCAACGTGTTGCCTGGCTGGTAAATGCAGTGTCAAACAAAGACCAGCGGGAAGTGGGTGTCACACTGCCTCTTAACATTAATCATTCATAAGAAAAAAATACATATTTAATTTGTTTTCAATAATTAAAAATAATTTGCCTGCTTAATTTTAGTTGTTGGTAATTAAGCATCACTAAATAACGTCCATCAAAACATACTCCTCCTCCTCATCAATAACCATGGGCTCAGTGCCCGTTTAGGTCTCATGCCTCTCTCACTATTTCCTTCCATCTTTCCCTGTCAAGTATGGAATGCCTTAGTTTCTGTAGATTAGCTCTGCGCCAATCTACTACATCATCTACCCATTCTCTGTGGGGTCCGCCTTTCCTATTCGAACTGTCCATTATGCCGAATACCAGGGTCTTGATTTTTCATTCGTTTTTCATTCTGCAAATATGCCCGAATAGTTGTAGCTTCCATTTTATAACCTTCTGCAGCAGATTCTCTTTCAGCTGTATCTTTCTATATAATTCCTTATTGGTGACCGTCTGCATTCATCCTATTCTCAGAATCTTTCTATAACAACTCCTTTCAAATACCAATATTCTTCTTTTTCGAATCTTTCATTATCACCCATGTCATCGACCCAACCCTGATTGCTCGATTGGTATCGCAGACCTTGTTTATCTGGGCGATGTCTGAGTCGGCATCTTTTATCATTTAGTTGTACTGGCATCAGATTTCATTCATGTTGTTTGATGGTCAGCACATAGACACTCATCTGACCAACCCTCCTTCCAGGCTTGCGATTGGCATGGAGCTCTTAGAGGCTTCATGGTGGAGTTAACACATACTCCTGGTTACTAGTTTATTTTAAATCTGTAAATATGTATCGGAAACTACTGTGTTTAGGAACAAATGAAATGATTTATGCACAAAACAATATGATTCAAGTTGCAAAATCACCTTCCTCTTCTATGATGGTGCACTGATTCATAGAATCACAGGGCTGGAAGAGACTCAGGAGATCATCAAGTCCTGCTCCTGCTCAAAGCAGGAGTATTCCCAATTAAATCATCACAGACAGGGCTTTGACAAGCCATGACTTAAAAACCTTTAGGGATGGAGATTCCACCACCTCTCTAGATAACCTACTATAGTGCTTCACCACTCTCCTTGTGAAATAGATTTTTTCCTAATATCCACCCTAGACATCCCCTACTGCAACTTGAGACCATTGCTCCTCATTCGGTTATCTGTCACCATTGAAAATAGCCTGCCTCCATCCTTTTTGTAACTCCCCTTCTATTAATTGAAGGCTGCTATCAGATTCCACCTCACTCTTCTCAACTTTAGACTAAATAAGCCTAAATCCCTCAGCCTCTTCTCATAAGTCATGGGCTCCAGCCACCTCATTAATTTAGTTGTCCTCCTCTGGATTCTCTCCAATGTGTGCACATCCTTTTTTGTAATGCAAGGCCCAGAATTGAACACAATATTCCAGATGTGGCCTGACAGTGCTGAATAAAGGGGAATAATCACTTCCTACTAATGCACCCCAATATGCCCTTTGCCTTCTTGGCTACAAGGGCACATTGTTGATTCACATCCAGCTTTTCATCCACTGCAATACCCAGGTCCTTTTCTGCAGAACTTCTGCTTAGCCAGTTGGTTCCCAAGCTGTAGTAGTGTTTGGGATTCTTATGTCCTATGTGCAGGAGTCTGCACTGTTCCTTGTTAAACCTAGTCAGATTTCTTTTGGCCCAGTTTTCCAATTTATGGAGGACCCTATCCATACCCTCCAGCATATCTATCTCTCCCCTTAGCTTAGTGTCATCTGCAAACTTGCTGAGGATGCAATCCATCCCCTCGTCCAGATCATTAATGAAGATCTGGAACAAAAACAGCCCCAGGACCAACCTTTGGGGTACTCCACTTGCTGCCAATTGCCAACCAGACGTTGAGCTGTTGATCACAACTCATTGAGCTGGATGATCTAGCCGGCTTGCCATCCACCTGACAGTCCACTTATCCAATCTTTACTACTTTAACTTGCTGGCAAGATATTGTGAGAGACCATGTCAAAAGATTTACTAAAGTCCAGGTATATCACATCCACTGCCTTCCCCATAGCCACAGAGCCAGTTACTTCATCACAGAAGGAAATCAGATGGTAAGGCATGATTAACCTTTGGTGAATCCATGTTGACTATTCCTGATCACTTTCCTCTTTTCCAAGTGCTCCAGAATGGATTCCTTGAGGACTCCTTCCATGATTTTTCCAGGAAGTGAGGTGAGGCTGACAGGCCTTTAAGTTCCCTGGATTCTTCTTCTTCCCTTTTTAAAAGATGGGCACTACATTTGCCTTTCCCCAATCAGCTGGAACCTTCTCTCATCATCAGAAGTTTTCAAAGATAATGGCCAATGGCTCTGCGATCACACCAGCCAACTCCCTCAGATATATTAGATCCAGGCCCAGGGATTTGTGTTTATCCAGCTTTTCTAAATAACTTGTTCTTTCCCCGCTGAGGGTTGCTTATATCCTCCACATACTGTGCTGCCCGGTACAGCAGTTTAGGAACTGACGTTGTCTGTGAAGACGGAGGCAAAAAAAGCATTGACTACTTCAGTTTTTTCCACACCATCTCTCACTAGGTTCCCTTCCCCATTCAGTATCAGCCCCACACCTTCCCTGACCACATTCTTCTTGCCAACATGCCTGTAAAAACCTCTTTTTTATTTTTCATATCCCTACCTAGCTGCAAGTCCAAGTGTGCTTTGGCCTTCCTGTTTAAACCCTTGCATGCTTAAGCAATATATTTATACTTTTCCCTAGTCATGTGTCCAAGTTTCCACTTTTGTAAGTTTCCTTTTTGTGTTTAATCTCAGCTAATATTTCTCTATTAAGCCAAGCTGGGTTCTTTTGATATTTGCTTTTCTTACTGCGCATTGGAATGGTGTGTTCTGACTCCACAGAGCTTCTTTAAAATACAGCCAGCTCTCCTGGCCTTCTTTCCTTGTCATGTTAGTGGTTCAAGAGATGCTGCCCACCAGTTCCCTTAGGAACAAAAACAAAATCTGTTTTTCTGAAGTCCAGGGTCGGTATTTTGCTGTTCACCTCTCTTTCTTTTTGTCAGGCTCATGAACTCAACCATCTCATGATCACTGATGCCCAGTTTGCCACCCGCATTTACTTCCCCTACCAATTCCTCCCTGTTTCTGAACAGCAAGTCAAGCTGAGCTGGGCCCCAGGTTGGTTCCTTCAGCACTTGCACCAGGAAGTTGCCCTCCAACATTCTCAAAAAACTTCTCATATAGTCTGTATACTGCTGGGTTGATCTCTCAGCAGATGTCTGGGTCGCTGAAGTCCCCTATAAGAATCAGGGCCTGAAATGTGGCAGCTTCCATTAATTTCATCTAAAGAAAAACTCATCTACCTGATGTAGTGGTCTACAGTAGACAACCAGCACAATCTCATCCTTGTTACTCTCACCTCTAATCTTAACCTAAATGTTTGCAACAGGCTTTTTTAGTTTGTTTGTTTCATATTGGAGCGCTGAGCAGTCTTACTGATCTCTATAACACAGTGCTGCTCCTCCACCTTTTCTCCCCTGCCTGTCCTTCCTGAACAGTTTACAGCCTCTCATGACAATGCTCCAATCATAGAGTTGTCCCACCAATTCTTCATTATTCAAATCACATCATAGTTCCATAACTGTGCCAAGACTTCCAATTCTTCCTGCTTGATTCCCAGGCTTCTTGCATTTGTGCACAGACACCTAAGATAACTACCCAATTGCCTTGCTTTCTCAGTACTGTTCAGAGGTCCTCCTCTGTGACTTGGCTCCATGAGATAAGGTAGGCTATTTTTGTGGAATCATCCCACTTCTCACTCCCTGCCGAGAACCTACTGAGGTCCCACTACTACATCCTTGCAAGAATCAGGGTCTACAGAGATTTGAGGTGCAGGGTTAGAAAGAGGAACTACTACTTTCATGGATGAACTTCTTTCATTGGCTGACTCTGCAGATATCTGCACTGAACTAAAGAGTCCATGTTTCTCCAAACACCTTGAATCAAATACGGACGTGCTTGTGGTCCTGCTGAAACTCATGCTCATAGGCTACTAGCGTGATTGTAAATTCTGGCATTGATGCTCCACAGACGTGTTGAAGGAGGTTTAAAAATATTTCCCATACCTTTTACATAAGTCAGTTACTGTCTATACTGAATGTAGGACACTGGATGGAGGGTAAACTAAATTTGGACCTCTGTAATTCTGAATTCTCTAGTCCAGCAACAGCCATAATTCAGTATGATTTTAGTTAGCTGGACAACCACTTATGAAAACAAAAAAGCCGTCCAGTAGCACTTTAAAGACTAACATAATAATTTATTAGGTGATGAAGTAGTAGGTCTATCCCACGAAAGCTCATTGCATAATACATTATTTTGTTAGTCTTTAAAGTGCTACTGGACTGCTTTTTTGTTTTGATAGTATATAGACTAGTACTGCTATCTCTCTGTTACTATTCAACCACTTGTCAAGTGTGTGTGGCCAAGTTTCCCTTGGTACCACAAAGTTGGTTTACATCCATTGCTGGCTCTCATTGTCTTGTGCATTAATTTACCCCTAAATGTCTTCCAAGAGCAGTGGACTTGTTGGTAATGCTGCTAGACAATATTGACCTTCCATGGTATGGCAAATTCTTTCAGTCAGCACCAGTCAGGTTCCGAGGGTGCCAGATGAGACAGATGTAGCCTGTACAATTAACCATGACAAAAGTGTTTCATGGACACATTATATTGTTGATACTTCACACTGTTGATGTCCTACCAGTTCAAAACTCCATAGTGGGGCCAAGGTCTATATGATGAACTTTTCCACCTAAAGATAAACCATTGGCCCTGGTACAGCAGAGTAGATGCAGCTTAAACATAGTCTTGGAACTTTGACAGGAGGGAAGGGAGAATGGCAGTGTAAAGTCAGACTCTGTCTCCACTGTCCAGGGAAACAGTGTTAACACCTTTTTAACAAGTTGATCTTTAACATGGGTCTAGCTGGAAAGGTGCTAACACTTTGGCCCTGACCAACAGAGATGAGCCTTATTTGTTTGTCAAGTGCCTCACCTCTACTTGTTTATCTCACAGGACAGTTGTTTATAGAAATTCTCTTCAGCGCTCACAACAAGAAGCTTTTTGACACTACATTGAAGCTGCTATGATAGTGAAGAGCAGAATTCACACTTTTCCTGGTGCTCGTGCTTTTGGCAGACACAGTTTTTTGTAAAGTTAAGCAAAGAGAAGAAAATCACATTAGTTTTTTATTAGCAAAAATCGTTGCAAAGGGATAGGATAGAAATTCAATTCATAGCTTCAAAATTAACGTCAACCTCCGAAGCAAATAAGAGAAAAGAAATGAACTCACTTTTCAGTTCAGATTAAACTGTGCTTGGTGCCAGACTGGAGTGTAGATTACTTGCCTATATCATAGAATCATAGAATCATAGAAGAGTAGGACTGGAAGGGACCTCGAGAGGCCATCGAGTCCAGCCCCCTGCCCTCATGGCAGGACCAAGCACTTTCTAGACCATCCCTGAAAGCCATCTATCTAACCTCTTCTTAAATATCTCCAGTGATGGAGATTCTACCACCTCCCTTGGCAATTCATTCCAGTGTTTGATCACCCTGGCTACGTCTACACGTGAAGCCAACATCGAAATAGGCTATTTCGATGAGTAATGTCTACACGTCCTCCAGGGCTGGCAACGTCGATGTTCAACTTCGACATTGCGCGGCACCACATCGAAATAGGCGCTGCGAGGGAACGTCTACATGCCAAAGTAGCACGCATCGAAATAAGGGTGCCAGGCACAGCTGCAGACATGGTCACAGGGCGGACTCAACAGCAAGCCGCTCCCTTAAAGGGCCCCTCCCAGACACAGTTGCACTAAACAACACAAGATACACAGAGCCTACAACTGGTTGCAGACCCTGTGCCTGCAGCATGGATCCTCAGCTGCCGCAGCAGCAGCCAGAAGCCCTGGGCTAAGGGCTGCTGCCCACGGTGACCATAGAGCCCCGCAGGGGCTGGAGAGAGAGCATCTCTCAACCCCTCAGCTGATGGCCGCCATGGCGGACCCCGCTATTTCGAAGTTGCGGGACGCGCAACGACTACACGGTCCCTACTTCGACATTGAACGTCGAAGTAGGGCGCTATTCCTATCCCCTCATGGGGTTAGCGACTTCGACGTCTCGCCGCCTAACGTCGATGTTAACTTCGAAATAGCGCCCGGCGCGTGTAGCCATGACGGGAGCTATTTGGAAGTTAGTGCCGCTACTTTGAAGTAGCGTGCACGTGTAGACACGGCTTCTGACAGTTAGGAACTTTTTCCTAATGTCCAACCTGAACCTCCCCTGCTGCAATTTCAGTCCATTGCCTCTTGTTCTATCCTCAGAGGCAAGGAAGAACAAGTTCCCTCCCTCTGCCTTATGACACCCTTTTAGATACCTGAAAACTGCTATCATGTCCCCCCCCCCCCTCAATCTTCTCTTTTCCAAACTAAACAAGCCCAATTCTTTCAGCCTTTCTTCATAGGTCATGTTCTCTAGACCTTTGATCATTCTCATTGCTCTCCTCTGGACCCTCTCCAATTTCTCTACATCCTTCCTGAACTGCGGTGCCCAGAACTGGACACAATACTCCAGCTGAGGCCTAACCAGCGCAGAGTAGAGCGGGAGAATGACTTCTCGTGTCTTGTTCACAACACACCTGTTAATGCATCCTAGAATCATGTTTGCCTTTTTCGCAACAGCATCACACTGTTGACTCATATTTAGCTTGTGGTCCACTATAACCCCCAGATCCCTTTCTGCTATACTCATGCCTAGGCAGTCCTTTCCCATTCCGTATGTGTGACACTGTTTCTTCCTAAGTGGAGCACTTTGCATTTGTCCTTATTAAACTTCATCCTGTTTACCTCAGCCCATTTCTCCAGTTTATCCAGATCCTTTTGAATTATGACCCTATCCTCCAAAGAAGTTGCAACCCCTCCCAGCTTGGTATCATCTGCAAACTTAATAAGTGTACTTTCTATGTCAATATCTAAATCGTTAATGAAGATATTGAACAGAACCGGTCCCAAAACAGACCCCTGCTGAACCCCACTAGTTATACTTTTCCAGCTGGATTGAAAACCATTAATAACTACTCTCTGGGTACAGTTATCCAGCCAGTTGTTCACCTACCTTATAGTCGCCCCATCTAAGTTGTATTTGAATAGTTTATTGATAAGTATATTATGTGAGACCGTGTCAAATGCTTTACTGAAGTCTAGGTGTACCACATCCACCGCTTCTCACTTATCTACAAGACTTGTTATTCCATCAAAGAAAGCTATTAGATTGGTTTGACATGATTTGTTTTTAACAAAACCATGCTGGCTGTTCCCTACCACCTTACCACTTTCCAATTGCTTGCAGAGGATTTCTTTAATTACCTGCTCCGTTATCTTTCCTGGCACAGAAGTTAAGCTGACTGGCCTGTAGTTTCCCGGGTTATTCTTGTTCCCCTTTTTATAAATGGGTACTATATTTGCCCTTTTCCAGTCTTCTGGAATCTCTCCCGTCTCCCACGATTTACCAAAAATGATTGCTAAAGGCTCAGATACCTCTTCTATCAGCTCCTTGAGGATTCTAGGATGCATTTCATCAGGCCCTGGTGATTTGCAGACATCTAATTTTTCTAAGTAAATTTTAATTTGTTCTTTCCTTATTTCAACTTCTAAGCCTACCCCTTTTCCTCTAGCATTCTCTATGTGAGTCATTCCTTCAGATTTCTCAGTGAAGACCGAAACAAAGAAATCATTAAACATCTCTGCCTTTTCCAAACTCCCTGTTACTGTTTCTCCCTCCTCACTGACCAATGGCCCTACCCTCTCCTTAGTCTTCCTCTTGTTACCAATGTATTTGTAAAAAGCCTTCTTGTTTCCCTTTATGCTTGTAGCTAGTTTGAGCTCATTTTGTGCCTTACCCTTTCTAATCTTGCTCCTGCAGGCTTGTGTTGTTTGTCTATATTTGTCCTTTGTAATTTGTCCTAGTTTCCATTTCTTATACGATTCCTTTTTTATTTTGAGATCATGCGAGATCTCCTGGTTAAGCCAAGGCAGTCTTTTGCCATGTTTTCTATCTTTCCTACGCAGCGGGATAGCTTGCTTTTGGGCCCTTAATAATGTCCCTTTGAAAAACTGTCAACTCTCCTCACCTGTTTTTCCCCTCAGTTTAGCTGCCCATGGGACCTCACCTACCAGCTGTCTGAGTTTACCAAAATCTGCCTTCCTGAAATCCATTATCTCTATTGTGCTGTTTTCCCTTCTACCCTTCCTTAGAATTGTGAATTCTATGATCTCATGGTCACTTTCACCCAAGCATCCTTCCACTTTCAAATTCTCAATAATTTCCTCCCTATTTGTTAAAATTAAATCTAGAACAGCTTCACCCTGGTAGCTTTTTCAACCTTTTGGAATAAAAAGTTGTCTGCAATGCAATCCAAGAATTTATTGGACAGTCTGTCCCCTGCTGTATTAGTTTCCCAACATATACCTGGATAGTTGAAGTCCCCCATCACCACCAAATTCTGGGCCCTGGATGATTTTGTTAGCTGTTTAAAGAAAGCCTCATCCACCTCTTCCACCTGGCTAGGGGGCCTGTAGTAGACTCCTAGTAGGATCTCATCCTTGTTTTTTACTCCTCTGAGTCTAACCCAGAGACTTTCAACCCATCCATCTCCTACGTCCATCTCCACCTCTGTCCAAGTGTGTACATTTTTAATGTACAAGGCAACACCTCCTCCCTTCTTTCCCTGACTGTCCTTCCTAAGCAGGCTGTACCCTTCAATACCAACAATATCATTCTGCATTTCTTCTCTGAACCTTGAGTCACTTCCACCCAAGCCCATATTAGAGCAGCCTCAAGGCTACTCTAATTTGTTCCTGACTATAACAGTCACCAAAGGGCTATTAAAGCAGCCAAGATCAGCAGAGCACAGATGCACTTTCTGTAAGCCTTGTTCCCACTATATCTTTCCAACAGGATTGACACAGAACTGGCTAAGCTGGTCCTAAATGATCCACATATGGGGAAATCTCAATACTGAGCAGTGGAGTGACAGGATCTGGCCAAGTTATTATATGCTCCACGCTTTCTTTATGCTTAGAAATAATCTGCTGTACCTATTTGTTACTTTGTACAAAGGCATTCAGATAAAGTATATAACATATGAGAGACACTTTGTATGATCACATTCTGTTTTACCCTGGTCTATTGTATTATATCTTGTGTTTTCTCTGTTCCAGCCATTCTGTCTTTAAATTGCAGCTTGATCAGAGGCTGTCCTTACAACTGTCCTGTAGGAGAAGGGACCAGTGCAACTTCTTCTACAATGAAAGGGACTATCATGCTAACAGTATGAGAAGAGACATCCTAGCACACTAGGGACGTGTCTACATGAGCCCCAGACTTCGAAATGGCCACGCAAATGGCCATTTCGAAGTTTACTAATGAAGCCCTGAAATGCATATTCAGTGCTTCATTAGCATGCGGGCGGCCGCGGCACTTCAAAATTGATTCTCCTTGCAGCCACGCGTCTCGTCCAGACGGGGCTCCTTTTCGAAAGGACCCCACCTGCTTCGAAGTCCCCTTATTCCCATAATAATAATAATAATAATAATAATAATAATTGGGGTTTATTACAAAGTTAGTAAAAGTGTGTTAAAGTTATAGTTGTTTATTGGGAAGGCTAGACCTCCCTAAAACCTCTTTCCCATCCTACCTTTTTCACAAAATATTGCAGGTGAAGGCCCTGCCTCCCTGCCTCCTGTTCCCGCATACCTCAATTGACCCAGGAAGAGCCATTTGCCTCGTGGAGTCACTAATATAGTGGGACCTACAAACGGAGTGACGGAAGGCCTCCCAAAAAAGAGGAACAGCCTTGACTGGCTCTAGCGTCCCATAACTTTGGGCAGGATTAGCACCCTGCCCCCGGTTGGTGGTGGGAGTAGCATCCCCGCTCCGCCTCTATAAAGACACAGAAGGGATTTATATACCCTATCCTATTTAATTTTACCTCATTACATAATCTGACTTACCATTGATTTGCCTTCCGATTAAATAAAACTTAAAGAAGACAAAAATACATGGATACAGTGTCCTGCGTAAGTGTTTAGAAACAGTTTAGTCTTTTTAGTATTTGTAGTTTGTTAATTTATTAGTGAGGTATCAATAAAAGCATTATTATTTTGTTTCACCCGTAACCCTTGTCCTTGGTCTCGCTCTTCCTTGCCAGACACTTCCTGCTAGGAGGCCTGGGCAGGGTCCAGTGTGAACCAGGGTGGAGCCCTCCATCCTGGGTTTGCAGCAGGGAGCTGACTGGATCCTGGGATCTGTGCCTAGGAGGTTCACGCACCTCCTTGCTCAGGGACTCATTTAAATACCCATATTAATAACCTGTCCATCAAGAAAGTCCCATCAATACTAAGAAAGGAGAACTGTGTTTCCCACAGGAAAGAATTTTTGGGAAAAATTATAGCTGATGGAGGAGAGGATAATAGAAAACCTGATGGTGAGATTTTAGTACCAGTAAGTGGAACTTAAAAAAGATTCCTCACACATGATTTGTTATCTGTTGGATAGAGCCCTCTCTAGATAAGTACAGGTTATTTGCTGCTACCGGTGAAGACAAATACTATGCTTGTATAATAGTCAAAGCACTTTGGGTTACTCAGGGTTACTAATTCAACATTAATGGAGATCTCTCAGAGAACGCTGGGCCAGTTGTGCTTCATGCCTTCCAGTCCCTCATGCTGTTAAGAGTTAGTTTACAAAGTTTTGACCACAATCTATAATCATTGGTCCTCCACTCTCCCTTTCCCTAAAACTGAGGTTTGTTTTGAAAGAGTAACTGTAATTCTCATGAGTCTGTTAGACTGCCATTCATGGCCTCAGAGGGGTTTGCAGCAGGGTGCAAATTGCTGGCCTTAAAAGACCTCTGTGGATGGGCAGGCATCTGTTTATTGGACAAGCAACTGCACATAAATCCAGCAATTACATGGAATTCTCACCTCAGACTTATCAACACTTCTGTCCAAAGTGGGAGTCCTCTGCATTAAATCACCACATCTGAGAAGTGATCTAAAATGGAGATCCTCACCTCCAGAGCTTGCGCTGCAGGAAAAAAAGGCTTCCATAAGGGTCTCCCCCTTTGGGACTATTACCCTCCCCCAGGAGTAATACCTGAAGAGTGAATGGTTGTCTACATGGTCAGCCTCTGTCAACAGAGGACGCTGTCAAAAGAGAATCTTCTGCAGTGCATCTGTCGACAGATCACATCTACATATAGAAGCAGGTCAAAAGAGTGAGCTGCTCTGTTGACAGAGAGCAGCCAGACTGCCCTACCTTCTCTCAACAGAATGGATGACTGGAAGCTCTGCAAACAGGGCTGCCTGGGGAACTGGAAGCGACAGAATGCCGACAGAGGCATTATACCTGATTGGGGAGAGGTGGACAGCTGAGTTATGTGTACAAAATCTCGACAGAGTGCTTTAACCCTGTAGAAGCTCAGTAAGTTTTGTTAACAAAAGCTGTTTTGTCAACAGAGGCTGCCTGTGTAGACGTAGCAAATTATTGCAGCTGCACCAAAGGGCTTTTGCGGAGAAGAGGTTGCTATTCATGCACTAAGATAAAAGTTCTATCTTACTGCTGCAGGACTGAGCTCTATAATTTCTGAAGCACAAACCTCCCTTGCCCGTACCATAAACTGAGTAAATCTCATATCTGATAAAGTATCCTCACACTCTGAAAAGCCTGCTGCTTCTTTTTTTTCACAATGACAGACCCTGAACAAATCAGGCAGAGATTTAAAAGAGTCACATAAAAAAAAAAACCAACCAAATCAATGCAGCAGATGAAACTCAGGCAGCTCAGATACAAAATGCTCTCGCCACTTACTAGGTTAACTTGTCCATGGGAAAAAAAATAAAAAAAATAAATATGCCTTGCTATTTTTGTGGCAGAGCACAAGCAAAAAGCAGATTGAAAAGGTGATTTTTTAATTTAAAATGATAAGATTGCTGGCTCCATTTCCTGAAGTGCTGGCTGGTCTTAGTCCTGGGGCTACTGTTTTTTAATGCAGTACAAATGTAAACAGGAAAAAAGCCATTTCTCATTTCAAGCCCTTGCTTTCTGTCATTCCTTATCTGAAAATATATTGAAAACCTGGATGTACCCTCTCATCCTAACTATGGCTCTGATTCAACTAGGTATTGAGCTATGTGCCCAATCTGAAGCACATGACGTGCTCCACTGACCTCAAATAACAGTAATAAACTAAAATTATCTACCCAGTGTAAAACATTATATATAATTGCTGTCTTTCAACTTCTCTCCGCTCCCAGCCACCTCCTTTATCCATCATAGGGGCTTTGCTGCATGAATTCTAGACAAGGGTTCATGCCAGCTGTGCAGAAGTAGAGTCAGCTACCGAACTAAACACTTTGAAGTACAGGTCTACATGATTTTTGTCACCCTACTTTCCACTGCTACTTTGAAGAAAAAGAGAGCATAAGGGTCACTATGTATAGGAATGATTTCTTTTGCTATTGAAATGCAGCTACCCAAGAGTGGGAAGGAAAATACACAACAACTTACAACAGAAAATGAAAAAAACCACTCTCTCCAGACCCCCGGAACACCAATGCAGCATGGCACAGCTGGGAGGT
The DNA here is from genome assembly GCF_033958435.1 of Carettochelys insculpta. Taxonomy (NCBI): domain Eukaryota; kingdom Metazoa; phylum Chordata; order Testudines; family Carettochelyidae; genus Carettochelys; species Carettochelys insculpta. The sequence goes on from NC_134149.1 coordinate 39,575,509, forward strand.
GGGACCTGGCTCCGTGACCCAGAAGGGGTGGGGCCAAAAGCAGTTTGTTCTCAGTGCTGCCCAGACCGCAGTACTGCCCTGCCCCCAACACTCCTTCACCTCCGTGTGAAGCCATAGCCATGCAGCCACAGAAGTTCAAAGGGGCCTGGCGCTCCAGCCGCTGCAAAAGTAGCAACAACGGTGTCTGGCACGCTAGGTCTCTTTGAAATGCTGGGATTGAGGGCAATTGCCCCACTGTTGGTGGGTCTGCACCAGTGTCTCTTGTAGCTATCTAGAGCTGCGTCTACACGTGCACGCTACTTCGAAGTAGCGGCACCAACTTCGACGTTAGGCGGCGAGACGTCGAAGTCGCTAACCTCATGAGGAGATAGGAATAGCGCCCTACTTCGACGTTCAACGTCGAAGTAGGGACCGTGTAGACGATCCGCGTCCCGCAACGTCGAAATTGCTGGGTCCTCCATGGCGGCCATCAGCTGGGGGGTTGAGAGATGCTCTCTCTCCAGCCCCTGCGGGGCTCTATGGTCACCGTGGGCAGCAGCCCTTAGCCCAGGGCTTCTGGCTGCTTCTGCAGCAGCTGGGGATCTATGCTGCAGGCACAGGGTCTGCAACCAGTTGTCAGCTCTGTGTATCTTGTGTTGTTTAGTGCAACTGTGTCTGGGAGGGGCCCTTTAAGGGAGCGGCTGGCTGTTGAGTCCGCCCTGTGACCCTGTCTGCAGCTGTGCCTGGCATCCCTATTTCGATGTGTGCTACTTTGACGTGTAGACGTTCCCTCGCTGCGCCTATTTCGATGTTGGGCTGAGCAACGTCGAAGTTGAACATCGACGTTGCCGGCCCTGGAGGACGTGTAGATGTTATTCATCGAAATAGACTATTTCGATGTCGCAACATCGAAATAAGCTATTTCGATGTTGGCTGCACGTGTAGACGTAGCCTAGGGGTCCTTTAAGTTTCTTCAGAAGAAATGTATCAGAGGGGTAACTGTGTTAGTCTGTGTCTGCAAAAACAACGAGAAATCCTGTGGCACTGTATAGGCTAACAGATTTTTTTGGAGAATAAGCTTTCATGGGCAAAGATCCACTTCATCAGGCTTTGCCCACAAAAGCTTATACTCCAAAAAAAGTTAGTCTACAAGATGCCACAGGACTTCTCGCTGTTTTTGCAGAAGAAATGGTTTCATTTTAAATGCATGCCCTCCTGGTGGGAAGAAATTCTTCTGAATGTGGCCCAATGTAGCAGTTTCTTGAATTTATAGAAAAAAAGCCAGTCTGAAACAATATTTCTGAGGTGTGAGCTGATCCATGATATCACCAGAATGTTACCTCTGAAGCCTAATGTCACTAAGCTACACAAAACTGGGAAAGATTCTATACTCTGTTACAAAAATCAAGTAATTGGCATAACAGACATTGTTAAATTTCCCTCGTTTGTTATGTGGCACATATGAGGGAATGGACTATCTAGAATGACAGGGTACTAGTGAAATTAGTGATAGAAGAGACCTGGTGGGTTACAACCTGCAGCTGAAGACTGCTCCGGACACTTCAAAATTCTTGAAGAATAAAGAACTACTTGTGAGAGCAGGTGGTCACAGAGTAGAAACCTGCTGACTGTAAGTATCAGACTGAGCATATCTGAGAGATCTGAGCAGCAGCCAATGAAGCACATTTCTGCAAAGATCAGTGAGACCTGCTACAAGAGCAGAGGTCTTTGTTTGCAGCTATAAGGTTTTTTATGGAGAGTTTCAGCACATTGCCCTTTTCCAAGCCATTCTCAGGAAATAGGAATATGACAGTCAGCACAGTATTGAACTGATCAAGGAGTTTTAAGGTTTGGTCAGTGGTTCAGAGACTACAAAATGGCTCAAGCTGCTTGCAGATCCATTTTCAACTGAATCTAAAGAAGCAAAGATCTAGTAGAACTCAGTGACTTAAATCATCTTAACTAAACTGAGACAAATGCATAGCCTTTTGTGAAAGCCTTCTACAATAGAGACAAGAAAATTTACAGAAAAGAGCGGAAATTTCCACAGTGTCTTTGTCAATAGCTACATTTGTTTACAACTTTCTTTATAATGAATCTGAAGAAACCCACCGTAACAATCACTTGTGAGCTCTCATAGTGCTCGCTGACATAAGAGACATAGCTAGATAGTTAGGAAATAATTTCAGAAACCTCTTATTCCTGTAACCACAGGCTTGAAATACCAAACAAAGCAAGGGGTTAGCACTCTCAGGTTCCCATGGTAATTAATACTAATGCTTTGTGCTTATGCATTGCAGATGTGGTCCTGTAGGGAAGTGAACACCCTCAACTCCTTTTATTGCATCCTGTGGTATGTACCTTTGTTACAAATAACTGCATAACATTAAGAAAGATTACCAAGTGCTTGATAGACATGTTGTTTAAAAATACAATGGGCCATGTACAGCCCTGAACATGGGGCTTATGTGCACTGCCCCTACAGAAAGCATTATACCTCAAGAGCTTATAAGGACTGTGACTCTTACTACTTAATGGGGTGCAACATGCTTCCCTATGTAGCTGGCCAGCTTGCCTAGCCTATGAGGAAACGGGGCAAGAAAATAGTGCCACCGCCTCGGCACTACATGCTACTATATGGCTGTGGCCACACTAGCTCCTCTTTTTGGAGGGACTATGGTAATGTGGCACTTCAGAAAAAACCAAATGGGAAGAAGGGGCTTTTCAAATCAGGGGGTCATTTTGAAAGGCCTCCGGCTATATGGGTGGCGTGCATTTCGAAACTGGCACCTTCAAGTATGTGTGGCTGCCATTATGCTAATGAGGTGCTGCATAGTCATGACAGTGCCTCATTAGCATCTTCTGAAGTGCCACATTACCATAGTCCCTCCAAAAGTAGTTGCTGGTGTGGCCACAGCCTATTTGTGATGACTATCATCTCAGGGTGTGCTAGCAAATATGGTTTCTGCTCCAATAAGCAACAAGGTGTGTAGTTATATTTGTTAAAATGTGTATTACAATTGGGCCAAGAAGCACCAATCAGGTTCAGGACCATATGTTGAGGCAATGTTCAAGCCCCTAAAGTAACTGATATCTAACTTAAGATATAATAAAATAACAAAGACTAGGAGAGAAAGGGAGGAGAAAAGTAACTAACAATAATTTAAGAGTATATAGGCTAGTTAGAGTGCACAACTGCACACCTGTGTTGTGTGTCAGACAGTGATCTCCTACTTGTTTAATTGTGGCTGGTCTCGCTGAAGTTACCAAGACAACTTACATCTTGCCCATCCCACGTGCAAGTACCTGAACTTGCTATAGCTTATGTTAGTAAATGTCAACTATTTAGTGGTATAAAGAGGGAAAGTAACTTGTGTAGAGTTGGGACCTATGGTTTGTAAGGAAGTTCTGTGTAACACATTAAGTATTAATAGCTGTGTCTCCTTCATCATCATCAACAACAAGCATGGGCTTGGTGCCCATTAGTGTCTGATGCCTCTCTCACTATTTCCTTCCATCTTTCCCTGTCCAGTGAGGAGTGGCTTAATTTCTGTAGAATTGCTCCACGCCAGTCTACTATATTATCTACCCATTCTCTGTGGGGTCTGCCTCTCCTATTCGAACCATCCATTATGCCAAATACCAGGTCTTGATTTTTTGTTCATTCATTCTGCAAATATGCCTGAACAGCTGTGACTTGTGTAGTATAACGTTCTGCGGTAGCTTCTCTTTTGGCTGTATCTTCCTATATAATTCCTCATTGGTGACCTGCATCCATCCTATTCTCGTGATCTTTCTATAACATCTCTTCTTGAACACCAATATCCTTTTCTTTGAATCTTTTGTTATCACCCATGTCTTACATCTGTACAACATGCTGCTGAATACACACATGTTCAAGCTGCTCCGCTTTGTTCCTAAGGTAATCACATCTACACTGATCTGCCTTCCTTCCTTATTTCCAAATACCATTGTTTTTGTTTTATCGATATTCATAATCAGTGTGTAGCGCTTCTTTTTCTCGTTTAGCACCAGCACCTTTTTCGCCAGCTTCTCCTTATTTTCTCAATGATAACTATACCATCTGCAAACCTCAAGTTTTTAATTCTTTTCCCATGCACAGATATCCCTTCCACCTCTTCCTTGATCTTCTCCATCACTCTCTTTAGATGCATGATGAAGATACTCAGCAGTATCGGATATTGTTGTTTCATACCTCAACTCGTTTTAAACCAGCTTCCCAACTCGCTGCATGTTCTCACCACTGCCTCTTCATTGTCATTGATATTCTTCAACAACCGTATCAGTCTGCTATCCACTCTGTACGACTCCAACACAGCCTAAGTCACTTTCTGATCTATATTGTCATATGCCCTCTGAAATTGATGAAGCTAGTGTATATGTTCTTGTTCTTTCGTCGAGCTTTCTGCACTATCAATCTTAGTGCCAATATCTGCTGTATGGTGCTTTTATCTTTCTTGAACCCCACTTGCTCATCCACTGGATGTTCTTCTATCTGTGATCTTAGTCTCTCCGCCAGTATCATCATCAGCACCTTGCCTAGATGACTTGTTAGAGCAATCGTTCTGTAGTTCTTGCACTCCAAAGTACTTCCTTTCTTGTGTATTGTCAATAGCACGGATCTTGTCATTCTTTAGGTGCCTTCCCTTCTTTCCACGCGATATTATGTAGTTGGTGCATTTCCTGAATCATATTTTCTCCCCCATATTTGATCATCTCCCCCTTGACCTTATTTCCAGGGCTCTTGTTGTTCTTTAGTCATTTCACTGCTCTTTCTATTTCCTCCTTCAAAATATCAGTCTCATTCTTGATTCTCAGTGGAGGTAGCTCTTTCAGTTCTTCAATCAGTCTCTCTGAGACAGTTGGGTCCAACTGTGCTTTGTATAAATCGGTGAAATATTTTGTCCATAGCTACACAATCTTCTCCTTGTTCATGAGCACCTCTTTGTTCTCATCTTTGATTGCCATCTACTTTGGCTGCCACTTCCTATTAATATTCCTTATCATTTTGTATACCTCCTGGATCTTACATTCACCATAATACTTCTTTATATCGTCACACTAATCCTCTAACCATTTTGCCTTATCCTTTCTGGCTGCTTTCCTTACTTCATTGCATTTCACCCTATATTGATGTTCTACCCCCTCGGAAACATCCCTTCTAATCTTCAGTGCTCTCTTCTCTTGGACCAACTTCAGTGTCTCCTGTGTAATCCACTTCTTAATGATCTCCTCTTCTTCTGGAAGAGTCTGCTCAATTGCCTCTTCTATCACTGTGGCTATCCCTTCAACTCTCTTATTTAGGTCTTTCTCTGTGGTTGCATTCTTAATCTTCTCTTCGAGCACTGCTCTGTACACATTCCCTATTTCTTCCTCACCTAGCCTTTCCACATCTCTTCTCTCCTTAAACTTCTGTCTCCTTGTCTTCTTATGTCTCCTTGCAAAAATTTAAATATTATTATTAAAATTGTTTATCTGTGAAATGGGCGGTAGTGTCATTTTTTCTTCATGTGTCTGTGGTGGAGTTACTTACTTGCAGAGAAAATACACACTCTAAGATAGCACGGAAAAGTTCATTTTGAGCAAGTTAATTAATGCAAACCAAAATTTTAGTAGTTGATGCTGGTTTATGAACAAAGATACTTAAGCATATAAATATTAAATAGAAAGATTTTAATACACATTTAAATATTTAATAATGCCATTAAGTCTTATTAATGTCATGTTATTATTTTTCAGATTAAAAATTCACAGACTTTCTCATCTTTCATCCTGATGAGGTAATGCATTTATCTTAATTATTTTCTGGGTATTTTTTATAAACATTTTGTGAATATTTAATATATTTTAAAAAATGGTTTTATTTTCCTCCTCTCTCTTCTGGATGGGTGGAGAGAAAGTTGGTTTTTAAGTAGCTATTTCATGTACAGGTTTGACCTCCACGTTTTGGACTTCTTTGGACTTCATCCCTGTGGGACTCCTAGAGTGGAGCACTTATAGGGAAAATCTGCCCTCCCTCCCCCAGTGAGCAATCCTCCCCCACCCTCCCAGAGCTTAGAGAACACCACAAGCTTAGAGAGAAGGACAGGGATGGGGAGAAGTGCGGACAACATCTTATTCAACATCTTTATTAATGACCTGGATGAGGGACTGGATTGCACCCTCAGCAAGTTTGCGGATGACACAAAACTAGGGGGAGAGATAGATTTGTTGGAGGGTAGAGAGAGAATCCAGAGGGACCTGGATAAATTGGAGGACTGGGCCAAAAGAAATCTGATGCGGTTCAATAAGGAGAAGTGTAGAAGAATCCCGAGCATTGTTACAGGCTGGGGACCGACTGACTCAGCAGCAGTGTGATGGAAAGGGACAGAGGGGTTTTGGTGGATGAAAGGCTGGATATAAGTAAACAGTGTGCCCTTGTAGCCAAGAAGGCTAATGTCATACTAGGGTGCATTAGGAGAAGCATTTCGAGCAAATCTAGAGAAGTAGTTATTCCTCTTTATTTGGCACTGGTGAGGCCACATGTGGAATATTGTGTCCAGTTTTGGGCCCCCCAGTATAAAAAGGATGTGGATTTGCTGGATCAGGTTCAGCGAAGGGCAACAAAAATGATTAAGGGTCTGGAGCACAAGACCTACAAGGACAGGCTGAGGGATTTGGGCTTGTTTAGTTTACAGAAGAGAAAACTTAGAGGTGATTTAATAGCAGCCTTCAACTTCCAGAAGGGAGCTCTAAAATGGAGGGTGAGAAACTGTTCTCAGTGGTGTCAGATGGCAGAACAAGGAGTAATGGTCTGAAGTTGAAGAGGAAGACGTGTAGGTTAGATATTAGGAAAAACTACTTTACCAGGTGGGTGGTGAAGCATTGGAATGCATTGCCTAGAGAGGTGGTGGATTCTCCATCCCTTGAGGTTTTTAAGTCCTGCCTGGACAAGGTCCTGGCTCGGATGACTTAGTGGGGGTTGATCCTGCTTGAAGCAGGGGGCTGGAATAGATGACCTCCTAAGGTCCCTTCCAGCTCTGTGGTTCTGTGACAGGGAGACGTGGAGCCCCACAGCCAGCAGCCAGGAGTGCAGCCCCTCAGCTGGTGGCAGGGGATGGGAGCACAGCCCATCTGCCATGAGCATCTGCAGGGCTGCACTCCTGGAGACCTGTGCTCACCTTGCCTCTTCCCCTGAGCGCCTGCCACCTCAGTCATTGGCAGCTCTTCTGCAGCCACCAGAGCAGAGCTCCACAGTTGGTGGCAGCAGGGAAGCCAACATCTACACAGCAGGGTCTAGAGGGAGATGCTTATGGGAAGAGGCTGAGCCATGCAGCCCTGTAGCCAGCAGTGAGGTCCAGAAGTGCAGTTCAGCTGCCATGAATCTCAGTGCACTCCCACAAGGCTGTGCTTCTAGCTCACGGCTGTGGCACTCTGCAGACACCCTGCCTCTTCCCCTCAGCACACCCCAGTGCCCACTTGGTCAATGTCAGCCCCTCTGTTGCTACCACTGAAGTGGAGCATGGCAGCCAGTGTCAGCAGAGGGGTCAGCATTGACCTCCCCTGGGCAGGCAAATTCCTTGATTCAGGAACAATTATGCCTCAAGGGTGACAGACTAGGGAGTTATAATATCTACTAGTTAATGCAATTTTGCTGCATAGACCAAATAGCATTAATCATTGATTGTATAGATACTTTGCTAACTCTATAGCAGTTTTTATTTGAGGATTTCTTAATAACTCGTGCTATAAAAACATGAGTTAACTCAAAACAGTTTTCATTTTGCAGATAGCTAAACTCATTTCTAGGGCAAGATCTTGAAAATGGAGTGAGCCAATATTTTAAGATGAAGCTTTTAAAGTAGAGAGAACAACATGAAGTCTTGTGGCACCTTATAGACTAACAGATATTTTGGAGCACAAGCTTTCGTGGGCAAAGACCTGCTTCATCAGATGCATGAGTGTGGGGGAGGGTGGTTTCAGAGGGGTATTTAAAGAATGGGGTCCTAGAAAAAGGGAGGGCCAGAGCTGACAAGGTCTATTCAGCAAGGTGGAAATGGCCCATTATCAATAGTAGGTATCAAAGAGGAAAAAACAAGTCAGACCAGACTGGGGAATATGAGCCATTGTCAGAGTCTAATGGGGAGATCTTAACACCCAGGGCAGAGAAGCTGCCTTTGTAGGCTGCGAGCCACTCCCAGTCTCTATTTAATCCATGGTTAATGGAGTCAAATTTTCAAATAAATTGCAGCTCAGGGACTTGTCTCTCCATTTGATTTCTGAAATTTCTTTGTTTCAGGACTGCCACCCTTAAATCTGCCACTGAGTGTCCAGGGAGATTGGAGTGTTCCCCCACAGGCTTCTGTACATTACTGTTCCCGATGTCTGATTTATGTCCATTTACTGTTTTACAGAGAGACTGTCCAGTTTGGCCAGTGTAAATTGCAGTGGGGCATTGCTAGCACATGATGGCATATATTATATTAGTAGACGTGCAGGTAAAGGAGCCCCTGATGGTATGGTTGATGTTAGGTCCTGTGATGATGTCACTGGTGTAGATATGTGAGCAGAGCTGGCAGCAAGGACTGTTGCAGGGGCTGGTTCTAGGCCTAGAGCCACTGGTTTGTGGTTTGTATTGGCTGGTGAGGATTTGTTTAAGGTTGGCAGGCTGTCTGTAGGTGAGGACGGGCCTGCCTCCCAAGGTCTGTGAAAGTGAGGGATCATTGTTCAGGATGGGTTGCAGATCACTGATGATGCGTTGGAGAGGCCTTAGGTGGCGGCTGTATGTGATGGTCAGTGGTGTTCTCTTGTTTTCCTTGCGAGGCCTGTCTTGTAGCAGGTGGCTTCTGGGTACCCGTCAGGTTCTGTCTATCTGTTTCCTCACTTCCTTAGGTGGGTATTGTAGTTTGAGGAAAACTTGGTAAAGGTCTTGTAGATGTTTGTCTCTGTCTGGTGGATCAGAGCAAATAAAGTTGTAACTTTACCATGGCATTGATCTTAGGTGTTATGTGCTGGCTGAGGAGTGTCAATCCTTACCCATGTTATATGTACTATATATGACACTATGGCTGTGGCCACACTTGGCCAAAATTTTGAAAGGGTCATGCTAATGGCCAAATCAGAGAATACTAATGAGGTGCTGAAATGAATCTCAGCTGATAGGAATAAGGGGATTTCAGTGTTTGCAGGGTCCTTTTGATGTTTGCAGGGTCCTTTCGAAAAGTGCCAATGTAGACGAGCCATGCGTGATCAAAACATGGCACTTTTGAAGTGCTGCGGCTGGCAGCATGCTAATTAGGCACTGAATATTCATTTCAGCACCTCATTAGTATTCTCTGATTTGCCTTTAGCATGGCCCTTTCAAAATTGTGGCAAGTGTGGCCACAGCCTATATGAATGATGAAACTGTACATAGAGATATCCTTATGCTTTGCTGCATACATATGTGAGATGTTTAATTCAAGACCTGATTGCAATCTATACGGTAGGCAGAGATACAGATACTGTGGGACCTTGAACCCTAGAGGCTCCTGTGTGTGCAGGTATTTGTGAGGTTTTTAAACACTGTATTTTATTGAAAATCATTCCCTTGATCTCCTTCATGCTCTCTCTCTCTCTCTCTCTGAAAAATGCTCATATGCAGTAGTTGTTGGTGTGGCATAGAAAATCTAACTAAAATAGGATAGATAGAATTATGTGCAATTACAGAATCACTTCCCATTTCATTAATGTTGATTTTTGCATTAAGTGATTGGGTTATTTGCTTTTATTCAAATACAAATTATAAAATATTAAATAAGTGTGAGAAAAGAGATGTAATTGAACCTCCCCTTGGGAAATAGAATGATATTACGGCTAAACAAAGGGGACTTGAAATCTGTATTTTTGCTTCCTCTGTAGTTAAGCAGCATTTTTAAAGTTGAATGGAATGCCTTAAACACTCATCTGCAAACCAACTCAACAGTTTTATTAATATATAAAGGTTACATAAAAATAAATATAAACTAATGCACAAACTCATTCCAGCAAGAATACATCAACTTTGTAACGTCAAATGGCAAAAGGGGCACACAGGAAAGCAACCAAGTGAGTAAATGTTGATTGAAAAGTTATCCTTTTTTGTGAGGAATCCTGCTGATAAAGAAACCTAGTGAGCGGCATTTGCATCCAAAAATTTGTAAAGGCAACTTATTGAGCTGAAGGAGAGTTTGCTTTCGGTGTCAATTAAATATTACTGATTTCCTCCTCCAAGCATCCAATCAGTGTCCTTGAAATTATAGCATGCAGCTTTCATAGCTTTTTCCTCCCAATGGCTACATCTACACTGGCCCCAAACTTCAAAATGGACACACAAATGGCCATTTCGAAGTTTCCTAATGAAGCGCTGAAATACATATTCAACGCTTCATTAGCATGCAGGCGGCCGCGGCACTTCAAAATTGACGCCGCTCGCCGCCCCGCGGCTTGTCCCGACGGGGCTCCTTTTCGAAAGGACCCCGCCTACTTCGAAGTCCCCTAAGTTATTCCATGGAATAAGGGGACTTCGAAGTAGGCGGGGTCCTTTCGAAAAGGAGCCCCGTTGGGACGAGCCACGTGGCGGCGAGCCGCGTCAATTTTGAAGTGCCGCGGCCGCCTGCATGCTAATGAAGTCCTGAATGTGCATTTCAGTGCTTCATTAGGAAGCTTCGAAATGGCCATTTGCGTGGCCATTTCGAAGTTTGGGGCTACTGTAGACACGGCCAATGAACTCTTACTCCTGTGCTGTACCACTGGCTGCATTGATTTTACTATTTGTTCTCTGAACTCTCCTCCTGGGATTGATATCAATGAGACTTTGGATCAGGACTCATGAGAGGAGGATCAGAACTGTTCAGATTGGTTAACATTCGCTTTTTTAATGACCTTAAGATTTCTACCCACCTGCCACCACCTTCTGTTTTCGCAGGACTGGTTCTTCAAATACCTCACAGAAGGTGTTAACATAAATGCTTATCCATATGTCTCCGGAGGAAAGGGACTAAGGGCTTGGACACGCTCAGTGTGCTATTTTCAAGTCTCCAGATCTTTGGTATTTGTTTCTAAGTGCTCATATTCCTCATTTAGTATGATATTTGAAATGCATACTAATCATGGAATTTTTTAAACCTGTTACTTCCAGAATGCATCTGTTCACTGTTTGTTTAATTTGAATGCTAAATTCCCCCTTTCAAGGGTCCATTCCTGTTCCCTCTGAAGCTAGGGGAAGTAGAATTTGAGCCAGAAGAAGTTAAGGGTATAATTGCAATGTGGCGTGAAGGTGAGCAGTATTCACCAATAAGATTTCCAAACTGTTCTGTTGCAGCTACTTCAACTGTAAAGTCACTTTTCAGTATCCATTTACGTGTACAGAGTATATTGTTTTCCTCCATTCACATATATACACAGTGCTGGAAAACTATTTTGATGCCTTTCACAAGAACCAGATTTGATCCACAATGTCCGGAATGTTATTAACATAACCACAATGAGAACGTTACTTATGGAAGTGCACATTGGCACAGAAACTAGATTTTAAAGACTCTCTATGCACCCAAACCTATTCCCAAGGAATTTTGACACTGATTTTTATGGATTGATGATCAGGCATTGCTTATAAAAACTGTTAACTAGAGACAGTCAATTTTTGTGATGAATCTGCTTTTTTATTGGAATTTGTAGTTTAATTTAAATGTTTTGCAAAAATTTGCTAATTTTTCCTAAATTTTCAATGGGAAATTTTTGAAATGAATTTGTTTCAGTGTTATAGTTTCCTTTAATTTTACTAATGTAAAAAAGTATTAACTTTCTCATTTTAACCTATTTCATTTAGACTTTTATAATCTTTTAAATGTTTATGATATTTTATTTAACAGTTTAATTTATACATTAGCAAAACACTTTTTCCTATCAGAATGAAACATTTTGACATTATCAAAACAAAATGGTATTAAGTTTCTGTATAAAATAATTTCAGAATTTCCATTTCACAGAAAATTTTGCCATTTCAACTTTATCTTTCAATTTAGAATAGAAACAAATGTCATTGTCAGAATTTCCCATGGAACAGAAATGATTTACAGTCAGCTCTACTGAAAACTTGCTCGTGCTTGGTGCTTCATTTTTATTAGTTGATTAGAGTGTTCTAGTAGTATGCAGATTGTTTTTCTTTTTAGGCAAAATGACTCTTCCTCTCAGAATAAAAACATCTCAGCTTTCAAGCCTGAAAACAGAACTGAATTTTAATGGAGGCCAAAAAGTACATTAAATCCAACAGGTTTTTCCTCTCTCTTTCTAATTAAAATACATTTAACCCACTTGACAAAAAATACTTTAAGATCAAGATAAAACATGGATTATTGTCAAGGTGAATGGAATATTGTTAAAGTTGTAGCTTTGTTGGGGACATTGGTTTTATACAGAAATCCATAGTAAGATGTCAATGTCCCTGGCAATATATATAAATTTACTATATTTCGCAATTGATTAGATTCTGATCTTTTATATACTAGTAATAATTCAAAGTAAATCCAGTACAGTCAGTGGAGTTTGAGCACTGTAGATATCCCATGTATACACAGAGATGAGAAAGATGATCTGCCAAGTGGTAGTCACTGTGCCAAATTCTGTACAACTCTAGTCAATTGCACTGAATTTTACCAAATATAAAATGGATTAATACTAAAACATAGATCTTCAGAGTCCAGCCTATTGTGAATATACCCTTTTCATGGCTTGAGAGGGCAAGACTGGGTTAGACACTAGGACAAATTTTCTGATTTTTTTTTTTTAAATCACAGTTTGGAAGATATGTCAGAGCTTACTGAGAAGTGTGCAGTTGAACATAAGGCAATTTGCTGCAAAACGAGCAGTGCTTTCTTTGCGCTGCTACTGAGTACTGGTACCTCAGCAGCCACAGCCATGGGATTGGCTGGGATGGTAGGGCAGGGAGCTGGCTGAGTACCGGCTCCCTTAAAACAAACAAATAAACAAACAAACAAACAAGGCATTGAAAACAAGGAATCACAATGTTCTTGCTACTCACTGTAACATAAAAGGAGAAGAAAACATGAGGCACTGAGCCACTGAAGTCCGTAAATTGTGTGAGAAAGTTTTAGCAGAGTAGTTAATTTAAAAAAATATTTGCCTACACCTTAGCTATGTTGAACACATGCTATGCTTATTATAGCACGCTTTCTTGCTCAAATCCAATCTTTCACTTATTGATTCATGATGGTATTTAAAAAGCAGGCTCGCCATCACACAAACCTTGTGAGAGAGAAGAATAAAGAGAGGATAAACATTTCTCCGTGAAGTTCAGAAAATGTGTAAGATCCCTAACTCAGCTTCTCCTAAAAACTGAAATCTGGAAACAGATGGTTGAAGAATGGGTAGCTTACAGGACTGTCGGGCAATCAACAATAGAAACTAATTACCATATATTCCTACAAACAGTACCTAAGCAGGTACTTTTTGACACAAGTTCTTTGACTGACTAAGAGTTTTCTCTTCAGGGAGCAAAGTTAAAAGCCATGGCTGTGTCTACATTACAAAAATAACTTTGAAGTTGAGCGTCTACACACATCCTACTTCGAAGTAGGATGTGTGTAGACGCTCAACTTCAAAGTTATTTTTGTAGTTAACTTCGAAGTAAGGGAAAATGCATGTAGACTCTCTGCTGACTACTTTGGCGTGGTGCCTAACTTCGAAGTTAGTTCCTAGTGTAGGTGCATCCCATAACTAGTAAAATACTTCAAGAAGAAAACATCAGATCTCTTCAAAAGAGCCTGTGGTAAGAATAGATATCTGACAACTTCCATAGTTAACTTTGCTGGCAAAAGGAAAAGTAGCATTCCAAAAAGTTCTCCCTTTTGACAAAGTATGAAGTAGCCACAGAGACCGGGGTCTAAAATCACACTTGTCTGTGAAAAAGCTGCAACAGGAATTGAGTAAAATAGCTTTTTCTGCTCAATTCTTCCATCAGAAAGGAGGTTGACATGTTTTTCCACCGGTACGATCCTCCAATTCCAACTCAGTCAGGGCATACCTTCCCTTTTCTGACTGAGAAGAACATGTGCATCATTTACTACAAGAATACTCAACAACTGGGGCAATTTATCCAGGGCTGTGGTTGATTCTCCATACCTGACAATTCTAAAAGCAAGAATGGATATTTTTCTGAAAGATATGCTTAAGTTCAAACTGGAATTAATTTGAGGAAATTCATTATATAGGAAATCAGACTAAATGATACTACAGGTTGAACTCCTGTAACCCAGAACTCTCTTATTTGGCAACATCCGTAATCTGTCATGGTTTAGTTAGCTGGATGACCACTTACTATGGATTTGGCCAAGTTTCCCGTGGTTCCATAAAGTTTTTTTGCAGCCACCAGTCCTGGCTGTCAGTCTTCTGTGCTCTTTTTTAGCTGTAATTTACCCCAAATGCCTTCTAAGAGCCTAGTAAAAAGTGGAAATGTTGGTAATGCTGCTGGACAATATTGATCTCACATGGTTTGGCAATCCTCTCATCTGGCAGTGGGTCAGGTCCCAAGGGTGCTGGATCAGAGAGGTTCAGCCTGTACTGATCCCTTCCAGCCCAGGAATCTATAAGCTTCACATATGCTCCAAATTCTGTAATATTGTAACATATATCTTTGAACATTGTTTTAAGCCATGACTACATCAAAATGGTGTAGTTTCCCAGTGATTTCTGGGCCCATTTCACTTTCCTAGATATGGGGGTTTTACAGCACAGAGAGGTTGTTTTAAAGACATGGTGGATGTAAGGGCTAGAGAGGAAATTCTACTGGATTTTCTAGGAAATGTTCCTGTGGAGAGTGGCTGTTGTCCAGCTTCTCCCCACTCCTTGACCAACTACAAGCCTGAAAACACATTATTATATGAAGTCAGAGGGGAGTCATAGTTGCTCCCTCTGATAGAATCTTGGTCAACGTAATGGATTATCTTCTCTCATCTTATCAAGAGCAAAAAGCGAGAGAGCGAGATGATGGCACAGAACTGAATTCATTTGACAAGATGTGTGAATTTTACGTGGTTTTCTGGGAAGTGCTAGCAATTTTGCAGTCTTAAAAAAGTCCTAAATTAAAATGTGATTACAGAAAAAATCAGATTTAATTAGGTTATTAAATTGTAACTAAAGATTTGTAATCTTTTATATTTGTTCAGCAAATTTAATGCCTACTTTATCAATGTGTGTACAATAACATAAATTGTAGCCCATAAAATTGGTTGTATAGATGTGAGAGAATTAGTTTTTGCTTTATTAGGTGATACAAATACTATGAGTGATTGATTTTTTAAATCAGTTTTTGTATTTGACAAGTCAGAGAATATGAACAAAACTTTTCAATTTAGTTACTGTGGTGTCACTCACATAATCAATAAAATATTGTGTTTTACTTAGATCTTTATTATGGACAACATCTCTTTAGTTAGTTTTTGTTTTAGAGAAGAGAAAAAAGAAAATGAGATGGTTCATTTTCTTCTGCTTCAGTGGGTGCAGTAGAAACAGATCTTGCTATAGAATGTTAATAATGGCACAAGAATCCCATTTACTAGAAAAACCTTTGTTTCTTGCTGAGATTTTAGAAGGCTGCCAGAGACCCATCGTGTTCTAGTGACTAGAGGAACATTTTTACTTGATTAGAGTAGTTTAAAGCAATGAAGTAGATGGTGTTTTGTGTTTATTTCATCCTTTGCACCTGAACAAAAGAATCTGGCTGTACTGGGATAGCAAGAACACTAGCTTGAAGCAGCATGCTGTTACTGAATAGTCCTGGTGTAAAAGGTAATGGTATCAAGAGACACTTTAACTTTCTGCTGCTAACAGATTCTCCTGCAGTACTGTAAATCAACTTTTTTACGTGTAGCACAGAAAATCACAATATCAAACTGGCATGGAGAGAAGTGTATTGCCGAACAGTTTCTAGGAATGAGAAAAACAAGGTAATGGATTAGAAGTCAGTAGATGTTGAACCTCTCTAGTCTGGCAGCCTCAGGACCTGACCTTTGCCAAACCATATGAGATCAATATTGTCTAGCAGGAATACCAACAGTTCCACTGCTTGCTGGGGCTCTTACAAGACATACATAACAGCAATCATGTAGCACTTTAAAGACTAGCAAAATGATTCATTAGTTGATGAGCTTTCGTGGACAGACCCACTCCTTCTGAAGTTGTGGGTCTGGCCCATGAAAGCTCATCACCTAGTAAATCATTTTGTTAGTCTTCAAGTGCTACAGGACCGCTGTTTCATGTTGTTAGAATACAGGCTAACACAGGTACCTCTCTGTTACAAGACATTTAGGGGTAAATTAGAGCTAAATAACATCACAGAATACTGAGCGTCAGGACTGGGGGCTGTAAACAAACTTTATGGGACTGCAGGAAACTTGCCGCGCCCCCCCCATGATAAGTGGACATCCAGCAAGCCAAAGTCACGCTGGACCAAAGATGTTGCCAGACTAGGGTTCAACCTGTACTTACATTTTTTTTAAATTGAAACTTTGACAATGTAAATTGAAAATGGTACACAAAAGGACCTGATAGCTAATAACTGCTGAATTCCCAAAACTCACATTAAACTCCATAGGTCTGGATCAGGCTGACACACATTGGCTACGTCTACACGTGAAGCCAACATCGAAATAGGCTATTTCGATGAGTAACGTCTACACGTCCTCCAGGGCTGGCAACGTCGATGTTCAACTTCGACGTTGCGCGGCACCACATCGAAATAGGCGCTGCGAGGGAACGTCTACACGCCAAAGTAGCACACATCGAAATAAGGGTGCCAGGCACAGCTGCAGACACGGTCACAGGGCGGACTCAACAGCAAGCCGCTCCCTTAAAGGGCCCCTCCCAGACACAGTTGCACTAAACAACACAAGATACACAGAGCCTACAACTGGTTGCAGACCCTGTGCCTGCAGCATGGATCCCCAGCTGCCGCAGCAGCAACCAGAAGCCCTGGGCTAAGGGCTGCTGCCCACGGTGACCATAGAGCCCTGCAGGGGCTGGAGAGAGAGCATCTCTCAACCCCTCAGCTGATGGCCGCCATGGTGGACCCCGCTATTTCGAAGTTGCAGGACGCGCAACAACTACACAGTCCCTACTTCGACGTTGAACGTCGAAGTAGGGCGCTATTCCTATCCCCTCATGGGGTTAGCGACTTCGACGTCTCGCCGCCTAACGTCGAAGTTAACTTCGAAATAGTGCCCGGCGCGTGTAGCCGTGACGGGCGCTATCTCGAAGTTAGTGCCGCTACTTCGAAGTAGCGTGCACGTGTAGACATGGCTATTATATCATTCCTTAGCTGTCAGTCAGTCTAGGTATGAGCAATAATTATAACTGAGTCCATGTTTGTCAGCACCAGAGAACCACAGGAATTATATAAAGTATGAATTGGGTGATCAAAAACCCCTCATCACTGAGCTAATTCTACTCTGATTGGTCAGTTAGGCCAACTGTGAGCAATTTTCGAAATCCCATTTTACCTCTCCCCATTGCCAATGGCTGCAGTGCTAGAGAATGAAGCCCAGTACCTGGTTTGTTTAATTTTAATTAGCATGTGGAATGAAGGAGGGCAGACTTTCAAATGGTTGGTCCCTGTAATCCTTTCAGTTTTTGATCAACTGACAAGGCAAGCATAATATTTATCCATTTCTCCATCTTCTGAATGCCCAGCTTAAAAAAAAATCCATTTCCCCCCCTTTGCTGGAGCATGAAGATTGCTGAAATAATAATCGTTTGAACCAGCAGCGTCCTCTTGAATAAAGGAAAAGCCATTGCCCAGTTCAAGACAATGACATGGTTGTAGTGGGCAATGATGTTATTTGCTCCCAGAATATCTGGCGGTTTAATTATTACAGAAGTGATCAACTGCTTTTTATATTTACACCATTCTAGTGTAAGTCTCTATGACTTGTCAGTTTGGCATAACCTTTTATGCAGTTGACAGGGGCTAATAAGGTGTCATTAAGTGGGTGGTTCACAATGGAGCTTGCAGATGTGTATATCTCAGGCCAGAATTTGTCTGGCTTTTCTATTGACAAGTAGATCATGCTTGAAAACTGACAGAGTTTTGGAAGGAAGAAATACAGAGCACAGTTGGAATTCAAGCCTTTACTACCCTCTGTGGTTTAAAATATTCACTATCAACAACAAGGGAAGATCTAAGAAAAACATATATAATTTGACAACTGAAGTGCAAAACAGAGCTTTGGGAATTTTATGACCCTGCTGGTGTTTATGCTTATGCTGCATATCAAATAAGTTAAAACTAAATCAATATTTATGGAATGCTGTGTATTTGCTAGGGAAAAGAAAATCAAACTGGTGAACTGGCAAGTATCAGTGGCAGAGTTAAACATTCAGCTTCATTTTAGTTGAAATAAGCCAGTTTACATCCATCAATAAGAAATGAAAACATTTTCTATGCAGGCCATTAACAATGTGCACTTAGAACTTGTGCAGCCTGTCACCAACAATATGAAATAAATGTATAAAATATAGATACTAGTAGATTTCCCATAAACTATTTAGTTATTTTGTTAGTTGTATAGGCCCATGAACTGTTGTCCTCTTCCATGTCATTGGACACCAACACAGAACACCTGCAGTTCCTAAGCAATGCTAAGACATTTCTTAATAAGGAAAGGGAAGCTTTTCATTTTTTATGGCACACAAATGATGCAGATGTAGTCTTTTCTCATATAATTAATGTTGTTGTTTTGTGGTGACAACTTACCACTGAATGCCTCACAGTATGCTTCATTTTGAGTCTTTTAGACCAAAAAACTATTGGGTCCTCTGTCAGGTCAGGGATTGGTTTGCCTGTAAGAAGTATATGATTTTAAAAATAAGACACAGATGTTTCAGAAGCTGAAGTTTTGGCTTGTGTCTATTGGTTTATTTTATAAAGAGAAGTCAGACTACATCAGTATCTAAATATCAGCCATCTAGTGCATAGGGTGACATGGATTATAGTTGGCATAAAAAGAAAGGAATTATCTTCGGATCAGTTTTCTTTGTTCATCAGATTTGATGGAGAAGGAACTGTTAAAGACAAGTGCGTAGAAACAGAATTAGTTTGATAAGGAATGTAAGATGCTGGAATTTTTTTTTGCTGCAGTGAAGGACACACATCATGGAATAACATGGAGTGAAGCCAGATAATCTTATTGGTCAGGTTTATGAGCCAGCAGCCAAATGTGTAGCAAAAAATGCTGGTGTCCAGACCATAATCACTTGTGATGCTTCCCCCTCCTCCGATCACTTATCTGTATTCTCAGGGAGTGAATTCTAATCACCACATCTGCTGAATCCCACATTATTACTGATAGAGTAAAATCATCCTCCTCTAAGCCAGCCCCAAAGGGGCCCATTAGTACAGAGTTATGCACAGAAAAAGACTCTGTCTCGGCTCTGTGCATAAATAGTTGGGCCTAAAGACACAATACAAACCACTACCTCATCAAAGTTACACACTCAACACTTGATCATTTGTATGACTGGCTTTGACCTCTTTATTATTATTTTCAAGTGTTAGACCCCATCACGACTAGGGGAAATAGTAAGTGTAGGGTTCTGCCAGTGACATATTGGCTAATTAACAGAGAATCAAAGGCATGAGTAAAGTTTAGAAGGCTATTTGTGAGACCTCAGACATAAGCTATAAGAAAAGCTTTCCAAGTTCCTGAGAGAGAGAAAGAACTCATGTCAAGCATCCTATGCAAGTTTGTACAAAACGGCAAGTTTCTGTTAAAAATATTAGAGAAAAGTAGTCCCTGGTATTTTAGAAGAAGCAACTGATTAATAAACTGAAATGCACTATTTTCCATGCCTCTTTTTAATTGCTTCATTAAACAAATTCCTGTGTAGTTGAAGTTGCATACGCTAGGGCTGAATCCACAGGTGAAAAAGTTCAGAAATATCTTTCCACCTGTTTTTGTGTTCTCTCTGTGAATGCTAAATATACTCACGACTTTGATCAAAATGTGATGTTACACGCAGTAGTGTTCAAACCTGATCTTACAATGGTAACATGATCAATGGCATGTAGGTGGGCTAAGGAAGTGACATGCGAGGCTAGTAAAAATAATTCAGTTGAACAGTTTTCTGTTGGAAAATGCTGAGTGGACAGAATTGCATTGCTGCAATGGGAATATATGGATTCCAGCAACACTTCCAGTATAATCATGGGAGGCTGGCCTGCCTGGTTTCCTGCCAGTTCATCTGCCAGGTAGTCCACCTGTAAATGGACAGGCAGGCAGGAAATCAAGCAGGTACACTGAAAAACTTGCAGCCTTTCTATTCCTGCCAGACTGGTTTGCTGCTTGCCAGCTTCTTTGCCAGCCATCTAAAAAAAGAGCAAGCTTGTCACTGGCCAGCTTCCTGTCTTCCTGAACCACTTGCTGGCTGGCAGGCAAGTTACCCTGCTGCCTGGTCACCTGGCTGCCTAGTTACCCAGCTGTCCTTTTGCTGCCCATCTTCCCAGGGGTCCAGCTAGCTGATGGTCAGGCAGGCTGCCTTGACGTCTGGCCAGAGGGCATCAAAATTCTGCGGTGATGCTGATCTGGCCAGCTCTGTGACACACACTTTAGAACTGCTTTTTCTCACACGTCTTTTTTTTCCCCTCAGACTGTCCATCTTATCTCCAGATTTGCATCTTGCCATCTTCACAGCTCACTAGTAATTTGAGGAGCATTGCAACTTTGAATAAGCAGCCCATTTTTTTCCTGCTGGGAAGCACTCACTTTACCTATCCATGGGCTTCCCAGCCCTGCTGTCCCAAGTGTGCTTCTGCTCCCATTGCCTTTTGCAAGACAGCAGGAGCTCATGTAGCAACAGTGACCTGCCAGAGCTGGACCTATCATAAAGTAATCATTGCCAGTTTGTACATTTTTAAACACTGAGGGGAACAATGTTGGAATGTGTCAAATTTTGCTGTTTATTAAATGATGGAAGCTGCTGGTGTTGGTCTCAGCATTGTTTTCCTTAGATCATATCCTAGGTAATTAAATCCAGGTAATTGCCCAGGTAATTAAATCCAAAATACTTAGAAGTAATAATTTTAGAGAAAGGAGAGACACAAAGACAGACTCTGTCCAGATGTCCTGACCATTCAATCCTCTTCACCCCCGCAGTCCCCACCTCATGCCTAGTAAATGCTCCCATATAATGAGAAACTTGCCAATTCTCAACTGGACTAAAATACCCCAGGACTGGACCAGGTGGTGGGAGCTATTTAGGAAACAGACGCTGAAGTAGCCATGGGCAAACAATAGGGACCAGCTTGGTGGCAGACCCTGAACCACTGGAGCATCCTAGTTCTGCAAACAAATGAGATTCTTCTGTGGTTGGTTTAAAATTTTTGTGCAAAACATGGGTAAGTCGTAAGAAAACATACAATCCAAGAATGGGCCTCACAGTGAAGGTAATCTTTCCTCCACAGGAAATCTAAGGGACAAGCTGGTGAGCTTTTCCCATTTGTGTCAATTACTGTAATGTCTTTTCCTTTATTGAAACATCTTTTCCTTTTCTGTGGCTTGCAGTCCACACAAAGCTCAGCCCTACTACTTACTGCGGCTACACGTGTTGGGTGCTATTTCGATGTTAACATCGACGTTAGGCGGCGAGACGTCATAGCCGCTAACCCCATGAGGGGATGGGAATAGCACCCTACTTCGAAGTTGAACGTTGAAGTAGGGCACGTGTAGACGATCTGCGTCCCGCAACATCGAAATAGCGGGGTCCGCCATGGTGGGCATCAGCTGAGGGGTTGAGAGACGCTCTCTCTCCAGCCCCTGCGGGGCTCTATGGTCACCGTGTGCAGCAGCCCTTAGCCCAGGGCTTCTGGCTGCTGCTGCGGCAGCTGGGGATCCAAGCTGCATGCACAGGGTCTGCAACCAGTTGTCGGCTCTGTGGATGTTGTGTTGTTTCGTGCAATTGTGTCTGGCAGGGGCCCTTTAAGGGAGTGGCTTGCTGTTGAGTCCGCCCTGTGACCGTGTCTGCAGCTGTGCCTGGCACCCTTATTTCGATGTGTGCTACTTTGGCATGTAGACGTTCCCTCGCAGCGCCTATTTCGATGTGGTGCTGCACAACGTCGATGTTGAATGTCGACGTTGCCAGCCCTGGAGGATGTGTAGACGTTATTCATTGAAATAGCCTATTTCGATGTCGCTACATCGAAATAAGCTACTTCGATGTTGGCTTCACGTGTAGACGTAGCTTCTGTGTGCCTGCAGGAAAGGTGCTTGTTAAATTTCATTTTCAGTCATGAACTATTTGATTCTAGTTTCCAGGGGGAAAGATGGGTGCAGGTAAGATGGGTGCAAACCTGGAGGTTCTGGAGCACCCCCCACATCCCTACTTTCTGCATCTATGTCTCTGGCTCCTGTCCAATTGCTTCCTTAGCACTGCCTGTGTTCCCTCCTGGGCATGGAGAGAAACTTCCCTATGGAAGAAGGTAACCTAGGGTGAAGAAACCTCATTCTAAAATAATCAGGGGGTTATTTTAGATAAAAATGAATTAGCCAAACTGTTTTTTTAAACAGTGAAAACACTTCCACGGTCCATCAGCCTTAAACTTTCCTGATAGCATGATTTTACACTGGCCAATATTTAGCCTGCTGAAAACTTGATTTTCACCTCCTGCTTACAGCTCCACAGCCAGATGACTGAAAGTCATGTAGAAAGGAGTATTTTACATTTCCTAGCCGCAATCTCCCTTTGTATTGTTGACTGGATGGGGGGAGTGCATTTCACCCACGGAAAGCAGTCATGTTCCTTCTAATCTTTTCCATCCATGTGCTGAATTATTTTAAGTGCACCGAGACATGTACAAATGTGCACCACCAGTAGAAATAAAATCAAGCTGTGGGTGCTCTGCTAATCAAAAGAGTGGCATTTGAGT
Source organism: Carettochelys insculpta (assembly GCF_033958435.1). NCBI lineage: Eukaryota > Metazoa > Chordata > Testudines > Carettochelyidae > Carettochelys > Carettochelys insculpta. The sequence goes on from NC_134149.1 coordinate 39,598,442, forward strand.
CTCTCCTGCATGGCCTTTTGTCAGGCGGTGTCTAGATTCAGTCTGGTTGCTAGCAGCATGATGTAACTGAGGGCTTACCAAATTGCAGATGGCTGCTCATTTGCAAATTCACAGCAGAAAACAAGCAGTGCAGATGTGGTTCTGCCTCCAAAAAACACCCTGTTGCTAGCTCATTATCCCTGACAAAAATTAGGGACAAAGAGCTGGAGACAGAGGGGGCTTTTGCCAGCAGAACCATGTCTACTGGTTGTTTTCTGCCGCTGATATGCAAATGTGTAAATGTTGGGGATAATTTGTTTTTGGAGGATTCTATTAGAGAGGAGCAAAAGAATGACAATAAATGTAATGCTCACGTTACCTTTAACAATTTGACATGGATTCAAATGCAGAATCTATCCCACACCCACATGCTGTTTCCAATACGATTAGCCATGGTTTAGTATTCATTGGTAGTAGGCGCTCATGCTGAAGCCTAGGGAGGCAGGGTTGGGCTTCAGGGTCTCAGCTCCAGCCTGAGCTGCAACTTCCAAGTACAGAAATACCTCAGAGCTGACCTGTCTGCATCAGGCAGCAGCACAGATCCCCTCACCTCCCTTAGAAAAGGCAGCAAATAAGGGAATGGGAAGAAGATCAAGCAGCATCCTAATATGCATGGGTGTAGCACCCCATCTCACCCTTCTCAAATCCCCCCCTGGGATTCTGCCTATTACTAACCTGAAGAGGGAGTGGAACCTGCAGAGGCTGGGAGTAGAATTCCTGGTGTCTGGTGAAGTCAAGAAGCTGACACATGACAGGCACAGCTGAGCCTTCCCTGTGCTATGAACAGGTATAACAAGGTGACTCACAAGCCTGGGAAGTGTGACAACCCCTGGACACCATTGTCATGGCATTGTATATTTTTAGCTTCCCACTGTGAGACTTTCCCATTCTGTCTGTGACACCTAAGGCTGTTTCTATGCCTGCAGTCGTACAAGTGTGTGAATTACAGGGAATTCTAATAATGGCTTTTCCCTTGTTCCTGGACAAAAGTCACTTGTGGCTATGCTGACTGCTACTGAAAGATGGAAAGCCCTGAAGGTCCTGACAAGCTATGATATTAGGGCTCCTAGTCTGGGATGAGCAGTTCCCACCAGGAAGCATAATTATAAGTATACTTGCCTCTGACTTGTCTTCCAGACCACCTTTGGAGCAAGTAATTAAGTTATGCTGTGTGACCCAAGTGGAATGAAGTGACTCTTGACAGCTACAGATTCAGGGAGCAAGAACTAGTTGGAGTTGCCCCCTGGCTTGCGTACAGCTCACTGAGCTCTTCCTCCCTGGGCTGATACAACATTTGGGTCAGCGTGGAGGCATATCACTGTCCCTATCTGGATTTACCAGTAGCTTGGATTCTACTGCTCCTCCCATGGGAATCTCCAGCAACGCTTGGCCACTGCAGACTGAAGTGTTGATGCAGTGTACTCCCCAGAGATAGGGGAGACGGCTGTTCACTTACATGTCCGTGCTTGGTCAGCTTCTGCACTCCACAGTCCAGTCCAGCATTACATCACTAGTGGAAGGAGGACAATCCGATTGGGCAACAGAGCCCCAGGATGTGTTTTAATGATCATTACTTACTTGAATGTAGGGATTTCTTCCAAAGGACTTCCCTGATTTATTTCCTTTTGCATCCCCTTGCACGTGGACTCAAGAATATCCCATAGAAAAATGTTGGCAACTTTGTTGCAAATCCTCTTTGGGGGAAACTGATCAAATTTCTTAAACGGCTTGAAACCACATCATGAGTTTTGTATGGTTTTGACAAATCTAAAACAATTTTTGATTTAAAAATGAAAAGCAGACACATTTCAAGTGTTTTCCATTTCATTTAAAAACCTCACACAACAGTTGAGCATGAGATATTCACGCTTTCTAACAACACATTTGTTCTATTCCCTATCCTGTAGAGTAAGCTGTGCAGTTTTGTATTGCAGCTTTTGCCAAAATTACTCATCCTTCAAACAAATTGCCAGCAGAAGTGATTATGTTTGACAAATTGATAAAATAATGAATGGGTAACTAAGTTGTCCCTCAAGATCCAACAGACCAAGAGTCCTTAGTTATGGCAGAGGGTAAAATTCAGCTGTGGATATCTCATTCTGTATACAATAGTGCCACCAAGGGCAGTGGAATTACTTGGATGAATCAGGATGAGTAACCTAATTCAGCTCTCATTGAAGTCAATGGGAAAATGGAAGACCAGGCCCCTGTCACATAAGGGTTCCAGGTTGACCCTTTGGCTGTCATGCCACTTCCCCCTCCCACTGCCCCAGCTTCCTTCATAGCCTCATTTTAAGAAGTCCTCTTGTCCTTAGAGCAATGTAAAAACCAAATACAAACTGGAGAAAGAAAGTACAACAAAGGCACAATACCATTACCCAGCTTTTATGATAATTTCCTTTATTGCTTCGGCAGTAGCATATTATTTTCAGTGTTTTTTTCATCATTTGTGCTTTCTACTCTTTCTCTGTTATTTTATCAGCTGATTTCGATATCTTGGAACTCTTTCTCCTTTCTATCTCTATCTTCATTTTTTCCCCTCACCATTTCATTGTCTATCGTCCTGTAGACCCAGTGCAATAAGGAGGTTTGTGATGCTGGTAAGCCAAATGCCAGCTCTGGTCAAAGCCATAGGCAACACCTAAGCATTGACAAACATGCAGCAAGACGCCAAACCTGCTCGCTTGTGATAATGTAGATCCAAGAAGACGTTAAAATATATTAGAAGGTATTTAGTTCTTTAGCTCCATGAAAAAAACGGTGGGATAGTGGATATTGCTTCACTCATGAGTATCCCTGCTACCGTGTAAAAGCAAACATTTGTATTGCATATTCTCCTATAATTGATTAACCCATTAAACAAGAAAAAAGCTTTGTGTAATCAAAATAAACCACTTTAACAGGAAAGCCCTATTCTCTGAAAGTGGAACGCTAATGGTCATTGTGTATGAACTCAAAGATCAAAGTCTTTGAGTATGTTCTTCATGAAAGAGAGGACAGGAGGGCTGTCTGGTCATCTGGGTTTCTTTGAGAAGATGCTATAAATATGGACACAAGGAAAACTGCTTAATCTATGCATTGTATGAATCCTAGAATGACAGTATAACCAATCAAGTAAATGGAGATCTTGGAAGTTACTTGGCTTTCAACTGAAATTATTACACTCTAGCTTCCTTTTGAAATTATAGACTGATACTCACCTCTGCCTATTTTTTACCCACTTGAACTGCTCAATAACTTTCATTCCTTTTTCTTAGCTAATAGACCTTTAGCTAGTTCACTCTAGAATTGAATACCAGCATTATCTTTGGTGAGAGAGGAAGGTTAGAAATCCACCCGAGTGAGTGATTGGTCTCTTGGGACTCAATGTAACCTGAATATTTTGTGATTTTTGGTGTAAGTGGTCATTTATCACCTAGTCCACCTTGCCTGGGTAGACTGTCTGTGACTCCATTATAAAGCTATTGCCGTATGTTGGGAGTTTATATTTGTTACGGAATCGGTGAAATCTAATCATAGAACATGCCACCAGCTGAAGTGTCTGCCATAAGTGTGCCAGTTTTTGAGCCACCCAGACATTGTGTCAGGGTGATACATTCTTCAATCCTTTTTCAAGCACCTTCTGTCATCTTATCACTGTTTTGATCATATCACTCTTTTCTCCTGTATTTTCCTTCTACAATACAACTTCAGCCTCACAGTGTCCTTCTGCCTGAAGTGTCTCTTCCATTAATCTTCTCCCCACATATTTGCTTCCTGACTTTTTACCTGAACTGCACATTGTGCTTTTCCCCTCCCTATGTTACACTGCTGTATTGTCCTCCCCATACCCCCTAATCATAATGTTCTAGCTCCTTTTCTGAAAATGATCTTTTCTGACCTCCATAGATTGATGCTTTCCCCAGCACTGTCTTTGCCTATAGATGACATTATCCTATTGTCTTTCCCGTTAGTCTGTTCCACAGGTTTTCTGGCTTCTCATCTTTCAGCTTTGTCTGTCTCCTAATTACATTTTCTAGTACTTCCTCCTTTAAGTCATGTACAACACATTATAATTCTACTACGCCTTTCTACATTCTGCTCTGTACTTCTCCACTTCTCCTCCCTATTGTCATATCCTCACAGATACCATCTTGATGAATAAATTATCAAGATTGTTCTACAAGAAATCTGCCATGTGGTATGTGACCTCTTAAATCTGAGAGTTAGTTATGAATCCCATATTAGAACTACATGAGCTGTTCTTCTGCAGTCGTGTCAATCTATTGCAGCAGCAGGTTCATCTGAATATGCACCATTGTTGTTTTGTTTTCTTGCTCTGCTTTTTGTCATCATTTTAGGACAAAATAGATGAAGAATAGGAGGTTTTCACATAAAAGAATTGATCCAAACCTTCACATAGTACTCAAATTGAACCACTGCAAGGCTTACTTGAGATACAAAATTAAAGATTTACATCTTTGTAGATACATATATTTTTTCCTTCTATCCCTCTGCTATTTCTAGTTTGGTCATGAATCAGAGAGATTGAGGTATCACTAAGACTTATGTACTTACTTAAACCCTTGTACGCCAAGTCCAAGTGGAGCATAAGTCATCTACAAGTCTCTTCCAATTCACTCAGTCTTGAGACAAAACTTCTAGCTGACACCAGGAGTACCCCAGTTATTGTCCTGCAATCTCAGTAGATCTTCTCCACATTGTCTGAGGTCTTGCTGTTTTGCATTTTCCTTGTGGAGCCATGTCAGAGCTTGATGGTCTATGCTGGATGGTGGTTTTCTGAGAGCGTAGCCTAGCTATCCCCACTTGCTCCTCTTGATTTGAATGTCAAGTGGTTCTTGTCCTGCTCTGTTCCAAAATTCCTCATATGTGACAAAGTCTTGCCATTTGATGTGAAGGATGTACCTCAGGCATCTGTTTATGTATGTCTGTAGCTTGTGATTTGAAGACTTTTTAGTACGCCAGGTCTCGCATCCATACAAGAGCACACTCTTCACATTTCTGCTGAAGATCTGCAGTTTCATCTTCACAGATATTATTTGTGAACTCCATATGGGATGAAGAGTTGCGAATGCAGCTGTTACTTTCCCTAACCTGGCAAGATCTCACAGAATGAGACTTTACCTATAGTAGACAAGAAATCTACAAAACACAGTTCCACTCCCTACAAAAAGCAAAGGAAAATAAATTACTTCACACCACAGGATACTACAACAACAACAACAACAGCTCAACGAACAATATTGTTAAACTTACCAGCTACAAACTCAGCCCAGCAGAGGAATCTCTATTATCCCAGGGTCTTTCTTTCTGTCCCACTTCCTCCATGAACTTAATACAATTCTGTGGTGACCTTAAAGCCTTCTTTTGCCATCTCTAAAGGAATTCTTCCAGCACACCTATGAACATCAGGCTGACTTGCTTGACCCCCACCCCCCAACACCAAAAGAAGAACTCTGTGTGAACTCCCCAGATGGCCGTAGTGAAAGTCTGGATTTCTACATTCAGGCTATGTTTACACTAGAAGCAACTGTTGGCAGAGGTTACTATTGACAGGGAAATCTTGACAGAACCTCTTTCAATAGATTGCATCTGCACACAACTTGCTCTATCGACAGAGAACTGCCAGACTGCACTGCCCTGTGGTGCCAGAAACCAGACTGGCAGCTCTGCAAAGAGGGCTGCTTGGCAACCGGGAACCTTCTCTGTTGACAGAAGTGGCGACACTACACTTTTGTTGACAGTATTCTGTCCATAGATTGTTAAGCCTCGAATTTTTGAGGGATAATACAGTCGAGGCAAGTGCAGAGTTTTGTTGAGAATCTGTCGACAGAATGCTTTAAGTGTGGACACTACCTGAGTTATGTTGACACAAAGCCCCTTCTGTTGGGTTGGGTCTACACGTGCCCCTGCCTTTCGAAAGGGGCATGTTAATGAGCAGGTTTGAAAGATGCTAATGAGGTGCTGTATATTCATTGCAGCGCCTCATCAGCATCTTTCGAACCTGCTCATTAACATGCCCCTTTCGAAAGGAAGGGGCACATGTAGACCCAGCCTTGTAGACCCAGCCTCAATGCTTTGCAACCGTGCACAGACTGACATTATATGCAAATAACACCAACTATGCTGAACATTATGCTGTCCAGAGTCTCAAAAATAACCCAGACATTATAATCAAACCAGCTGACAAAGGGAGTGCAGTTGTCATCATGAACAAGTCAGACTAGGAACAGCAGGCAGCCAGACAACTCTCCAACAGCATATTTTATAAACCTCTGTCCTCTGATCTCACTTTGGAATTCCAAAAGAAACTACACCATCTACTTAAGGAACTACCTGCTTCTACTTGAGACCTTATTCACTCAGACACACCATCTGAACCCTGACCTGGATTATTCTATTTACTTCCCAAAATCCACAAACCTGGGAACCCTGAGTGCCCTATCATTTCAGTTACTGGCGCACTTACTACTGGACTATCCAGTTATGTTGACGCCCTCCACAAACCCTATGCCACCAACACTCCCAGCTATCTTCAAGATACCACTGACTTCCTCAGGAAATTACAAAACATCTGAAAACTTCTTGACAATACCATCCTTGCTACCATGGATGCAGAGGCTTTCTACACTAATATTCCACATGAAGTTGGACTACAAGCGATCAGGAATACCATCTCTGATATTACTACAGCTAATCTGGTGTCTGACCTCTGTAACTTTGTTCTCACCCACAATTATTTCCAATTTGGGAACAACTTATACCTTCAGATTAGTGGCACTGCATGGCCCCACAATATGCTAATATATTTATGACTGACTTTGGAACAATGATTTCTCAGCTCTTGTCCCTTATTACCCCTCCTTTACTTACGATACATCAATGATATCTTTATAATTTGGATCCATGGTAAAGAGATTCTAGAAGGATTCCACAGAGTCTGCACCCCACCATCAACTTATGCCTTGACCACTCCACATGGGAGATACATTTCCTGGACACTACAGTGCAAATCAGTGATGGCCTGATCAATACCATTCTCTACCAGAATCCCACTGACTGGTATACTTACCTATCTACTTCTAGCTTCCATCCTGCACACACGACAAAATCTATCATTTACAGTCAAGCCCTGAGACACAATCGCATCTGCTCTGATCCTGCTGACATTGACCGAAAACTACGAGATCTCTAGAAAACATTCATAAACCTGAATTACCCACCAGGAGAAGTAAAACAAACAAACAAAAGACAGGGCCAGATGAATACCCAGAAACCAACTATTCCAAGATAAACCCAAACAAGCCAATAACAGAACACCAGTTGTGATTACCTACAGCCCTGGACTCAAACCACTACATTGCACCATTAAAAACCTACAACCTATCCTAAATCATGATGCCACACTCCAGAAGGGCCTAGGTGACAGGCCTGTTCTTTCCTATAGACAACCTCCCAACCTTATGAGGATTCTCACTAGCAACCACAAGCTATACCACAATAATATTAATCCTGGAACTTTTCCTTGCAGCAAGACCCATTGCCAACTTAGTCCACACGTATATTCTGGAGACACCATCAACAGACCGAACCACGTTAATTACAGAATCACGGGCACATTCTCCTGTTCCTCAGCTAACATCATATATGCCATCGTGTGTCAACAATGCCCATACACCATGTATTTTGGACAGACCGCAATCATTCTTTGACAAAGAATGAATGGACATAGAACAGACATCAAAAAACCCCAAATACACAAACCTTTCAGCCAGCACTTTAATGGAGTGTGCCATTCTGTTAAAGACTTGAAAGTTTGTGGTCTACTGAAAAGGGTCTTTAACAGCCGTCTACAGAGACAATGCTCAGAACTAACATTCATATTCAGATTCAACACATTAACACATGGTATGAACAGGGACAGCAATTACCTGACCCATTATAAGGACTTTTTTACATACTTTGATGTTTTATCTAACTCTTAACTTTCCCACCCCAGAGCCTCCCCCTGGGCCCCACTGTCCCTCTGCTCTTCTGATTTGCCAACCTTGATAACAATTTTTCTGATTTGTCAACCTTGATAATTTTTGGATCTCTGTGGTTTACATATTGAGTCTGTTCTGATAAGGCTATGATCTGAAGAAGTGGGTCTGTCCCATGAAAGCTCATTATCGAATTAATTATTTTGTTAGTTTTTAAAGTGCTACATGACTGGTTTTTTACTTGCGTAAAAGTACACACACACACACATCATGTCATATCACATCACGTCTAGATTGTACGCAAGTATCCAGAAGTGAAAACAGCTACAGCTTCACTCAAGTAACTTTTTGGGTACCTTTTCCACCTCTTAGTAAGAGGGCTAGTCATTATTGTTGGCCCAAGTAGAAGCCGAGAGTACTGGAAATCTCATAAGATTCTCAGATAAGAAATATACACAAGTTTTACAAGTTCTTACAGATCAAATGGGCATCCACACTTTTCAATTTACATCAAAACTGTACTGCAAGACTTCCTGATGTGCATCCATTCACAGCCAAACAGGGACCCTAATGTTAATGTGCTAAATATTCAAGGAAAACATTCTGTTCGGTGCCCTTCTTTTACATTGTTACAGCCTGGTGCAACCTCAGACTCATAAAATGTACTTTAAGAGCATGCAGCATTAATAAGTGAGAGAGTAAAAACAGGGTGAGGATGAGAGCAGGGGCAGGAGGGAGGGAAATCATCGTCTTGAGCTATGTTGCTTCTCAGATCTTCAATACAGCCACGAAAAACTAGTGCAATATCGGGGGGATTGCCAAGGTTCTTAAAAATTCATTGCTGAGGCTCTTAAAACTCAGGGGATGGGGGGTGAAGGCAAAACAAAAAGGGAAAAGAAACCATGCCGCAAAAAAATTGTGACATGGTTTTCCATTAACTTGTGGGAGAAACCACTTGCTGTTATTTCAGTCGGTGTGTGTGAAATCTACCCTGAGAAAGTGAAACCTTGAGAGAGACAAGTGAAATAATTGGACCAGTTTCCACTGATGAAAGAGAAAATCTTTTGAGCACCACAGATCTGACCTGAAGAAGAATACTGTGTAGCTCAAAAGCTAGATTTTTTTTTCTAAAATAAAGGAACATGTGTAGCAGTGCTCTATCATGTCTGCAGGTGCATGGCAATTTAATAAATGAGAGATTAGCGGGTTCAGCAATGAAAAGTTCTTAACAGTAACTGTTCTGTCTCTTTCTAATTCACCAGCACCCCATTTATTAAGGTGTTGGGAATGATACTGCTCTACAATCAACACAGTCCAGGCAAACGTCATAAAAATCATTCTACTTGTCACAGGGCTGTGTGTAATTTTACATAATTACAAATGATATGCTACTGAACAAATTTCAAAGGAACCCAGAACAAGGGACTTTATGTACTTTAAAGAATCTCACTTAAGTCCCTGAGTCATTTTGCATTTAATTTTTCCTGTAACACCGTCACGTGAATCCAACCAACCTTGCCATCTGTAATTAACTAGAACAATGGCATCCTCTCAAATTTCAAGCATGGCAAGAAGCAGTAGCCCTTTAAATTCAAGCTCATAATCTAAGCACCTCTAAATAATTTTGTACAGCACTTTTCAAATGGCCATTTACTCACCAATTACCAAATTGCCAGGAGAACAGCATGGGTGGGTGGGAGTGGGGTTAGCCAGCATAAACATGAAATGTTGATCTGATTCACATATACATCCAAAATTCTGATGAATACAAAACAGTAGTATGGTGATCTGTAGGGAGCTCTCCTCAAATTGTTACAGCCAGAAATTGCTAAGAACTCCAGCTGTAGCATATTACAGTATCAGAGAGGTAGCTGTGTTAGTCTGTAGCTTTGAGAATAACAAGAAGTCTCGTGGCGCCTTATAGACTAACAGATATTTTGGAGCATAAGCTTTTGTGGGCAAAGACCCGCTTCATCAGATGCATGAGTGGGGGTTGGTTTTAGAGGGGTATTTAAAGAGTGGGGTCAGTAGTTTCATCTCCAGTTTACAAGAGGACACACCTACTGGTCCATAAAGCAGAGAACCTCATGTGATGCCTGATATAACATGTGTTCTTTCTCAAGACTAAAATGCTTTATGGAAAAATTTTATATCTTTTCTCTGTGTCAGACTCAGTGGTCCAGCAGACTGATAACCTGAAGAGTGTGCATTTGAATCCTGGCAACAAACAAGGATGAACTGATTTGTGCAACATATTGGAACACAAGCATTTGACTCTGCAATGACTCAGGTAGCATGAGATAATTTTGAGCATGAACACAGAAGCCTTGAGGTGGAAATGCTCAGTTACTTTTACCCAAACACCTTTAACTGTGCCCCTCCACCCACCAAATAATGACCTCTCTGCATTAGCTTTGTTGCCGGTGTCACACACCTTCATATGATGAGCATTATATAGAATTAATATCACTTTTTTGAGTCTTAAAACAATTCCACATTACAGTATTATAAATTATATTTGTCTCATGTATATATTACCACCTCCCAGGACTTCTGGCTGCCTCTTTATTAGCAGACTACAAGCAGGGAGGGGTTGCAAGTGCTTTGGAGGATCGGATTGTATTTCAAAATGATCTGGAGAAACTGAAGAAATGGTGTGAGGTAAATAGGATGCAATTCAAAAGGGACAAATGTGAAGAACTCCACTTAGGAAGGAGTAATCAGTTTCTTACACACAAAATGGGAAAGGACTGTGCAGGAAGGGACCTGGGCATCATAATGGACCACAAATAAATATGAATCAACTGTGTGACACTCTTGCAAAAAAATGAGCTTCATTCTGGTAAACTTAGCATTTTTATAAAAAAAGACACAAAGCAATTCTACTCTGTGATGACTGTGCCTCACTTGGAGTATTTTGTTGAGTTCTGGGTGTGACATTTCAGGAAAGATGTGGACAAACTGGAGAAAAGTCCAGAGAAAGAAAAGAATTTAGAAAAGATGACTTATCAGGGAAGAATGAAAAAATAGGGGTTGTTTAGTCTAGAAAAGAGAAGAGAATCCAGAGTGGACATCATAACAGTTTTCACGTACATTAAGTTTGTTTCAAAGAGGAGGGAGAAAAATTGTTCTTGTTAAAATCTGAGAATTGGACAAGAAGCAAAGGGCTTAAAATGAAGCAAGGGAGTTTTAGGCAGGATATTAGAAAAAACTTCCTGTCAGTGTGGTTAAACCCAGAAATACATTGCCTCTGGAGGTTGTGGAATCTCCATCACTTGATTTTTAAGAGCAGGTTAAACAAACATCTGTCAGGAATAGTCTCGATAATACTTATATAACTTCTGGTGGTCCATTCCAGTCCTATGATTCTAAGTGCTTCTTGTAAACCATTTGAAATGTGGAATGGCAAGCAAATTCATTCAGGTTTGAAAAAGAATTAAGAGGCTGAGTGCATGTGTGTAAGTGCAAGTCAGACTTGTTATGGACAATGTATTTTATTTTGGATAATGTGTCTTTATGGCCATGTCTACACTAGCCCTAAACTTCGAAATGGCCATGCAAATCCTATCTGCTCAAAGGAATAAGGGGACTCCGAAGTAGGCGGGTCCTTTTGAAAAGAAGCCCCATCTGAAAGAGCCATGTGGTGGCGAGGCGCTTCAATTTTGAAGTGCCACGGCCGCCCGCATGCTAACGAGGCGCTGAATATGTATTTCAGAGCTTCATTAGTAAACTTCGAAATGGCCATTTGCATGGCCATTTCGAAGTTTGGGGCTCGTGTAGACATAGCCTATATGTTTAAAGAATGGACATATCATTATGAAGAGAATGACTTGTGGAAATGTTTTGGATTTTTTTCAGGGAAAAAAGAAATTGTTTTGGGTGTTGGGGGAAAAATCAAAACTCTCCCAAGGATGATTGATGATGGTTGCTGAGTGTGAGACTTTCTGCTGGAGTAGGAAAATGGGGACTCCTGGAAGGTACATTAGGTCTGTAGTGGACCTCAGAAACATGGAATGTGTAAATATTTGATTACATGTCGGCTATGTCTACACGTGCCCCAAACTTCGAAATGGCCATGTAAATGGCCATTTCGAAGTTTACTAATGAAGCGATGAAATGCATATTCAGCGCTTCATTAGCATGCGGGCGGAAGCGGCGCTTCGAAATTGACGCGCCTTGCCGCCGCGCGGCGCGTCCAGACAGGGCTCCTTTTCGAAAGGGCCCCGCTTACTTTGAAGTCCCCTTATTCCCATAAGGGGACTTCGAAGAAGGTGGCGTCCTTTCGAAAAGGAGCCCCGTCTGGACGCGCCGCGCGGCGGCAAGGCGCGTCAATTTCGAAGTGCCGCTGCCGCCCGCATGCTAATGAAGCGCTGAATATGCATTTCAGCGCTTCATTAGTAAACTTCGAAATGGCCATTTGCATGGCCATTTCGAAGTTTGGGGCACGTGTAGACACGGCCGTCATCTGTCATTTTAATTGGTTTAATGAAGTTCTACACAGATGTTAAAAAGGTTTAACTCAACAATATGCAAATACATATATTAGTGAACCATACGTAATATTTTAGAGAAAAGCAAAGGCAGTTTTTAGCCAATCATAATACAATTTGCACATAATATTCATCCAAAATTCATAAGGTTTTTCAAAAGCATTAACTAATCCTACCACCAAAGATAGACAAAAACAAGGCCATGCAATATGGAGTGACTTGACCACAGCTACTGTAAGACACTGACAGAGACAGGATCAGAATACAAGCACCCTTCTGATCTCCAGACCTCTCCGTTAACCACCAGAGTATACATTCTCTTCTATGTTATACCATGTGAGGAAAAAACACCGCAATGGGAGATGGGTAAGCAACAGGTTTTGTTGAGTGAAGACTCTGACAATATTTAACTCCTTCGCTGCACTGCACCTGCTGTGCTTAGGCATTCAACTGCAATCAGTACAATGTTCGGGTTCCAGACATGCCTTGTATGATATGTGCAGCAATGCCTGAAGGTGCACCTGATCTGCTGATTTGCCACATCCAAGTGGTTTGACTAGAGCATGCTCCTGCTCCACGTTAGCTACGTCTACACGAGAAGCCTACATCGAAGTAGCCTATTTCGATGTGGAGACATCGAAATAGGCTATTTCGATGAATAATGTCTACACGTCCTCCAGGGCTGGCAACGTTGATGTTCAACTTCAACGTTGCGCAGCACCACATCGAAATAGGCGCTGTGAGGAAACGTCTACATGCCAAAGTAGCACACATCGAAATAGGGATGCCAGGCACAGCTGCAGACAGGGTCACAGGGCGGACTAGCACTTCCGGGGCAACAGCTAGCCGCTCCCTTAAAGGGCCCCTCCCAGACACACTCAGCCTGCACAGCACGCGGTCTGAGGAGCCATAGGCACACAGACCCCGGGCGACGCAGGCATGGACCCCCAGCAGCAGCAGCAGCAGCAGCCAGAGGTCCACCCAGCCCTCCCGGCAGGAGCAGGGCTTGCCCTGCTCCATGCCATGCGGGAGGCAGCTGAGCACCTCCTTGGTACACCGGAGGAGGAGCTGCCCCCAGGGCAGCAGGGCTCAACCCCCAACCCTGCAGCACCCCGCCCCCACGCCCGCCTCACACACCGGTGGCTGTGGAGCTACCCCACCAGCATCAACTGGTGGGAGCGGCTGGTGCTTGGGGAGTGGGACGACGACCTCTGGCTCAGGAACTTCAGGATGAGCCGGCAGATGTTTATGGAGCTGTGCCAGTGGCTCACCCCTGCACTCAGGCACCAGGACACCGCCATGCGGTGTGCCCTCCCTGTGGAGAAACGGGTCGGCATCGCTGTCTGGAAGCTGGCCACTCCAGACAGCTACCGATCCATGGGACAGCAGTTTGGTGTCGGCAAGGCCACCGTCGGGGCTGTCCTCATGGAGGTAAGAGAACCCACGGGGGGAGGGCAGGGCAAGGGAGGGGAGGGGAAGGGAGGGGAGGGGAGGGCAGAGGAGGGCGGGGGAGGGAAGGGGAGGGGAGGGCAGGGGAGGGCGGGGGAGGGCAGGGCAGGGCAGAGGAGGGCAGGGCAGGGGAGGGGAGGGGAGGGGAGGGGAGGGCAGGGCAGGGCCACGCACACCCTGCTCACCCCTCATTGGTGCTGTTCCATGTGCTTTCCCTGCAGGTTGTGCGTGCCATCAATTCCATGCTCCTGCACAGGCTCGTGAGGCTGGGGGACACAGATGCCACCATCACGGCCTTTGCCACCCTGGGCTTCCCCAATTGCTTCTGGGCTCTGGATGAGACTCACATCCCCACCTGCGCCCCGCATCACAGTGGAGGATGCTACATCAATCGCAAGGGCTACCATTCTGTGGTCCTCCAGGCCTTGGTGGACAGCCGGGGCCGTTTCCAGGACATTTATGTGGGCTGGCCTGGCAGCACCCATGACGCCCGGGTTTTCCGGAACTTGGGCCTGTGCCGCCGGCTGGAGGCGGGGACCTACATCCCCCAGCGGGAGATCCCTGTGGGGGACACCACCATGCCCCTCTGCGTCATCGCAGATGCGGCATACCCCCTCCGGCCCTGGCTCATGCACCCGTACACGGGCCATCTCTCTGCTAGGCAGGAGCGCTTCAACCAGCGCCTGAACCACGTGCGCCAGGTGGTGGAGCGCTCATTTGGCCGCCTGAAGGGATGCTGGAGATGTCTCCTGACCCGCCTGGATGCGGGCCCCAACAACATCCCCCTGATTGTGGGTGCCTGCTGCGCCCTGCACAATTTGGTGGAGAGCAAGGGGGAGGCCTTTTTCCAGGGCTGGGCTGTGGAGGCCGGCAGGGCCGACATGCAGCCACCCGCTGCCCCCAGTCGGCAGGTGGACCCCGAAGGGACCCGGGTCCGGGAGGCCCTGCGGGCCCACTTCAATGATGAGGCTGCGGGGTGAACTCTGCCAGGCCCCCCACTGCCCACCCCTTCCTCCACCACACTCCCTTCCCCTACGCCCACACCATGGAGCACCCAACCGCACCCCCCTCCCACTTTTTCTGGACAAATGACAGCACGCACTTGTGGCTAAACTTAAACTGGTTTTTCTTTTAGAACTTTTTTTTTTTTAACTATAAATAAAACAAGAACAAACTATATACAACATGTGTGGAACCAAAGTAATATGTACAAATAAAACAATAGTAATAAAAAAGTTTGTTCAGTAATAAAAAGAAAACCAGGGATGATAAAGGGGAGAACTATTTACATGGGGGGGACGGGGCAAACGGGGGGCACAAAATAATAAGTCCCAACTATATACAAGGGGGGCGGGCCATGTCCCGGGCCCCTTGCCCCTAAAGTCCGGCACTGGGCGTGGGCGGCCGGGAGCCCCGCCGCGGCCGCAGCCCTGTCCGGGGCTGGCTGGGGGCGGGGCGGACCGGAAGATATGCCCGGCGAGTCTCAGCTGGCTCCAGGGGTCCCTCGGCGCTCTGGCCCTCGGCAGTGGGTGGAGGGGCGACGGCGGATGGGACGGCGACGTGCGGAGCAGCTGGTGGTGCAGCGGGTGGAGCAGGCAGGGTGGACACTGCGGCGGCCGGCGCGGCATGGGGGGCCAGGTAGTCCACCAGGCGGTTGAAAGTCTCCATGTAGGTCCCCCATGCCTCTTGGCGCTAGGCCAGTGCCCGCTCCTGCAGGTGCAGGTGCTGCTCTGTGACCTCCAGCTGCCGACGGTGGATGGCCAGCAGCTGGGGGTCCGTCGCCGTCGGCTGGTGGTGGCGCAGGGTCCACCGTCTAGCCCGCCGTGGGGCCGGTCGGTCCTCGGCCGAGGGGCTTGCCTGGAGCGATGGCCCCAGAGGGGTCTCCGGGACCACTGATGCGTCGCCGGCGCTCTCTTCCGGTTCTTCCGATGGTGCAGCTGCGGAACACAGGAGAGGAGGCGGGGAAGAAGAATGGAGACAGGCTTTAGTGTGGGCCCCGAGCCGTGGCCTTTGTACCCCCAGCCCTGTGCTGCAGGTTCCCCAGCCCCGTCCCCGGGAGATGCTGCTGTGATGGGTGGGGTTCAGGGGTCCCCCTGTACTGCACCCCGTCCCCTGGTGGGAGCGACTCTCACTTCACTCCACAGGGTCTGACAGGAGAGGTTTCTTAGGCCACAGATGCCCAGTTTTTCCCAGGAGTGAGAGCACCAGCTGTCAGAAGAGACAGTCCTTCCTACCCATCCTGGGGAGAAGACCCCAAGGGGTGCCCCTCTGGGATGCAGCTTTTCCCCTCCTCAGGCTGGCTGCCTTCCAGCTCTCCCTTCCCCTAGCCTCTACCTGTGGCCCCCGCCCTCCGCCCCCAATTCAAAGCCAGCTCGGCTTCTCCCTCCTCTTTGTTCAGGGCAGAGGTGTCACATGCCAGCTGTAGCCCCACGATCATCCTTTGCCCCTGGGAGCTATTCGGCTCTTGTTGCTCATATCTAGCCTGTCTGCCTTTTGCACTCCCCCCACTCCATCACATGCTGCTGCTGCTGCTGTTCCTGCTGCTGCTGCTGCGGGGTGTCCCACCCCCTCATCCCGGGGGCCCCTCGAGGTTCCGCTCCCCCCTGCCCCGGGGATGGGGCATGGCACTGTCGTGCGGGGTGGGGCGGGGCAGGGGCTGATGCACTGCTGTGAGGGACATGGCCCTGCTGTCCTTGGGGCCATGGCCATGTGAGCATGTGGGGGGCCCTGGACACATATTTATTACCCCCCGCCCCTCAAGCCCAGGGGTGTACACCAGAGGAGGGTACATACCTGTCGGTCCACTCCCACGGTCCAGAGATCCCCGGGGGCGGAGGCCTGGC
Organism: Carettochelys insculpta; assembly: GCF_033958435.1. Taxonomy (NCBI): domain Eukaryota; kingdom Metazoa; phylum Chordata; order Testudines; family Carettochelyidae; genus Carettochelys; species Carettochelys insculpta. The sequence goes on from NC_134149.1 coordinate 39,615,245, forward strand.
TGCTGCTCCGGGATGGCAGGAGGAGGATCTGCAGCCTGGATTCTGCGGAGGAGGAGCCCCCCTCCTCCTCCTCCTCCTCCTCCTGCCACGATGGCCCGGGCGTGGGCTCCAGGGGGGGCCCCCTGGGTGCGGGGCTTACCTCCGGGGCGGACTCCGGCTGAAGGGCCTGCTGGGGCTCGTCGGCCGAAGTATCAAGGGTGGCCGGAGGGGAGGAGGTGCCCCGGGGGCCCAGGATGTCCCTGAGCTCCCTGTAAAAGGGGCAAGTGACGGGGGCGGCCCCAGATCGGCCGGCCGACTCCCGGGCCCGGGAGTAACCCTGCCACAGCTCCTTCACCTTACTCTTGACGTGATCAGGAGTGCGGGCAGGGTGACCCTGGGCAGCCAGGCCATTGGCCAGCCGAGCGAATGCATCTGCGTTCCGCCTCTTGCTCCCCATTACCTGGAGCACCTCCTCCTCGCTCCAGAGCCCCAGCAGGTCCCGCAGCTCAGCCTCCATCCAGAAGGGGCCCCGCTGCCGCTTGCCAGCCTGGCTGCCCATCTGCCTGGGCTGGCTGCCCGGGCTCCCCTTGGGGGGGGTCCCCTGGGGGCGCTGGGGGGGCTGCCGGGCGGCCATTGAGGGTCCTGTGGCTGCTGAGGGACGTGCAGGCTGGCCACGTGTCTGGGCTGCTGCCTGCACCCGCTCTCAGCTTCCTGTACAGGAAGGGTGGGGGCGGGGACCTTTAAGGGGCCGCTCCACGCGGCCACCATTGAGCTGAGGGGCTGCAGAGAGCGTCTCTCAACCCCTCAGCTGATGGCCGCCATGGAGGACCCCGCAATTTCGATGTTGCGGGATGCGCAACGACTACATGGTCCCTACTTCGACGTTGAACGTCGAAGTAGGGCGCTATTTCTATCCCCTCATGGGGTTAGCGACTTCGATGTCTCGCCGCCTAACGTCGAAGTTAACTTCGAAATAGCGCTCGACGCATGTAGCCGTGACGGGTGCTATTTCGAAGTTAGTGCCGCTACTTCGAAGTAGCGTGCACGTGTAGACACGGCTATTGTGTCCATCTTTCTCATGACATTGTATTAATTCATACCCTGTCAGTTTTCTCCACTTTCCAGAAGCTCATATTTTGTGTTCATACTTCACCATTGCTACTTTAGCACAACAGATGTACCATAAGTACTTCACACATTCTATTAAAGGTACTTTGAGAACAAACCTTCAGCTAGTTCTGTCACTGTTTTAACACTAAAGCTGCGTCTACACGTGCACGCTACTTCGAAGTAGCGGCACCAACTTCGAAATAGCGCCCGTCGCGTCTACACGCGTCGGGCGCTATTTTGAAGTTAACTTCGACGTTAGGCGGCGAGACGTCGAAGTCGCTAACCTCATGAGGAGATAGGAATAGCGCCCTACTTCAACGTTCAACGTCGAAGTAGGGACCGTGTAGACGATCCGCGTCCCGCAACGTCGAAATTGCTGGGTCCTCCATGGCGGCCATCAGCTAGGGGGTTGAGAGATGCTCTCTCTCCAGCCCCTGCGGGGCTCTATGGTCACCGTGGGCAGCAGCCCTTAGCCCAGGGCTTCTGGCTGCTTCTGCGGCAGCTGGGGATCTATGGTGCAGGCACAGGGTCTGCAACCAGTTGTCAGCTCTGTGTATCTTGTGTTGTTTAGTGCAACTGTGTCTGGGAGGGGCCCTTTAAGGGAGCGGCTGGCTGTTGAGTCCGCCCTGTGACCCTGTCTGCAGCTGTGCCTGGCATCCCTATTTCGATGTGTGCTACTTTGACGTGTAGACGTTCCCTCGCTGCGCCTATTTCGATGTTGGGCTGAGCAACGTCGAAGTTGAACATCGACGTTGCCGGCCCTGGAGGACGTGTAGACGTTATTCATCGAAATAGACTATTTCGATGTCGCAACATCGAAATAAGCTATTTCGATGTTGGCTGCACGTGTAGACGTAGCCTAAATGACCCAAACCCAAGGTAACTGAAGCACCTTTATGCTGAACCAAGATTGTATGGAACTTTTCATGCCCTCTAATTAGAGATTCTGCTTCCGCATTTGAAGCTGCCCAAGACAGGGTTTTTCAAGTTCAAGGATCATCTCTGTGGATCTCCTTTCCCATGGATGTCTGATGAATAAGTCTGCAGTTGTATTCAAAGCTTTCTACATATCATGTCTTTCCATTCATATTTGTTAATTCCCATCCTTTCCTTCTATTGATTGATTTAGATTTTTTTTCTTTGCCCAGGTTGCTTGAATTAATTATTTTTTGCCTACTGTGGCTAGTAGTTTCAAATTCTACAGAAGCTCTTTTATTTTAGGTGATGGGTGCTTTAGAAAGTGAAAACCACAGAGGGAGCTGTGTCAAGTTGGAGGGTTTTGACTTGGCAGCTGCTGCTACATGATGTTTGAAAATGCATACTCAGAAGTTTATAAACAAGATCGCCCAGGAGAAACAGAAGTTATAGGCTAAATTGGAGATTTACTTTGCTTAACACTGTTAAATCCTCCTCCTCCTTTCTGTACTGTCCATTGCCATTTTGTTTTGTAGAAGTAGCTTTACATCATAAGTAACACATAAAGGGTATTAAGATATCAGAGGTTTACAGACCAAAATTGATCAGTCCAAGCCATTGTAAGTGAGGGGGATCGATATTACCAGCTCCTCCTCTTTAAGTGCAAATAAATGCTTTCATAGACTTAGACGTAGACACTGGATGTGGATTATAGTTAGATAAAGGATTTACTTTCTTACATACTTCAGAGACATCCCTTTAGAAACCCTGGTAACCAGCCACAATTATCAATGTTGTTTGACCTTTCTGATATTAAAAAGCACTTATCCTTTGATGAAAATGCCAGTTAAGAGTCTAGACCAGGGACAAGATTGTCAGAAGTGACTATTGATTGTGGGTGCCCAACTTCAGGTACCATATGATCTTTGAAAATCAGGCCTCCCTTCCACTGTCTGAAAATGGACATTCAAAATCATGACTCACTTTTGAAAAATCTTAGCATAGCTCTTTGTACATGTTGGTGGGGCAAGTATGCAGTGCCATCCACTGTGCTATTGTAACTGCCAACAGATGGACTTGAACCTAGGACCTTGGGAACTTAGTGCAGGAGCCTGTGTAGTTTGAGCTAAAAGCCAGCTGGCTGTTGAAGAGATTCATTTTTCCTCAGCATAAGTGGTCCAGGGGCCACTCCACAGGACACTGAAGCACAGCCCTGGGTGTGTGGATTACACCATGTCTGTTACATGAATATATTTGATCCTTCAGTCTCCAAGGTGATCAGTCCTAAACTTTTCTTCAAAATCTCTAAAATTCACTTTGAAAGGGAAATATAAAAATGTGGCCTCAAGGGGGACCACACCTTCTCCCTCCTCTCTCTCTAGGATTTACTCCATATGCCTTGTGAATCTAATTCTGGGGACTAGACAAAACCAAGCAGCAGGTTGTTAGCTTGGAAAAAAGCAGGACTCACGTATTTTCAGAACTGATCCATATGAATTCCAGCCAATTCGGTCTACAGACGGCACCCATTTTAAGTGAAAAATAGTAAACAATGTTATTGAAGCCGCCACTTGGTTTGGTCAGCTGCATCTGTATACTTACCACTTGAATATACACTAGCTAGAGAAGTGCATTTTATCTAGAAAGTATTTTCTTTTGGGTGGAAGTAACATCTATTTACATGAAGAAATCTATTTTAACTGGACCAATGCATTCTAAATTTCCATGCAAGGCAGGATTAAGTATTCATGTTACTTTTTTGCATGTGGAATGTTTCGCTTAGAAAGTTGAATGCATGGGAATAAAGGTTCCATGGTATATTTCTCCCTGAGGCACACCCAACTTGCACAAAAAATAAGGTAGGTTTTCTTACCATTCAGTCTTTGTTATCACCAGGAAAATCTGCTGCTGGTAAAACATAAGGCCTTTTCAAACAGCTCTTTAGTTTCTAAAGGCATCTGTGGGTTGGATGTAAATAGCAAGCATCTGCAATAATTCAAAAAGGAAAGAGACAGTGCTAGCACTTGGCAAATCATTCTGGATAAATAAAAACAGATCTGGATGAAATGCATAACTCAAACAGAAACTGAAGCAAAAGGTTTTAGGAAGTTCAGTAAAGTTCAGTTAATCTAATAATATTTTTCACTTATCTCTGCCCTTGCACCTGCTGGAATGGTTGGTGAAGGATGTGCCAAAATACAGAGAGAAAGGTTCTGGCAGATAATCCAATCCGACCAGAAGCAGCACATACTGATCATCTTGCCTGAAGAGCAATTCTTGCAAAGTAACCAGTGTATTTTGGATATGCACCTGAGTTTTGGGAGTGGCTATCTGGTCAAGCCATTTTTTAGGTTTGTCTGTTACTTGAAACTAATTCAACCCCTCCTAACCTCTATAGTTATTTGTGTAAATTGAAATGAATCTTGACAGATTAGCACAGGGTTTACAGAAGACATGTAGAAAAGACACTATGCCTCTGAAGAATATGTGACATGCAGAAGAGCTCTGTGTAAGTGCTCAGGCTTGTCTCTTTCACCAAGGCCTTATCTACATTTGCCCCAAACTTCAAAGGGGGCATATTAATCAGGGCGACAGGAGATTACTAATGAAGTGCTGCGGTGAATACACAGCACTTCATTAGGCTAATTCTCCCCCATGGCAACTTCGAAGCTTCATATTTCAAAGTGTTGGCATGCATGTAGCCACAGGCACTTCGAAGTGCCCATCCTACTTCAAAGACCCTTTACTCCTACACACCAGCCAGCACTTCCAAGTTTGAAGCTTCGAAGTAGCTGCAAGGGAGAATTAGCCTAATGAAGTGCTGTGTATTCACTGCAGCACTTCATTAGTAATCTCCCATCCCCCTGATTAACATGTCCCCTTCGAAGTTGGGGGGCAAGTGTAGACCCAGCCTAAGAGAAATTGATCCAATTAAAGATATTACCTCTAGGTTCTAATCTCACTAATATTCTGGGACCAACATGGCTACAGCACAATAACAACATGCCGCTTCTCATTTCATGTGTGCCAGATGTAAAACAGGAGGCCTAATGGATCGTTAATAAACACAAGTGTCAGTGTGCCAGAAGAGATTAATAGAAATGAGGGCCAAACTAGTCTGGCACAGAAGAGGTGTCTTAGAACAAGTCCCACTACTAGATAATATCTTCCACTTATCTTGAGTTGGTGTTACTGCATTGGTTGCTCTTTTCTTCTGGAACTGTCATCCTTATGAGTAATACTTCCAGAGAAAACATATTAGACAGGAAGAATGGTCTAAAGAACACAGAACAGCGACTTACATGCTCTGGGTTGTAGTCTTGGTTTTCCTGCAGACCTTCTGTGTAACCTTATGAAAGTGCGTAACCCCAGTGTGCTTCAGTTTTCAATCATAAGCATGAAAATCCATTTCTATCTCAAAAGGATATATATCAGATTTAATGAATCTGTGCTTTTAAAGCTTAATGTTTGGGGTGGTTAATTCATTGGTGCTTTTCTACTTCTGGAATGCTCCCCATCTGAGAATGTCAAGGTAGGATCAGGCAAAGCCAACTGGAATATCAACTGTGAAATGAAAATGGTTTCAGGACATTCACTAGTAGCATAATCAATGATTTAGATATTGGCATTGAAAGTACGCTTATTAAGTTTGCAGATGATACCAAGTTGGGAGAGGTTGCAACTACTTTGGAGGATAGGGTCATAATTGAAAATGATCTGGATAAATTGGAGAACTGGTCTGAGGTAAACAGGATGAAGTTTAATAAGGACAAATGCAAAGTGCTCCACTTAGGAAGGAACAATCAGCTTCACACATACAGAATGGGGAGAGACTGTCTAGGAACGACTACAGCAGAAAGGGATCTAGGGATTATAGTGGACCACAAGCTAAATAGGAGTCAACAGTGTGATGCTGTTGCAAAAAAAGGAAACATGATTCTGGGATGCATTAACAGGTGTGTTGTGAACAAGACACGAGAAGTCATTCTTCCGCTCTACTCTGTGCTGGTTAGGCCTCAGCTGGAGTATTGTGTCCAGTTCTGGGCACCGCAGTTCAAAAAAGATGTGGAGAAACTAGAGAGGGTCCAGAGAAGAGCAACAAGAATGATTAAAGGTCTAGAGAATGTGACCTATGAAAAACGCTTGAAAGAATTGGGCTTGTTTAGTTTGGAAAAGAGAAGATTGAGGGGAGACATGATAGCGGTTTTCAGGTATCTAAAAGGGAGTCATAAGGAGGAAGGAGAAAACTTGTTCTTCTTGGCCTCTGAGGATAGAACAAGAGGCAATGGGCTTAAACTGCAGCAAGGTAGGTTTAGGTTGGACATTAGGAAAAAGTTCCTAACTGTCAGGGCGGTCAAACAGTAGAATAAATTACCAAGGGAGGTTGTGGAATCTCCATCGCTGGAGATATTTAAGAGCAGGTTAGATAGATGTCTATCAGGGATGGTTTAGATAGTACTTGGTCCTGCCATTGGGGCAGGGGGCTGGACTCGATGGCCTCTCGAGGTCCCTTCCAGTCCTAGTGTTCTATGATTCTATGATAATCTAAGAACCTAGGTGTGGGTGATAATGTTTATTCTTCAAAGAGAACACATTATACCTGTTTATTCTCTGCACAGGCGGCTACTTGACTGTAAGGTGAAATTCCCTTGCTGGTAACTACATGTAAAATCTTAACAGAACAGACCCAGGATTAAAAAAAGTCCTCTCCACTTCTAGCCCATTGTGACACCTAGCCTCATCCAGAACACGGAAACTCCATTGCTTGGATGAATCTTGTGGAAGCTGAATGCAGGACAGTCCTGTATTTCTATAACTTATTGTCACTATGAGCATGCTTAAGGTAATCTGGATCTTTCAAATTAAGGCCACCACTGAGCCTGGATTTTGCAAGTGTTTAAGATATGCAATCCCTTATCCTTCACTGAATGCCTAGATATGTCCTCTCTCTAATGCTACAAGCAGCAGGGAAGCATTGTGTTTTGTTCCTCTTCCTTTTAATGTTCATCGCTCCATTTAAATCATGTGACATACTGTGCCTAGATACCATGAATGTTGGGAGATCTAGCAATGAATATTTAAACACTACTGTAATTATCTGAATAGTGTGTAGCAGCCCTGGTTCTGATTTAGCTCAAGTTCTAGAAGAGTCTGTGCTTTTGGGGAAAGAAAGAAGTTCTGTTTCTCCATTGGCTGTCACAGGGCCAGGAGGCCTGGATGCTCACTGTACTGATGTGTGAGAAAACCTAGACAGATAGGGCTTTGTTAAAGTTATAGATATAGCTATAGATAGGCTAACCAACATATATTAATCAACAAAATATTTAGCACATATGACAGTTTACACATTGGTAAAATAACTAACCCTCACTACATTAGCCCATCTGATCTCTAAAGTAACTGTATCTGATTTGGAAGGACTCCAAATGACTTACAAAGGAGCTGGATCACATACTGAAAGAGATTGAATAACTATCCCCGAGGGCTCATGAATCAGTGGAGAACCAGGATGAGGAATCAGGAATTCTTGGCTCTTGATTCCACACTATTAGCCACTAAGTCAAACTCACCAAATACTCAGCATATTCAACAACAGCTTAGGAGGATGCTACACAGAGAAGAGGGAAAATGTATAATTGGGCTGTATGGTACGCACTGCCATAAAATCTGTCATTCTGCTTGTGAAAGACTGACTTATGGAAAAATACCTGTGATAGATGGTTATATTATTAGCTCCAAGTGGGAAGTGGGGTTTCATGTGTTGGAGCAGGGGAAGGCAGGGGTCTGAGAAGCAGGGCTTTTGGTTTTTAGCCTGGCTGTGGGAGGCAGTGCTTCTGCAAAATCTGAAGCTGGGTCTACACGTGCACAAAACAGCAGAATAAATGGCCCCCTTTCAAAAGAATAGGAGGAGCATCTACACGTGCAACCCCGTCTTTCAAAAGAAAATCAAAGGAACGGGGTGCGGACATCAAAATCTGAACTCTGCTCCCGAATCAGGGAGATCGTCCTCTTCCGAAATACTAAATTGAAAGAGCACATGTGTGGATGCTCCACATCCAGCTTTTTCAAAAGAAAGGTCTGCCATGGCGCCCGTCAGCTGGAGCGTGGGGCTGGTCCAGCTGGCAGCACCAGGGCTCTATGATCCCTGCATCTGGCTGCCTTAGAGCAGCACACACACACACACAAGAAACCCATGGCAAGAAGCTGAGAGTGTGCTAGGAGCATCCCCTGCACGTGCTCCAGCCCCACACTCTCAGCACCACACTCCTAGCACTGAAACCATGGCCAGTACCCAGCCCCCTCACAAGCCCTGTGCCTCCCCAAGCCCTCACAGGGCTCCCAGGGTGCTGGGGTGGGTTCTGGGGAGGGGGCGGAGAGAAAAAAAAAAGGCCCCTCTCTTGGATGGAGTGGGAGCTGCAGGACCTCCCAGGCCTCTGGAAAGAGGAGGAGGTCTGCCATAAGATGTGGGTGAACTGGCTCAATGCCGCAGCATTTGCCCACTTGGCTCAGGGCCTCCTCCTCAGGGGCCACCTGGAGTGTACCATGGAGCAGGTACGCTCCAAGGTGAAGGAGCTGCGGCAGGGCAATGCTCAGGCCAGGGACCAGGCCAGGCACTCTGGGCAGCCCCAGACATCTACCCCTACTTCTGGGAGCTCCGGGGCATCCTGGGGCCCTGGGACAGCTTCCCACTCCTGGTGCTCCTGGACACATTGGCCGATGATCTGTAGCCAGAGGAGGAGGAGCAGCCCAGACCAGGGAGGGGGAAGGCGCCACAGAGTGCTCGAGTGAGGAGGGGGACGTTGCCATCTATACCCCACCCCCACCCATCCAGCCAGGCAACCAGGAGCCAGGCATCCCTGGACATCACTGAGGGACCCTCTGGTATGTACATGGCGGGGCATGCACCCACTGCGTAGGGTGGGGGCAATGCACCGGCCAGCTGGCTGCACACAGGACACATGGTCCTGGGTTGCACACATGCCTTTCCACCATGGTATGCAGCACCCCTTGGTGGCCCACCAGTGATGACCAGCACCCATCCCCCAGTGGACAGTGCCATAAGCAGTGCACAGGGTGGTGACCTGTTGGTGCTGGACAGCACCCAGGGAACTGCACACCGCAGGCTGGGAAGGCCCAGCTGTGTGAGAGGCCCCTGGTCGCATTGCCATCGGACAGGATGCCCAACCTCTCCCCGGCCATGGCACATTACCGACACACAGTTCCCCTCTCCATACAGCTGCACCATCCCTGAGCCAGGAGACCCCAGCACCATCGCTGGTCCCTGAGAGCCCCCCGGCAGACGTCGGAGGCAGCCAGGCACCACCCCACACCATGCGCTGTCGGGGCTGCAGCCAGTGGCCAAGGACGACCCAGCCAGCCACCACCAGGCTGAGGTGGAGGTGGCCAATCAGCACCTGTGGCTTGCGGAGGCTGATCTGGAGTGGCAGAGGGCAGCATGGGAGAGACTGCTATACACCCTGGAGGGCATTGGCCAGATGCTCCAGGAGCATGTGGCCAGTGTTGCCCACCTCCTGGCCCCCCCGGCAGCTCACCCCACTGAGCCTGCTCCCACTGCCTCGCCGAGCCTCTCGCACCACCCCCGCTGAGCCCCTCCACTGGCCTTACCTGCTGGTGCTCCCTGCACCATACCCTCCCCAGGGAGGCAGGTGATCTAGGGGCTGATGGTGCTCATGGCCCACCACTCCAGCCCCAGAATTAGCCCCACTGCCTTCTCCAGGTTAGGTGCTCCCCTGCACCGCACTCCACACCACATCCCCTCACCTGTACATTGTTCAACATACCACCTTGTTTTTGATAAATGTTTATTTACCATACCCCTACTCATGCTGTGCTCCTTGAGGAGGGATGATGGGTGGCAGATGTGTGGGTGTGGTGTTGGTGGTGGTGGTGGTGGCAGGGATAGTGGGTGGTGGATGTGCATGGGGTGTAGGTGTGAGTGCAGGTCACAGGTGGCCATCTGCAAAGGCCTGCCTGAGGGCCTCCCTAATACGATGGCTGTCCTGGTGGGCCTGGCAGATGGGGTCGGTGCTCGGCTGCTCATAGCCAGCACCAGCCACATGGCCACCCCCAGCGACATAGGCATCCCCTTTTCCTCCACAACATTGTGGAGAATGCAACGGGCGCCCACCACCTGGGGCGCGTTGAGGACCCTGACCTCCAACCGTGTGTGGATGCACTTCCACTGCCCCTTAAGGAGCCTGAAGGCTGCTCCATTATGTTGTGGGCGTGGTTGAAGTGCTGGCTGAACGCCTCCTGGGTGGGGTTGAGGTGTCCTGTGTATGGCTCCATGAGTCATGCCTGGAGGAGGTACGCCGTGTCTGCCATCATGCAGAGTGGCATGATGACATCCTCTCCCCCGGGCTCTCCTGTTGGGGGGACGAATGGGCTGGCTCTGAGGTGCCAGCAGAGCCCAGAGTTCTGGAAGACCTGGGCATCCTGGGTCCAGCCGGTCCAGCCCATGTAGATGTCTGTGAACCGGCCCCTAGCATCCACCAGGGCCTGGAGCCTCACCAAATGGTAGCCCTTCCTGACAACGTACTGGCCAGTGCTGTGTGGCAGGGCGCTGGTGGGTATGTATGTGCCATCCAAAGTGCCAAAGCAGTTCAGGAAGCCCAGGTCCTGGAAGCCCACAACAGTGGTATCCAGATCCCTCAGGGGGATGATCCTGTACAGCAGCAGCACTTTGGTGGCTCTGACAACCTGCATTGGAGAGAAGGGGACATGTGCTCTAGTGTGAGTATAGTGGGGTGCCTCCCCCTACCCCTACCCCTGGCCCCAGCCCCGTCCTTCCACCTGGCCCCCTCCTCCCCCCATCCCAATCCCAACCTGCCCCCTCCCCCACCTCAGCTCCCTGCAGCTGTGGGTTCCCTTTGCCCCCATCCCCCAACTGTGGGGGGGCACATGACCCGACCCTGCCATACCTCCATAAGTATGGCCCTGACGGTGGCTTTGCCCACCCAGAACTGTTGTCCCATGGAGTGGTAGGAGTCATGGGTGGCCAGTTTCCATATGGCGATCGTGACCCATTTCTCCAGGGTGAGAGCAGGCTACATGCAGGTGTTCTGGTGCCCAAGTGTGGGGGCGAGACTGCGGCAGATCTCCTGGAAGTTCTGCCTTGACATGCGGCAGTTTTGCAGCCACCTTTCATCATCCCACTCCCCCAGCACCAGGCGCTCCCACCAGTCCATGCTGCTGGGGCGGGTCCAGAGGTGCTGGGGCACTCAGGGGAGAACCTAGCTGTGTCCTGGGCAGGGAGGCCCCCATGGCAGCAGGGGGACTACCCAGACACCCAAGTAGATAGGGTGCAGCTGCGGTGATGGTGCAGAGCACTGACAGCAGCATCTCCAGGATGAGGGTGTCCTCCCGCAGGAGCTGCTGCTGTGCCTCCATCCTGGAGCACGAGTAGGCTCTGCCGGGCTGGGGATGGCTGGGCAGAACTCAGCTCGTGTGGGGTGGAGGCAGGAGCCCTTTAAGGGAACGGCTGGCTGTGGCCCCGGAAGGGCTTGTCGGCCATGTGACCCCATCCGCTGCATTTCCTGCCTTTCTTCTTTCAAAGGAGAGCTTGGAGCCATGTGGACCCTACCTTTAGCGAGGCAGAGGCAGCCCTTCGAAAAAGTGGATAGACCTCTCGATCCATTACTGGAGCACAGTCCCTCCCTTTCGACAGCCACTATTTTGCCCTTTGGGAAGGATGCTCATGTGCAGACCCAGCTTGAATGTGTTGCCCCAGTGACTTTTGCTTTTGTCTGTATGCCAAATGGATTGCAGGGAGAGAGAATTCTTTTCTTCTCTTCCTATTTCATGTCTGGCATTTAACCAAGATATGCACTCTAATCATTATATATACTTAAAATGTGGCTTTTTGCCTAGGTGAAATGTTAATAAGTCAGGAATTCCTAATGTGCTTTATCATACACTATCTATAAAATCAGTTATTTTTAAAAAGGCATTTTCTGTTGTTATTGCTTATTATAAGATTCCGTCTACATTCCCACGGCTTGGTGTGGCCACCTGCATAAGTGAGATAAGCAGAAACTACTCTCCCACCACTTAATGACCATTATTCCCACCCACCAAACAGGAGTAGCATCACCACACTGCTTGGTTTGATTGACCATTTGGGCAGATGTCTCCTGGCTGACTCACCAATTTATGGATAAAATGTATGATCAATTGCTTGAGCTCATGTTTGGCTTCTTGAATATATTTCATAACAGTCCAATAACTAACGTCAATCAGGTTTATTGCTCTAAGCCAATAATAATACAGTATAGAGAAAAGTTGTCTAAAATAACAGCTCCAGGAAGCCACCTCCTGCTGGGATGTTACATTCACTTTATGTAGGGCACACTCCCAAAGTTACACATTTCAGATGGTAATATTTATATGATGATTATATAAATTACACGTCTCTTAACACTTCACTAAAAGACAACCCATCAGTTTGTCCCAGTTCTCAAACATGCTGTTCCTTTTCTTCCTTATCTTAGTTCTGGATACTGGTACTCCAGGTATTGGCCCATGACAGTACTTCCCTAGCTTGTATTAGCATATTAAACAAATGTATATTAATTTTGTTTTCTACCTGCTTGTACAAAATACTTTATTCAGCAAATGTGAGGAATTATGGGGTACTTAGCATAAACAAACAGGATTATGGTACAGCACAGGCCACTTTACACCCCAGCTAGCATGTAATTAGCCAAGACAGCATTTAGAACAAGTGAGTTTAAGCATTTTGTGCATAGGTAAATGAACTGACCCTCACTAGGTTGTCCCTTTTTGATTTATAAAGTAAATGTGCCATCCAACCAATCATACTGCTTTTGAATGGGCATGAGAGTGTCACAAGAATTTACAGTACCCATTAAGTCAATGACTAAAATAAGCAGAGCAGGTCACTGTGCCCGAATTGATTTTCTCTCTTCTTTCCATTCCCTTCCCTGAGTAGGCAAACAAACATGTTCTCTATAAATATACATCACAACAGACTGACAATCACTGAGCAACCCAAACCGTTTATCCACAAAATCCATCATTCAGCTTATTACCGTGTATCCAACCACCACATGCATGAGTTCAGGGAATGAAACATATAGAAATTACGGAATACATGGGTCACCATAAGACAAGGCCATAATAAGAGCATCAGTGGGGTTCTGCATTAGATACAAAGGCCACTTTTCAGCCCCACTTCAGGGGTGATAGAACAATTTTCAAAATGGAGGTGCTGAGAGACATTGAACCAGATGACATACCCTATATTCAAGCTGGGGGATGTGGCAGTACCCCCAGAATCCCTAGTACCAGCACCTATGCCCCTCCTCCTCTTGTCTGCTCTGTCCCCTTCACACTTGCGTGAGGCTCCATTTCCTCAAACTCATGCTTATTACTATATCCACTCCCCTTAAACATACCAAGCTCTCACTCCTCCAGTTCCTCATTATATCTTCTCTTCTGTTCCTAGGAGGGTGATTTTAAGCACCTTCAGCAGTTTGGTGACCAACCCTCACATTGAATTTTGGTGGGAATTGGTTACCTAATTCCCTAAGTTAAAAGAATAGGTGTCTGCAATATGTGAGGAAGTCAGTGGTTAAATTACTTATATCTCCCAAGAAGAAACTTAGAAAATGGTACATCTTCAAGAATTTGAAATGAAAATCACAAAACAAAAATTATTCTTCCTCTCTGTTTACTTGCTGTGTTAGCCCCCAGCAATGATTAATCAACAATGATTAGCCATTTCCATGTACATCAGTGGAGTTGGAACTATTTTTAGGGTGTGGTTGCTGAGCTGCATTCCCCATGCATGTCTGCACTCCTCACTGACCCAAACTGTGGTCACACCTAGATTTGCCATCTCTCCCAGACTGGATGGACTAGCTGCCATTACCACAAATGGCATATGGTCTGGGAGAGTGGGCAACCTAGCTATAGGTGGCTGTTGAGACCCAGGACTTTGGTGGGACCATGAGCAGCAGCTGTGCTGCAGGACTAGTGGCCTGCTTCTCAGGAACAGCGGGATGCAGAGCCCGTGGGGCTGGTGGGTGTCCCTGGAAGGGCTGGGACTTGTGACTGGCAAATATGCAGCAGAGTCAGTCCCTGCGCTTGGGGGAGCCAGGTTCCAAACCAGAGGTGCAATTCAAATCAACTCTCACCAAGTGTGAACTTTGTAAATTCAGAGTTCAATAGCAGAGCTGCTCAAAGAATAACAGTGCTGTTTCATGGCAACTTTTTAAGGTTTCAAAATTTGGTTTTGACAGCGTTAAAACAAAGCCAAAACCTGTCACACATTTTTACAAAAATAGAATAAAGTGTGTGTGTATCTTTGTGTCTAGAGCTGGGGGATGGTGTGCGTATATCAGGGTTTTGGTCAGAAGAGAAGGAGACGCAAATTCAAGTGCTTGCTCTGCCTGAAGTTTTTTAAAAATCCCAGATCACTCTAAATCAGGAATTTGCACCTAGGAGACCTGGCCAGTACTGTAAGTAGTGAACAACAGAATCACTTGCTCTCTGCTTCTCTCCCTAATTTCATAGCAACTGATTCAACTTCAACAAAACAGTATTTTGAGCAAGTTCTTCAAAAAAGAACTAGATAAGGTCATGGAGGTCCATCAACGGCTATCAGCTGGGATGGGCAGAGATGGTGTCCTTAACCTCTGTTTGCCCCAAGCTGGGACAGGGCAACAGGGGATGGATCACTTGATGATTACTTGTTCAGTTCATTCCTGCTGGGGCACCTGGCATTGGCCACTGTCAGAAGACAGGATGTTGGGATAGCTGCTCCTTGCTCTGAGCTAGTGTGGCTGTTCTTAACATTCCAACAAGTTCTGCCGAATAACTTTCCAGCAATATATAATATCCTCAGCCTTGCTTTTCTAACACAACTCCCATTGATGTCAATAAGTGCGCAACAGCAAGAGAACAAAGCAGCAGGTAGAAATTATTTCACCCATGTCTGAGTCAGAACAGTACAGCAATGCTGCACAACAGCTCAGGAAATGTGAAGGGAAATAGAATAGTGTCCAAATGAAATTGCTGGGGGAATTTTAGGTAAGTAGAATGTAATTGTGATACTGGAATTTGTCCAGGACACTATGGAAGGAGCTGTGAACCTGCCAACCAGTCATGAAACAATCTGCCTCAGAGATTTCCCTAAAGCAGTGGAAAAAGGAAAGTCTGCCTTGCAGTATGTTGGATAGGCCAACAATAAAATTCTTTCCTCATGGTCCCACAGTATCAACTCAAACAGGCTAAGAAAAGTTCTGTTTTCAACCTAAAAACACAAAGTTGCTTTACAGAATATTAAAACAAAGTACAGAAGAAAGTGGCACTGAGTGTGACTAATGTCAATTAGTTTTGCAATATAATTTATTTTCTGTCTAATTTTGTTAGTAGGTGGCAAGTATAAACACTATGTCTAATGTTCACAGAAGCTAATAAAGCATCTTGAAGTATGCAGACTGCCTTTCTGTAGGTGTTTGTTAATTTTCTCTATATGCATTTTTACAATGGATTATGACATAAAACGCTAGTTGAAAGGTAAGGTGAAAAAATTAATAAAAAAATCCAATTTTCTGAAGTATTCAAGCTAGCGAAACAGAAGCCTGTGAATGGTTGTCATTAAGTTCTGAGAAACCCTATATCATGTCCTCCCACTTACCTCACAACCTAGAAATCCTTTTTAGTGAAACCATAGAATTTTCAAGACTCAGACTGTGATGTCGCTGAAGAAGCTGGGAAGCCTTGTGGTTCAGCTGCCACTGTTGGAAGTAAGGTGAATTTGTCATGCATCTGATCAGCTTCAGAATTGGTACCACTATAATTAGAAGTGATTTTTTCTGATTTCTCCCGCTCCTCCAGTTTTACTAAGTAGGTCATTCTTCTGAGATGAAGGTGACAATTTACAGTTCAGCTAGAAGGGATTCAATCATAAATAACTGGCTAGTGCAGCATTCTCAGCATTGGACTGCATCTAGGTTCTGAAAAATGAATGTTGGAGAGGGAAAACTTTAATTTTTTTTCAAAGTTTTGCCAGTGGCCTGCCTTTCCCTCAAAGAAGTGCTGAATTTAAAGCCCTGTCTGTCTCCATCAATCAGTTGGAATAAGTCTTATTTAAATTTGTTTCAGTAAGCTCTTTCGCATCTCATTAATTTTAAAATATTTTTCTTCAGTTGAACGTAGTGCAGTGACTGCTAAGTACATAAGTCAATGCCTAACTTTTTTGTCCTTTACTACAGCTTTTCAATAATAGATGAAAATCAGAATCCACTACTTACACTAGATAAGTAACTGACAGTTTCCTTAATCAGATTATAAGAAGGAAGAAAAATCAGATTTTATTTGGAAACAAACTGTTTAAGATTTGATTTTTTCAGAAAGTAAAATTAACTGTTGTGCATATATGTTCCTGGTAAGTGGTTACATAGAAAAACATCCCCTGCTAATGAAATATAAAATAAATGTATACAATTTAAAAGAGAACACTTTTTGTTGTGCAAAATTTAGTATAATTATGTAATTTCCCTTTGTGTGCAAGCAGTCTTGGCACTGAACTCCCACAAAGCAATGAGTCACATGAAGCTGCTTATTGTGTTGTGAATACCAAGAAGCAAGCAAAATTTACCACTCTCGCACATTGATTTTACTGCAGAACTAGTAGCCATGTGCAACATGATGGTTGAAGAAGTTATATCAAAGTTGTTTGGAACTCTTGAGAGCCTAACAGAATGTATGTGACAAGTAACATTAACATCCTCCTTGCTGAGGTGTGAAAACACATTCGAACGCCACCTGTAGATTAATTCACTCTTTTGAAGGGCTCATTTTTTGACACCTTGGGTGTGACTTGGTAGTTCTGACGATTTGATTTTTCTCTATGCACTATCAAAGGTGAGCATATTACAGGTTTGACGGATCCTTACACCAAACTTCCAAAATAAAGACTTGAACTAATGAAGAAACAAAACTATATACTTAGTCACGTGCAGAGTCTGAGCTTTAACTTTTCCTTGCAACAAACCCCGCTGCCAACTTTGTCCACATATTTATTCTGAGGATACCATCACTGGACCTAACCATGTTAGTTACAAGACCAAAGGCGCATTCTTGTGCACTTCAAGCAACATTATATACGCCATTATGTGCCAACAATGCCCTGCCTCTATGTACGTTGGACAGACTGGACAAAACCTTCACCAAAGAATAAATGGACACAGAGCAGATATCAGAATCTCCAGTGTTCACATTAGCTGGGCAGTGAACACTCCAATGGAGTGGGCCATTCTGTTAAAGACCTGAGAAGTTGTGTCCTAGAACAAAGAGAATTTAAAAACAGATTACAGTGAGAAAATTGTGAATTGGAATTCATATTCGAATTTGACACATTAACAGGTGGTATTAGCAGCGACACCAACTACCTCACACATTACAAGGACTGCTTCCCTTCCTTTGATGTTCATAGTTATCTCAGGCAGGACACTTAACATCCCCCTTCCCTTCACCCTCTCCTTCAATCCTATGTACTTGATTTGTCAGTTTTTATTGCAATTTTTTTTGGTCCTCTGTACTTATAAAATGTCAGTCTGTACTGGAAATGAGATTGATCTGATGAAGTCCCACAAAAGCTCATCACCAAATAAATCATTTTGTTAGTCTTTAAAGTGCTATATTTCTGCTGTTTTGTTTTGTTGAAGTTAATGGTGTTATGCCTGAGGTAATCCGGACAAAAACCTTTAACATTCTGTAAATCTGTTCATTTACTCATATTAATCACAGTGAAGTCGTGTTTGGTTTTCAAACTACTTTAGTGTACCTCATATAAAAAAAAAAAACTATCTTCTTTAGCCCACCAAACTCTAGGATCCAAACCATCTTTTGTGTAATTGGTAGCAATGAGAGAACTTTGGGGGGGTAGCAAAATTTTTATATATCAAAGCTTCCTCATAAATGGTTAACAGAAGTTTAAAAAAATCCCTTATGTTTACAGTATGTCCTGATTCTGGAATTAGTTTGGTACAAAATGCATTTCTTTTACCCTGCTATCCTCCCCAAAATGCAGCAGCTCAGGAATTCACCTGTCACCCGAGGGGAGAAAAAAAAATCCTCTTCTAACAATGAAAGTTTGATGGTGGAAGTCTAATTTAGCGTATGTGTTTTTCTAGTAGGTTCTGAATTTGGCAAGAGTGAGTGGTCTCATTTCTCATCATTTGCATGTACATGACATGTTCACAGGTCCGTACCAAGTGCCTTTTTATAGTACATATGCTGTGTGACTTGAGACACATTAAAAGATAATTAAATATATGAAACAATAATTGATTTACTTCATTTTTGTTTCAAATAAGGACATAAAAATGACTTATGCCTACTTCATTTCTCAGGCAATATCTTTTCATAGCACCCATGCATATTATATAGAAACAACACTTCTCGTGCAGTGTTCAGAGCATCAGGCAGGCTGTAATCAGTAAGACCACAATACAAAATAGGATGAAAAACCTGTACAGGTTTGAAAAATATCCAAAATCCCTTAGAACGTCCTAAATGGTAACAATAAACAAATAATGTGGGGGAAAGCACACTGCAGCCAACCCTTAACTATAATGAGAGAAAACAAATCCCACATATTTTCCTGCCACCAGTGCCCGTTCCCTGTTATGAATCCAAGTGGCTGTTTTTATGTGCAAAAATTGAAACACAATCTTGGTAATGATTCCGGAACTTTTGCATGCATGACTGCGTGTCCAGCTATTCAAAAGTCAGGTCCTAATTTTTTGTTAACTTTTAGTTTAACAATGATTTCTTCCGTAGTAATCTGATTTTTAAAGCATGTTC
Source organism: Carettochelys insculpta (assembly GCF_033958435.1). Lineage (NCBI taxonomy): Eukaryota > Metazoa > Chordata > Testudines > Carettochelyidae > Carettochelys > Carettochelys insculpta. The sequence goes on from NC_134149.1 coordinate 39,634,106, forward strand.
TCCAATGTGTACAATCACAAGATTCTGAGCCAGTTCGTGTTGCGGTGGACATAATATCAATAAGCTTGAAAAAATGATGGATAACTACTCATAGGCAGATGGCAAAATACAAGTTATCTGCAAGAAGAGAGAAAAGTATCTTTTATTACAGTTGTTTGTTTTTGGTAACTCGGTGACCCATTTCTAAATGCTATTGTTGGAGTTTGTTTTTGGTACTCTCACTATTAATACTGAATGGTACTAATGTCTCTTGGACAGACTGGATGTGGGTTTTTTTGTTTTTTTTTTTCAATCATATGCACCCAGAATGTTCTGCTTTCGGTTCTCCTGGTCTAGAAATTCTGACATGTCTGGATATCTGCAGAACCTTCTGCGCTCTTGTTTTCCTGGAGTTTGCTGAACCAATGGTTATGTGAGCAGCAAATCAGTGATGATATGTCTGAGCTAATACACTTGCAAAACTGAGTAAGTACAGTAACAGAACTTCATTGAAAGACAGCTGCAGATGTAATTTTTTTGTTTTTGTTTTGCTAGGAATTGTGGAACAAAGGAGTTGTCCCACACAATGAAAGTTTATTTGATTTTGCTTCTGTTTTGTTCTATTCAGATCTTAGTTGCTTCTGAAACAGATCCAGTCACTCATCAGTGCTAGGAGATTACTGGCACTGTCAATATTGGAAGATTCACTTGACTGAAAAAATGGGATATCAAATCAAGCAGACCAGCACTTAGAACACACCTAAAATATATTTAAAAGGTGGTCTGTTCTCTTTCCATTCCAGAGGCATCTGCTTCAGCTGACTGGAACATGAGCATCCTCAGTGTCCCATTGCTGTATGACATCAGTTGTACATGACTACTTTCTGCATCTTATGCAAAATATCTATTAGAAAACTGTGGTAGGCTTGCAATGAAGAGAAAAATATCCAAAGGCAGATGTGTATGAAAAGATAAAGGTTCATCTCAGTAAGTCCATTTCTTAAAGGGAGAGGCAACATGCAAAAGCATGTGCCAAAATTTTCTGTTAGAAAGACTGGAGAAGTAGCAAATTTCAACACTACAGTTTTTTTTTTTTTTAATTCTGGTTCATAGGAAAAAATGCGATAAGACCAAGATGTAGAGAAATATAGTTTACATAGAAGGAAACAAAGATGTGAAAAATAGGAGAAAAATATGTTTGCTATGTTGAGAGATTCTTGTCTGAATAATTTTTGGTTCTGTGGCCAAAATAAAAAAAAATTAAAAATTGTTTCAGGATTAAAAAAAATCTAAATGTTTGCAATATTTGTGACCCAAGAATGCTGAAAATTCTTATTTTATTAACTTTTTATTAGGTAATTGTAGCTACATTTAAAAAATTGAATAAAACCTCTGAACATTTTATGGATTTTTTTAAAATATTAGATCATTGGGGATTTGCCCACATTTTTAAACTGAAAAAAAAATCAGACTAAAACTTGCAAATTGTTCTGATTTAAATATACAGCTTATAGAAAAAAAAAGGTTTTACATGAAAAATTTTACCCTTCACTCATAGTCACATTCTTTCTTCATACCACTTTAAACCACTGTGCTCAGTATAACAATCATTCCTTTAGCACCTCAAAGACTAACAAATTTAATTATTAGGTAATGAGCTTTCTTGTGTCTTTTCATAGGCCTTATCCAAGAAAGCTCTTTACCTCATAAACAAATTTGTTAGTCTTTAAGGTGCTATAGGAATGCTTGTTATTTGTGAAGCTACAGACTAACACGGCTATCCTTGGAGTCTGTGGTTAGTATGACAGTTAAGACCAGCCACTAAAGATTATTGGCTTGCTATTGCAGACTTGATCCAAATTCACAGAATAATTTTGTTACTCATCCAGATTGCTTGATAATATCTGTTTGCAATATTTTATACATAAAATCTTTTGTAGCTTTAGGGATTCTATCCTGAAACTCTCCCAATTCAAGGAACTTTATATAGCACGAGCCAGAATTTTGTTTTCTCTTTCTGAGATTTCTAAGTTGCTTAAGTATCTACTTAATTATAACCTTAGACTCTCCTGATCTGGGATTATTGTGTCAGGAAGCTTGGCACTTGATGGCTATGGTTACACTAGTAACTATTGCTGACAAAACCCCAGTTTCTTTGACAAAACTGGTAGAACGTCCACAAATAAAATGCATTTTGTTGACAGTTTGTCAACAAAACTCAGCACTTTCATTGGCAGCGTTTTGCCTCTCAGTCATGAGGCATAACGCCGCTGTTGACAGATTCTGTCAATAAAAAAACTGCGTGGACACTCTGTGGGGATCTTCTCTTGACAGACAGGGCATCCAGAACAGTGGGCAACCCTATTTGCTGTGCTAACAGGTGCCTGCTTTTTTGAGAGAGTAGCTGGCAGTCCAGACGCTCTGTTGACAGAGCCAAATGTTCTTTTGATTGTTTTTTGTGTTTGGCTGCATTCTGTTGACAGAAGTTTTGTTGGGGAATCTCTTTCGGGCTATGTCTAGACTAGAAGCATCAGTGGCCGGAAGTTACTGTAGACATGGAAATCTCGACAGAACCTCTGTCAACCGATTGCATCTACACACAACTTGCTCTGTCAACAGGGAACTGCCAGACTGCACTGCCCTCTGGTGCCAGAAAGCGGAATGGCAGGTCTGCAAAGGGCTGCCTGGCAACCAGAACCTTCTCTGTTGACAGAAGCGGCTACGCTGCACTTTGTCGACAGCACTCTGTCCGGAGATTGTTATGCCTCAGATTTTTGAGGGATAGTACCATCAACGAAAATGCAGAGTTCTGTCAAGACTTTGTTGATAGAATGCTTTAAATGTGTGTGTGTTCCCTGAGTTATGTCGACAGACCGCCCGGTTCTGTCGACAAAATTCTCTAGTGTAGACCCAGACTCGATGATGACTTCTGTTGACAGAGCACTGTAGTGTAACCATAGCCAATATCAACAAGAAGTCTTGTGGCACCTTATAGACTAACAGATATGTCCTTCTATGGGAATGAAGAAGACAAAGCAGTTGATATTCATGATTACATTTATTACCTCTGTAGCTTCTTCCATCAAGGATCTCAAAGCACTTTGTAAGGACTAATGAATCAAGCCTCAAATATATTCTTGGTAAATGTCTTCATACTACAGGCAGGACTGAGCTAAATCCTTAGTTTTAGATCCTCAGCTGTCTGGAGGCCAAACTGGTTCCTGACATACAGTAAAATAACCCTTTTGACTTGCATCAGCTTGCAATAGTCATGAGAAGCCCATTGTGCTGGTAAGAATTTTTGAAGCATGGTGTTCCAGATATTTTTCAGATTTGGATACCATAGTCAGACCAGAATTAGGGCCAGCCTTACAAATTATGGGGACCTACACAGCTGAACCCACCCCCGGAGCTTCTGCTGGAAGTCTGGGGCTTCTTTCCTTTCCTGCACAGCTTTTACCTGGGCTTGTGGGCTTCCCTGTGGCTGGAGCAGAGCCGCCAAGGGTGGGGGCTCCTCTCTGCCTCAATCAGTAGCTGCTGCTGGCCGAGAGGCACACATAGGGGAAAGGGGAAGGACCCAGGGAGAAGCCCTGCTGCAGAGGGAGAGAGCAGCCAGGCAGAGGAGCCAGAGAGGCACCAGCAGATGTGCTCAAGCTGTCCTCAGGCATACAACCACACACAGCTGCGGAGGGGCACCCAAAAATTTGGTGCTCCAAAATTTTGGGTGCCCGACACAGCTGTGTATTTTACGTATGCCCAGGAACAGCCCCGACCAGAATCTGGAACAGTTTGTTCAACTGCATCAATCTCTGCATCTATGAAACATGATTGCTGTCTGGTTTGATAATACCCATTGGTAACTCCTTGTTCTGATGGGTGTGGCCCCATCAAAATCATTTGCATTTGGCCACATTTGGTAATATCTCTGATTTTAAATCCAAAGACTCAGCCTGGTTTTCAACCATGGCCTGGATTACAAGGCAATGCATAATTCACAGCCCTGTCAGTGGCAGCCAGTCTAGTTCATTTCCGATTTAAGTATGTTGAGCTTCTGAGGTCTAAGCTAGGATGTTATGCTCATGATAGCTGCATGGAGAGCACTGAAAGAAAAGAATTATGGGGAAAAAAATCAAGTTTTCCAACAAGAATTTTCCCAAGTTGACACGATTACTGTTTAACATGAATCAGAGAGGTAGCCATGTTAGTCTGTAGCTTCAAGAACAACAAGAAGTCTTGTGACACCCTATAGACTAATAGATATTTTGGAGCATAAGCTTTCATGGGCAAAGACCTGCTTCATCAGATGCATGAGTCGGGGGGTGGTGGTTTCAGAGGGGTATTTAAAGAGTGGGGTCCCAGTAAGAGGGAGGGCCAGAGCTGACAAGCTCTATTCAGCAAGGTGGAAATGGCCCAGTATTAACAGTACTTATTAAAAGAGGAAAAAACAATCTTCCATTTTGGTGAGGAATATAAGATTAAGTAAGCAAGGCCATAGTGGTGGCTAATCAGCTCAGGCAAGCAAGACACAGCCTAACCAAAATTCCCCAAAACTATAGAAAACATTGGGCCTATTCTTTTTAAATTGACAAATATGTAATGGATTTAAAGATCAATTGTGATATGATTTAAATACCACAACTTACTCTCCCCAGAAGTGAACCACACACCAAAAAGTTCAAAGAACGTGCCATGTGAAGCTCAAATCTTGGTATAGATAACAGTGCCCCACACAGCTGCCTTGTTACCATGGCAATTTTCCATGCCCAGGAGTCACTTTATAAGAGCCTTGTGGTAACCAGAACTTGGTTCCACTGTAGGTCTATAGCAGCTGAGTTCAGGCTCCAGAGGGTTTGTAGAGGATAAGGCCTGTGTTAGTCTGGCTCCCTTCCTAATGGGTGGGCTCTGTGCCCATGCAAGAGAAACAACAATGGTGGCTCCTGCTCTCAGGTCTACCTGTTGCTTCTTCACTATAACATTTTCCAAGCTTCAAGTATAGAACACGGCATTTCAGCTGTATGTGAAACAAAGAAAAAACATCTCTCACCCAATGTATTAGCAACCTGAATATTCAGAATAAATTGCAAACATCTTCCAGCTGACATAATTGTAGATGTTAACAATGGGGGAATGGGGTAATTGCTCAACGGCCCAGGAGATGTCAAAGGGATGGAAGGGCCCCGTCACGTAGGAGAGAGTCACATGCCACTTAGCTGAGAGGAAGCAGGGTGCTCCTCCCCCAGTATTATTCCATCTTGCTGCAGCTCAGTGGGCATGGACCCTCATGCTAAGTGCGCAGAGCAGGGGGTAGGTGGTGCTGATATCACAGTCAGGGTGGCTCCCAGCCCCTGTACCCTAGCTTTGCAGAACAGGAGCCAAAGGACATGGAAAACTCTGGCTCAGAAGGACTCCTGTTGGAGTTGTTTCCTTCCACTCTGGTGAAGTATGAGTGCTTCACTTAGGCCGTGTCTACACGTGCCCCAAACTTCGAAATGGCCATTCAAATGGCCATTTTGAAGTTTACTAATGAAGCGCTGAAATGCATATTCAGCACTTCATTAGCATGCGGGCAGCCGCGGCGCTTCGAAATTGACGTGGCTTGCCGCCGCGCATCTCGTCCAGACAGGGCTCCTTTTCGAAAGGATGCCGCCTACTTCGAAGTCCCCTTATTCCCATCTGCTCATAGGAATAAGGGGACTTCGAAGTAGACAGCGTCCTTTCGAAAAGGAGCCCCGTCGGGACGAGACGCGTGGCGGCAAGGCACGTCAATTTCGAAGCGCCACGGCTGCCCACATGCTAATGAAGCGCTGAATATGCATTTCAGCGCTTCATTAGTAAACTTCAAAATGGCCATTTGAATGGCCATTTCGAAGTTTGGGGCACGTGTAGACGTAGCCTTAAAGACATTGTGCACCGTTCTGAGCCTTCCTTCACAGCTAGTCCAGAAACCATAGTTCTCACACATATACACTCACCCTCTTCATCGACACATATACCCCCAAGTCCACAAAACAGGGTAAGGGAGACAGGGCTCCAGACCACAGGAGGAGAGCGTTCAGTGAGTGTCTTACAGATCCAGCTCAGGCATCTCTTAAGTTTCACCAGCATGTGTGCTGTCGCGCTCTCTCTCTCTCTCTCTCTCTCTCTCTCTCACAGGCACACAGTTGTGTCGCTGTGGGTGTCTGTTGCTCACACGTGCACACACACATACCTACATACATACCGTCTGTCTCTGTATCACATGCTTTTGCTGTCTTTTGCACATGCAGTCCCACTGTTCACACACTCACATATTTAGTCCTGGCTAAATACAGGCCATGGTTACACTAGTGAGTTTTGCTGACAAAACCCTCCTTTTGTTGACAAAACTGGTGGAATGGCCACACATAAATGCATTTTTGTCGACAAAACTCAGCACTTTCGCTGGCAGCATTCTGCCTCTCTGCCATGAGGCATAATGCTGCTGTTGACAGATTCTGTCGACAAAAAAACTCTGTGGATGCTCTCGGGGAACTTCTCTTGACAGACAAGGCGTCTAGAACAATGGGCAGCCCTGTCTGCTGTGCTTCTGGGTGCCTGTTTTGTCAAGAGAGTGGCCAGGCAATGTGGCTGCTCTGTCGACAGAGCAGAGTGCTCTCCTGATTGGCTTGTGTGTGTGGACGCACTCTGTCAACAGAAGTTTTGTTGGGAAATCTCTTCCGACAGTGACTTCTGCTGACAGGTTCCTGTAGTGTAACCATAGCCTCTCTGTCCTTTGGGTCACACTCAGATGAGCCAACAGCCATACTAGATGCCTGGGCATGGTGGTAGGGGGAGGGGTGGTTCCACACTCTCAGAAGGGCTGGGTCGGAGGGTGGAAAGGCTGGGGCTGAGAGAATCTGGCTCTCAACTACCCAGACCACTGTGCTCACCCTCCTCATCCCAGTGCTGCCTGGAATGTGCCTTGCAGTGACTCCCACCTCCCCAGGCAGCCCTAACAGCTGTACTGAGCACCACGGCAGCACTTCCGGAGTGATTGAAGGGCTTGGGGCTCTGCTCCTGACTCACCAGGACTCGGGGAGACGGGGCAGCACTGTCCTCTACCTTCCCTCCTCGTCATCAGGCTTGGTCACACTCCCCTCCCCAGCACATGCTGACAGTGGTAGTGTTACGATTTGGTACTTCCAGCAGTGCACATATATCCTCTGTAATTGTTTTCTTTCCAAGTGTGCTATTTTAGTGGTTTGACTGGTCTGTGCAGCTTGTAATTTTTATCTAGCTTACAGTTAAATTTAATTTTTTGAATAGGGAGTTATAAAAATGCCTAACCTGTCCTGGCTGGAGAAATTATCCCTGTGGTAATTTAAAATGCATCTACGTTTTCTTATCTGACACTGACCAGCACACCGTTACACAGACACCCTCCCAGCAGCACAAGAAGAATAATTCCACGTGGACTCATCCTGAGGGTAGAAATAACAGTCTGGACCTATATATAGAATGCTTTCGCCAACGCGCACAGGCAGAAGTTGTGGAGAGACAGCATTGTTTGCCTCACAACCTCAGTTGTGCGGAGCGCAATGCCATCCATCCTCAGAAACAACCCTGATATTATAATCAAAGAGGCAGATAAAGGAGAAGCTACTGTCATCATGAACAGGTCTGACTACCAGAAGGAGGCTTCCAGACAACTCTCCAATACCAAATTTTACAGGCTACTTTCCTCAGATCCCACCGAGGAATACACTAAGAAACTACACCATCTGCTCAGGACACTCCCTACACAAGCACAAGAACAGATTTATACCAACACACTTCTAGAGCCCTGTCCAGGGCTATTCTACCTACTGCCCAAGATCCACAAACCTGGAAATCCTGGACGCCCCGTCATCTCAGGCATTGGCACTCTCACTGAAGGACTGTCTGGTTATGTGGACTCTGTCCTCAGATGCTATGCCACCAGCACTCTCAGCTATCTCCGAGACACCACTGACTTCCTGAGAAAACTGCAAGACATTGATGACCTACCAGAAAACACTATCCTAGCCACCATGGATGTAGAGGCTCTCTACCAACATCCCACACAAAGATGGAATAAATGCTGTCCAGAACAGTATCCCTGATGATGCTACAGCACATCTGATGGCTGAGCTCTGTAACTTTATCCTCACACACAACTATTTCAGATTTGGCGACGACATATACCTTTAAATCAGCGGCACAGCTATGGGTACCTGCATGGCCCCTCAATATGCCAATATTTTCATGGCTGATCTGGAACACCGCTTCCTTAGCTCTTGTCCACTAACACCTCATCTCTACTTATGCTACATTGATGATATCTTCATCATCTGGACCCATGGGAAGGAGACTCTGGAGGAATTCCACTGGGACTTCAACAACTTTCACCCCAACATCAACCTCAGCCTGGAACAGTCCACACAGGAGATCCACTTCCTGGACACCACGGTGCTAATACATGATGGCCACATCAATACCACCCTGTACCGTAAACCTACTGACCGCTACGCCTACCTTCATGCCTCCAGCTTCCATCCCAGACACACCACACGATCCATTGTCTACAGCCAAGCACTAAGATATAACCGCATTTGCTCCAACCCCTCCGACGGAGACAAACACCTACAGGATCTCTACCAAGCATTCTTGAAACTGCAATACCCACCTGAGGAAGTGAAAAAACAGATCAACAGAGCCAGACGTGTGCCACGAAGCCTCTTACTACAGGACAAGCCCAAGAGAGAAACCAACAGAACACCACTAGCCATCACCTACAGTCCTCAGCTAAAACCTCTACAGCGCATCATCAGGGATTTACAAGCCATCCTGGACAATGATCCCCCACTTTCACAGGCCTTGGGAGGCAGACCAGTCCTTGCCCACAGATAACCTGCCAACATGAAGCAAATCCTAACCAGCAACTATACACTGGACCACAGTCACTCTAACTCAGGGACCCATCCATGCAACAAACCTCGTTGCCAGCTCTGCCCACATATCTACACCAGCAACACCATTACAGGACCTAACCAGATCAGCCACACCATCGTGGGTTCATTCAGCTGCACATCTACCAATATAATTTATGCCATCATGTGCCAGCAATGCCCCTCTGCTATATACATCAGACAAACTGGACAGTCTCTACGTAAAAGAATAAACGCACACAAAACAGACATCAGAAATGGCAATATACAAAAACCCGTAGGAGAGCACTTCAATCTCCCAGGCCACACAGTAGCAGACTTAAAAGTAGCTATCCTACAGCAAAGAAATTTCAGGACCCGACTCCAAAGAGAAATTTCTGAGCTACAATTCATCTGCAAATTTGATGCCCTCAGCTCTGGCTTAAACAAAGACTGCGAATGGCTGGCTAAATACAGAAGCAGCTTCCCCTCCCTTGGTGCTCACACCTTCAGATCAACTGCTGGTAGTAAGCCTCACCCTTGCTGACTGAGCTAACCTTGTTATCCCCACCCTTGCTCTGGCTTATTTATAGCTGGCCCTGCAGATTTCCAAGAGCAGCATCTGATGAAGTGAGTCTGTGCTCACAAAAGCTCATGCTCAAAACTTTTCTGTTAGTCTATAAGGTGCCACAGGACCATTCGTTGCTGCTACGTTTTCTTGTTTCTGCCGGTGGTGCACGTGTGGATATGCCTCGGTGCACATCACAAAACATGTTGCTCACACGGATGAAAAATAGCAAGCGGGAACATACCAGCACTGCAGGTGCTGCACCAACCAAATGTCAGGCGGCGCATGCTGTAGGGGTCCATTGTCTACTGCTGTCACAGGGCCTGGCTGTGACTGTAAGTGTACAATTTCCAGATAATGAAAATAAATAATATTCATTTTAAATGTTTTGGTTTTTAATTGGGCACATCATTTCCTTTGGCTTTATGGTGAGGATAGTCAGGACCTTTGTTAAATGTCAGACTTTAGCTTGAGTCTATTCATTTTATAGACTAACAGATATTTTGGAGCATAAGTTTTCCTGGGCAAAGACCTGCATCATCAGATGCATCAGATGAAGTGGGTCTTTGCCCACAAAAGTTTATGCTTCAAAATATGTTAGTCTATAAGTTGCCACAAGACTTCTCTTTTTTGTGAATACAGACTAACATAGATACCTCTCTGATTCGATTCATTTTGATACCTCACTGTTCCCAAACCCAGTGCTCTCCGTCGTACTGCTACTGCAGCCTGTCTCTGTTTCTGATCATTCAGAATTTGGGTGGAAAATCCTGGCTTGCTCCTTGGGAAGCGTTGGAGGCTTTGGCGTGGTCTTTTTTTTTTAACCCAAAATCTGAATTCTTAAAAACACCTCTCAAAATGAAAATATTTTGGTTTTATTTTAGTGAGAAAAACCTAAAAATTGTAAAAAGGCAAAAAATGTGCATGGAAAAATAATTGGTAGTTTATTATCTTTACTGACATCTAAAAGAGTGTCAGAATCAATACACAGCAATCTGCTGTCTTCAGAATTCATTCCAGCTAGAGCAATATGGGGGTCTTGCATCTAGCTTCTTCCTTGCAGGGTTTTCACTGATAAGCTTTTTGTCTGTATGTGTTTGCAATGCTGCCTTTGCAACAGGTCTGCAGCTACCCAGCAGGCTCCAACAATTGAAGATTCTAGCTCAGGAGTATGTGTATGACCCAGATAGGTTCTATGGTGTAGTGTTCAGGTTCCCTTTCTTTACCAGATTCCCTGCAAATTGCAGTATTGAAAACACTGGCAGCCTTCCCCAAAGGGTGAAGTCCCACTGAGGGATGCACAAGGAGGACTACAAGTTGAGTTTCCCTGCACCCACTCACTTCATTTATGGAACATTAGGGAAACACTTTTTTTGTATCACAGTTTATACAGAAATATATTCATTTGCATTTGCATGATAGGCTGATGTCATAAACCATTTGCTGCTATCAAAGCAAGTTACACAGCAGAGGCAACCAATACCTGGTGATGGGGGAGAGGAGCAGAGTGAGAGCAGAAGCTTCTGTAGCTGTTACTGAGCTTGCTAAGCCCATGAGAACATGCTCAGTAAAAGTCAAGCAGCAGCTAGGATCCGGGGGAAGGGAGGTCTTCCGATCCTGTGCAGCACCTTCCACATGTCACCTCTGCAATACACTTTTTCTAATACATTAATGGAAGTGGAAATTGTTAAAGATTCTTGTTTATTCTTGAATGATTTTACCTATTCATTTGACTAAATCCTACATTCCTTATTCACTGACTTCAGGTTTGTTACTCTTTTTTTTTTTCCTCTTCTCTATAAACAAGACTGGAAACTTTAGCGAGGAGAAGAAAAAACAATGAAATACTTGTCTCGTTTAGTGGACACTCACAGGTCAGACAGTGCAACCATTAGTAACCTGGGATGAGCACACATTAATTTATTTGTCTTTAGTATGGGTTGAATAGGGGAAATTCTATCAGGTGCTGAACTGTAATTGTCTCTTTATGACTCACATAAAAGGTGATGGTAAAACTATTACTGTTATAAAGAGTGGGAAATTGTGATAAAGTGTATAAACCTTGCATTGCTCGGGAAAGGGGTTGAGAGGCAGTGTGCACTAAGATAGCCCAGTGCCTCTGGCCCTGCTAATCACGTGCTGTGGGGAAAAGGACTTTTAAAGGAGGAAGTTGGCCTATGCAAGGGGAGAAGGCTGAAGAAGTGAGTGACTAGAGCATCACCCCCCATGCCACTGGAACCCTTCCCATGCAAGCCGCTGCAAGGCATCTGTGACCCCCACGGCAAGCCTGGTAGGAAGGGACTGACTTGGTCTTGGATTGTTTCAGCTTTTTCTTGATCTCAGGAGGGGCTAGGTTGGTGTTGGACTGAATATTTACTCCCTCCTCCCAATAAAAATAAGTGGCATGTGAGGATTGGGCTGCTACCAAGTCTAAGAGGCTGTGCTCTGAACAAGGCCAAACCTGTCATGGAAGCTGGATGTGGAGAGTAGTCCCAGTCCAGCTCCAGAGGTATCCCAGAAAGACTCATTACACTGTCTATATGGCATCTTCCTAATTCCGCTTTTAAGGCTATTTTCTCTTTTTGTGATGGTGCTAGTGCATTGTGACAGCCTTTTACTTACGTTATAGACACCCTGCTACCTATAGCATTGACCTCTTTCCAAGAAGCTAAGGACAAGTTTTATGATGAGCTCAGCATCGCAATCAAAGAAATTCCAATTCGCGAGCCACTGATCATTCTTGGGGATTTTAATGCAAGAGTTGGTGCTGACCATTCCAGCTGGCCCCCATGCTTAGGGCAATTCGGAGTGTCAGGGATTTTTCATCCCTCAGGAATTATCGCCCCCGTGGGTCAGGGAAACAAGCCTTTGGCCATTAAACATCATTACAGGTACAGGTAGAATCTAAAATCACATAGGCTGCCATTTAGCAGCCCCCTGTAACGGTCACTCTGAGTCAGTTGGTTTCCCCGGTAACCCTGAACTCAAACAACTCATGACCTGGGGTTTAATATCCAGGCACCTGATTGGGCACAGGTGGAAAGCTTCTAGAAGTTTCCACAGCCCAGAGGAACTGTTTGAAAGCAGTCCCTCAGAACGCTCGCATGTAAATAGCCTCATGAATAATGCATGAGATCATAAGATATAAGGTGGCGCAGCACAGCACTCGCCGGCCCTTGGCGCGGATACAACTCCGCTACCTGTACGGGGAGGTGCTGGCCCTTGAGGCGTCCACCAGCCCCTAGGCTAACTGCCTCACAAGCAGCAAAGACTTTGCGAAGAGCTCCAGCTTGAGAAGACTTTGCGAAGGGCTCCTGAGTCAACACCAGCAACGCCCAGCAGGGCCCACCTGCTGCAGTGACAGCTGGCAGTTTTACCTCAGCACTAAAAGAGCGACAAGCAGCCCTGAGGTGAATCAGGCGAGCGGCGAACTGGCCTCATCACCAGGGTGAGGTACTGCGTGCTCACCTGTTGAAACCCAGGGTCTGCCATCTAAACAGCAAGCAGGCTCCACGGTGAATCAGCTCGGCAGCGAACTGGCCTCACCATTAGGGTGAGGTACTGCGTGTCCAGCTGTTGAAGCCCAGAGCCTGACATCAAAGCGGCACCCTCACTCCCACCGCCTGCCATCCTGCGGTGACGACACTACCTACCGGACACGACCCACCTGCCTGACGAGACTGCAATCACCTGGACACGTAAATCCACCACAAGCCTGAGGCCCAGCCCAGGCTACACAGACTATTATAGGCCTGAGGCCCAGCCCAGGCTATAAGGACTTCCACAGGCCTGAGGCCCAGCCCGGGCTATACAAATTATATTATCATAATACTGTGGGCATTCGGTCCCTGCAACGGGGGGTTCGAAGTCGCAAATCGAACCGTGCCCCTCCTGGCCAAGAGGGGCCACACCCAGGGGCTCAACCCCAAGGCCAGGCCTAACAGCCCAGGTTTCTTCTACCATCTTAGAAACTGCACACTTGTGTTAATAGTTTCACAGTTATAGTTAATTAGTTAGTCGTTTAGTTATAGTAAATGGTACTAGTAGCAATAATTAATTATCGAAGTAATTAGTCATAGACTGGTAACAATAGCATTTATTTAACTGACGTGTTTATATACTTAAGGAGCAGGCAGGTCATCTTGGTAGAGGCTTGACCTCCCAGTTACCCTATAAACCCTGCATCCTACCTTACCCCCCCTACCTGTTCCTATTCTCCGAGCCCCAGCCGGGGAGGTTACACTTCCCCCTCACTTGGCTGGGAGGAGGACCTTGGCAGGCAAAGCCCCAAGGCCTCCAATAGGCTGGCGTAGCGAACCAGCCAGGGCATTAAGGGGGAAAGCAAATTGAACTTCCCCTGCCCGGAGCTATATTAATATAAAACTACCTACACCTCTCTCCTTGAATTTCCCTTTAACCTTCCTTCTTGCCTCCAACCTAATAAAAACCATCATACAGGTCACTTCATGGACTCTTTAGTGTATAGCATTGTAAGTGTCTAAAGAAATACTATTGTTGCAATTCAATGCATTATCAGTAATCACTAATATATATATATATATATGGTTACTTTATAAAAAATTGTTTACTGTTACAAGTGTCATTACTCCTTTCCCTGTTGTTTGTTCTGTTAATAAACTTTGTAACTGTTTGCACCTTCACAAGCCTTCCTCTTCCCGTCTCACCCTTCTCCCTTAGAGCCAGCCTCCTGCCTGCCAGGGAAAACTCTACCAGCCTCTCTAACGGTGGTACAGGGCCAGTGCACAACCCCCGGGGCCTCCTGCCGGAGGTGGGTGGGGGCAGCCTGCAGAGGGTCGGGGTGACCTCTACTCGTTGCCGGGTCTCCGCCGTCCCCTCCTTGTCCTCATCCCAGGCCTCTTGAGGATCCGAGCAGTATACTGGTGTGGGGTCAGTGTGGCCTTGGCCCGCGACTTTGCCCGCACCGACACGGAGTTAGGAAGATAAATGAGAATGGGCAGCGACTGCTGGAGCTTTGCTGCCAGCACAGTCTCTATGTTACCAACATCTTCTTCAAGACCAAGCCCCAGCACAGTGTGTCATGGCGTCATCCCAGGTCCAAACACTGGCACCAGCTGGACTTGATCCTTGTAAGGCGCGCCTGCATAGGCAACATCAAGATGACTCACAGCTATCATAGTGCAGACTGTGACTCCGATCATTCACTCACTGCCAGCAAGATCAGGTTTCAACCTCCGAGGCTGTATTGAACAAAGAATGCAGGTAGGCCACGAATCAACATCTGTATGACCAAAGACCCCGAGAGAGTTGCACAGTTTACCCATGTCCTTGATGCGGCCCTTCCTGGCCCAACCAGTGCAGATGCCAGCGGAAGGTGGGCATACCTTAGGGATACCATCTACAACACAGCGATGTCGACTTTTGGTAAGAAGCAGATGAAGTCAGCTGACTGGCCTGAAGCACATTCAGAAGAGCTGCTGCCCATCGTTGAGGAGAAGTGGCTCACAGCGACAACATACAAAACATCCCCTAGCAAGAGGAACTTGCAGATACTCAGGGCCGCTCGTGGTAAAGTCCAAAGGACAGTCAAGCACTGTGCTAATGACTACTGGCTTCAGCTCTGCTCCAGAATCCACACCTGTGCAGACAATGGCAACATAAAGGGCATGTATGATGGAATCAGGGAAGCCATTGGACCAATTCAAAATAAGATTGCTCCCCTGAAGGCACTCAATGGAGAGATCCTTACGGACCTCTCCAAACAGATGGAAAGGAGCATTACTCAGAGTTGTATGCTTCGGAGAACACTGTCACAGAAGCAGCACTGAACGCCATTAGGAGCTTTCCAACTTTGTCAGAGCTCGACAATGTACCAACAGCACCGGAGGTCAGCCAGGCACTTGATGCACTGGCAGTTGGGAAAGCCCCAGGTAAAGACAGCATTCCATCAGAAATTCTCAAGTGTGGTAAGAGCAGCCTGATTCCAGAACTGCATGGGCTGCTGTGTCAGCGTTGGAAGGAGCGGAAAGTACCACAAGACATGAGAGATGCCAACATAGTCACTCTTTACAAGAACAAGGGTGACAGGAGTGACTGTAACAACTATCGTGGTATATCCCTCCGTAGTATTGTTGGAAAGCTCTTTGCCCGGGTAGTATTAAAGAGGCTCCAAGTCCTTGCAGAATGAGTCTATCCTGAGTCACAGTGCGGGTTTAGAGCTAACAGATCTACCATCAATATGATATTTTCCCTTAGGCAGCTGCAGGAAAAGTGCAGGGAACAGCAATGGCCACTATGCATTGCATTCATCGACCTAACCAAAGCTTTTGACCTTGTTAGCAGAAATGGTCTTTTTCAAATTCTGGAAAAGATTGGCTGTCCCCCCACCCTGCTCAATATCATCAAGTCTTTCCATGAGGACATGAAGGGAGTCATTGTCTATGATGGATCCACCTCCGAACATTTCAGTATCCACAGTGGAGTGAAGCAGGGTTGCATTCTGGCCCCTATACTTTTTGGAATATTTTTTTCTGTCCTGCTCAAATATGCCTTTGGTTCAGACACAACAGGCATTTACCCTCACACGAGACCTGATGGCAAGCTCTTCCAGCTGTCTAGGCTAAAAGCAAGGACCAAACTGCAAACAAGGTGCTTGCGAGACTTCCTCTTTGCGGATGATGCAGCTATTACAACTCACACACAGGAGGAACTGCAGCACCTCATGAATCACTTTGCGGATGCCTGCAAAGAGTTCGGGGTTATCATCAATATCAAGAAACCACAAGTGATGAGTCAGGCCATTAACCATCCGCTTGCCATAAGCATCAACGATCACCAGCTGGAAGTTGTCCACAAGTTTGTTTACCTGGGCTCCACAATATCTGACAACCTCTCCCTTGAAAGCGAGATTAACAAACATATCAGAATGGCTGCCACCACACTATCCAGGCTAACAAAAAGAGTATGGTCCAACAGCAAACTCACAGAGCACACCAAAGCACAAGTCTATAGAGCCTGCTTACTGAGTACCCTCCTGTACGGCTGCGAAACTTGGACGCTGAGCTCCAAGTATGAAAAGAGGCTCAACTCATTTCATATGCGTTTGCTGAGATGCATCCTGGGAATCTCCTGGTGGGACAAGGTGACCAACAACACGGTGCTCAAACAAGCAGGGACTGCCACCATGCACACTTTGATCAAGCAGAGATGCCTGAGATGGCTAGGTCACATCTCCCGTATGCAGGATGGTCGCATACCTAAGGATTTGCTCTCCAGTGAGCTGGCAACAGGGACCAGGCTGGTTGGAAGGCCTCATCTCCGCTACAAAGATGTGTGCAAGCGTGACTTGAAGGCTGCTAACATCAGCACCGCCACCTGGGAGACACTCGCCACCGATCGATGCCTGTGGAAGCAACGGGTGAAAAAAGGACTGTCCCAGTATGAAGACAACCTCAGGCAACAAGCAGAAGAGAAAAGAACCCTGAGCAAGTCCCGCCCCCAGTCCATCAACCAGGGCTCAGTGTTCTCTTGTACCCTGTGCGGAAAAGACTGTCACTCAAGAATTGGACTTTACAGCCACACTAGACGCTGCTGTCGATCCAACCCCGGGTGCAACAACACACCATAGTCCTCTGGGACTGACGGATGCCTACTACCTATTGCACCTAATGTAATACCATTATGATACCAAATTGCCATTCATGGGGTCCTGATGGACCACCAGCTTAAGAGTTTTATGGTTAATATAACAATTAGCCCCTGTAGTCTTCAGTCATGTTTCTGGAGATGGCTAGACAGTGAAATCTCATTCAAATCTCCTTCTTTGTACAATCTGACTCTTTTCCCTATCTATCATCAATAACATTTTACAATATGTGCATCTTTTTAAAAAGAGGTAAGTATGCCGGATGGATTCTCCAATTTCTAGCTTTAAGATAGACTTCCATTTTCCTGCTAGCAGATATTCTCAACCTACAGCCAAGCAAAGCTTTGGAAGAAGTCTCATGTATTAACTTTTCAGATAAAATCTTTTTTTTTTTCCTTCTGAGGATGGGATTCTTTATGTTCTCTACATTTGAGACTTGAATCTTATAAAACAACAGAATGGTGACTGGGAATTTTGGGAAAAGAAAGGACAGAAATATACATTCAGAAAGCTAACTTCCATTTTCAAGGTCTTAGTATTTCCAGTTGGTAGGGGAATTCTCACATTTAGCTCTATTATGAGTAAATTAAAAGTTTGTATTGTGGAGTTCTTAAATTCCCGCAGCACCTGCTTTAAGGGCACACAGTTTTTCTGATGAATGACTCAAGCCTTAGGCAGTGATTTATCATTAATCATTATCAGCAATAGGACTAATGAGTTATAAATTCAAAGTAAGTCTGTTTTACTGGTGTTTTTATTAAAGTTGAAATGGTTTATTAAGTTCATTACAAAGGAACATCTAGAAATGTTACTGTTGTGACAGGCCTTTTCTCTAAGAGACATCTCAGGTCATATTCTGTCAGGATGGCTTTATGAAACAACTGTTTGTCTCTGCAGGAAAACAGCTACTAAGCCCATTTTTAAGCTTTCCAGCTACTTAAATGCACCTCATCAGTGCTTTGTCTCCATGCCTTAGTCTGATTCTATATTGCATTTGCTCTAACACACTAACTATGGCCAAAGCATCTGCCAGTCCTTGAAATCTAATCCTCTGATCCATTCTGTGAATGGAGTGGGAAAACTTTTCTGTGGTCATGAAGGTTAAAGCACTAGAAGAGCAGATCAGCAATCAACATTATTTCCCCAAGAGTCAAGTTGAAGGTGTGCCTATCAAAAACTACATTATTTTAAAATGTATCTAAGTTATAGTCCTTTTTCAAACACATATGTCTTGTAAATGCTGTATCTTGGTTTTAAATGAAGAATTGCTGAGAAAAAAATCACCTGTTTTACTGAAATTAATTTTTCTTTCCACACCATTTTGTCAGGGCAGCACATGATTGCTCGTGAGTGGTCCCAATCTTCAAAGTTTTATTAGATTTTTATGATTTTTGTATGCTGTTGGGAAACATACTGACTTTTTCTATACCAGGACTTCCTGGTGATTTTGCAATTCCATTATAGTATATCATATAATTACATGACCAGCGGCAGTGTCTGCTGGTGAGCAAATGTGCAAATGAGCATCCATCTGCGTTTTTGAGACCACCCATTTGCATACTGCTGCCAGCTATTTGGGTCAGTGTAACCAAAGCCTGTAAGAATCTATTCCAATGGAGTCTATATCTTTTCCAACTAGAGAAAAACATTTTTACTCTTTACCTAGGAGTACTGATAATAGGTTCCAGAAGCAGCGGAACAAGTTGACTGCACGAAATCTTGCAAGATAAACTCTTCACAATAGTCCGTTTCTTTTTTGGACTGTTTGCAAAGCCTTCAAAGCTCCTGTCTCCACATCTACGGCTGCTGGTACCATTGTACACACTTGAGCTATGGACCAGTGGGTACACTGTGTACCTTTGCATGCCAAGATGAGGAAAATCAATTTCAGTCCTGAAGAGATAGAACTAGTGTTGCAGAAGATCAGTGAATACTTGCAAGTGCTCTAGGGCACTGGAGTCCTGATGGGGATTCAACAAAACATGACACAGGTAAGGAGCAAGATTCTCTATTCTAATTATAGGAATACTTTAAAAAAATCAAAACGCTGTAAAGAAAGAGAAAAATATTCCATTGCCTTAATTGCAGTGAAGACTAATGCACTTGAAGATTACTCACAGTAAATTCAGTACAGTACTAACTGCTGCCTTCTCTCCCGCCAGCTTCATGAAGCAGTGGAGCAGTGCTGACGTGGCATTAATAAGGGGCCCAGACATCAGCTGCCACTGTTTAACTAACAGCAGTGGTGGCTGGAGCTCCATGCCCTTTCAAACACTGGGCCCCTGTGTACCTGTTGTCCTGCCAGCCCCCCAGATCAGCAGGCCAGTTCACCTATAAAAATATTTTGGTTGTCAAACTGGAGATCACATGGAAAGAAATATTTTTGTTTTACTGCATCTTAATTAAAAAAAAAAAAGTTATGTATTTTTACAAAACCCGAAGGAGTAAACAAAAAAGACTTTTTTCCTTTTTTTTTTAAAGTCATTCCATTCTATCTCATCAATTTAAAAGTATGAATAACGACTGTTCTTACCTTTCATATTTTTGTGGAGGGCTCTTTGAGTGACCTAGAGATGCAGATTTTGAGCTTTCTTAGCCATTATTTGAAGGGGAAAGACTGCTGAATCATTTACAAAGAGAGCTTTTCTACCAAGTGCTCAAATGAAAAAAACCTCTCTAAAACTTTAATTATCTGCATAACCCCCCCTTTACCCCCAGTGCGTCTCACACAGTTCATCAGAATTAATTTACAGGGCTTCTCTGATGTCGTAAGTCCTTTTCCCAACCAGGCAGTTAGATAAACAGAAACAGAGAAGAGTTTAATTTCTAAACCAAACAAGAAGGCTGCATCGACACTAGAGCTCCCTTTCAAAAGGGCAGCTTTTGAAACTAAACATTGAAAGAGGGCCTTGCGAAAGGGAGCATCCACACTGGCAAATGGGGAGCAAAGATCTGACCCATCCACTTGAAAGACCCCCACCACACTCTCGAAAGAAAGCGTCCACACATCCTGGACACCCTTTCGAAAGTACAGGGCTAGGAAATGCCACGGGCAGGATCTCATGGCAGAGAAGCCCTTCCAGGGCTGTCCCCCTGCCCCACTGAGCCTTGGCCTGCACACGGTGAGGGCCAGCTAGCTGTCCCTAGCCATACAGACCGAGAGTGAGTGGAGGAGGCACCCCGGGCCTCCATGGACCCCAAGCAGCTTTCTCCCTCCACATTGAGCCCATGGCCGGCACGCTGGCCACGATCCTGGCTGTGGCGTACCACTGGCTCCAGGCAGCCACCCTGGTAGCTACCATCCTGGAGGCTGTCCTCAGGGTGTGATGCCCCCACCGGGTCCCCCAGGTCATCTGCCACTTGTGGGGCTTCCCCACAAGCAGTGACTGGTGGGACTGGCTGGTGCTGGAGGACTGGGGCAATGACCAGTGGCTACAGAACTTTAGGATGATAAAGGGGATGTTTCTGGAGCTATGCCACTGGCTCACTCCAGCCCTTCAGCACCACAACACCCACATGAGGCCGGCACTCCTGCTCCAGAAACAGGTGGAAATCGACCTCTGGAAACTGGCCACCCTGGACAGTCACTGATCCATCAGGCACCAGTTCAGGGTGGGCAGGACCACCATCGGGGCAGTCCTCAGTGAGGTAAGCCATGCCCACGTCACACCCACACCACATGCAGGGGCCAGGGGACACTCCACAAAGAGTCACAATTGGGAACCCAGGGGGCAGGCCCCGCTAGGGATGGGAGCATGGACAGGGACAGGTGGGCACGCAGGGGGCAAGAAGAGGGTGTCCTGGGGAAGCCTGCCTTGCAGGGGGCATGAGGGGTGCACCCCACCTCACACTCACAAACGTATTCCGCCTGCACACCTTGCAGGTCATCAGGGCCACGAACAAGGTCCTCCTGCAGCAGCCAATCTGCCTTGGGGACCTGCACGATGCCCTCTGGGGCTTGGAGGAGTTGGGCTTCTCAAACTGCTTCGGGGCACTGGACAGCACACATATCACCATCCGGGCCCCAGAGCACAGCGGCAGGGCCTATGTAAACAGCAAAGGTTACCACTCCATGGTCCTGCAGGCGCTCGTCAACGCCAGTGGTCACTTCCAGGACATCTACATGGGCTGGTCCAGCTGTGCCCATGATGTCAGGGTGGCTGAGGGGGCCTTCATCCCCCAGCAGGAGTTCCCCCTCAGGTACACCACAATGTCACCCTGCATCTTGGTGGACACGGCCTACCCTCTGCAGGTCTGGCTGATGAGGCTGTACATAGGTCACACGCAGCCTACCCAGGACGTTTTTAATGAGCGGCTCAATTGCACCTGCAGTACAGTTGAGCAGGCATTCAGCTGCTTGAAAGGGTGCTTCAGATGCCTCCTCACCAGGCTGGAGGGTGGGCCTCCACAGCACCACAGCAGTGATCAGGGCCTGCTGCACCCTGCACAACCAGGGGGAAGCAAAATATGAGCTGTCTGTTCAGGGGTGGGCTGGCAAGGCGGGACGCAGGTACAAGCAGCCCCCAGCCACCCTGTGCCAACAGGCCCAGCAGGATGGGGTGTGGGTATGGGAGACCCTGTGCCAGGCCTTCACCTGGGGGGCACAGTGAACCGTCCCCATCCTATATACCCCCCCTACTGCCCCCATGCAGCCCCCCCAAACACACCATTTCCACACATGCACAGGGGAAATGGGGTTAACCACAACAATAAGCTGTTTGCTTGCACTTTACAACTGTTTGTGCCTCTGAATACTCGAGGGAACTATATACAGGCAGGTGGGGGAACTGCAAACGGGGGCCTGAGGGAATTATATATAGGCAGGGGGGAACTACATACAGGGTGTAGCAGCCCTGGGCTGGCAGCCTGTCAGCCCCAAGAGGGCCGAGGGTTCGAGTGGGGAGCTTTACCCCTTGATGGGGGTCAATAGCTGGGATCCCTGTCACCCATGTCTGCCTCTACCCTCCTCCCCCATGTCCAGGGGCCCCGTTGGGGCTGGTTCAGAGCTGGGAGCATGGGGAGGTAGGGGTGTGGCTGGGGCGAGGCCCCTGTGGCCTCACCAGGGTTGGCACAGGAGAAGTACGGGGCAGCCGAGGCCAGCTGGAGGGGGGTGGGTTGGGACCAGGGCAGCGAGTTTGGGCTTATGCGGAGGGCACTGTGGGGGGTGGTGTGGAAAGGGGTCAGGAGTGGGGGTGGAATTCAGAGCGGGGAGGTGGACTGGTTAACAGGGGGATGACAGATGGTGGGGTGGGGGTGGGAGGGGAGGGTGCGGGATTGGCTTATGGGGGTGGTGGCTGGGGACAGGTGGCTGGTCATGGCTGGGGCAGGGCTTCCAGATTGGCTGCCACCTGGTCCCAGGCCTGCCGCTCCATGGCGAGCCGCTTCCACAGCACACCGGTGAGGTCCTGCAGTGTGGGCAGAATCCCCCTCCTCCCTGCCCTGGTGGCACTGGAGGATGGCCTGGTGGTGGACCTGCACTGTCCTGTTGGGGTCCAGGCTGCCCGCCTTCATGCTCAGTGGTTGGGCTCCCAGGACCCAGGATGGGGCTAATCCAGCTGTTGGCTGCTGGAGCTGGGGATACATAAGGCAAGAGTGAAATAGGCCATTATTTCCGTGCAATCACCCCTGTGTCCCTGCCCCCTCTGCCCTCCCCATCCTGGGGGCCACTGTGACATCCACATCCCAGGATTCCCCTTATGGGTGGTGCAGGTGCACCCCCCCAGGTCCCTGCACGTTTGGGGGGTCTGTGGTGCTGTCCAGACAATGTGGTGTCCCCTACTGGGAGACCTCCCTGGTGTCCTTGGGGGGCTCCTGGGGTGGGTGAGGTGCTGGGTGGCTGGCCATGAGTCCAGGGAGGGTGATCGGCTGGCTGGGGCATCATGGCAGTGAGCAGGCTGTGCAGCAGCATGGGCTCCCTGCTGCCTGCATGCTCTCACCTTCCTGCCCGGGGATTTGTGGGAGCCTGCATCTCAATGCGGCTAGACATCGGATCCATAGAGCTCCGCTTATGCTGTGAGCAGCTCTGGTGCCTGCCAGCTGACTGGTGCCAGGGCTTCCAGATTGGCTGCCACCTGGTCCCAGGCCTGCTGCTCCATGGCGAGCTGCTTCCACAGCACACCGGTGAGGTCCTGCAGTGTGGGCAGAATCACCCTCCTCCTCCTCCCTGCCCTGGACCATCCCAGGCACCTGGTGCTGGTTGCTGGTCCTGGGAGGTCCTCACCCTCCGTTGCTGTTTCCTGCTTGGTCTAGGGCTCTGCAGTGTCAAGGACGATGGCTGGGGTTCCTGCCTCCTTGGGCGCAAGGAGGTGATCCACTTCTTAATAGTAGGGGCATCTGGTGGGTGCTGCCCCTGACCACCCATCTGCATCCCTTGCCTTAAAATACCCCTGCAGTAATTCTTTAACTTTGGACCTGACCTGGTCCAGGGTGTGGGGGACGTGGCCCTGGCTGATCAGGCCCTTCAACAGGTGCTCAAATGCCACAGCATTGTGGTGCTGGACCCCCATTTGATGGAAGACCTCCTCATCCTCCCAGAGGATGAGGAGGTCCCACAGCTCAACCTCCATCCAGGAGGAGGCCCAGCAATTCAGGGCCTGGGTCCCCTACTGGGAGACCTCCCTGGTGTCCTTGGGGGGCTCCTGGGGTGGGTGGGGTGATGGGTGGCTGGCCATGAGTCCAGGGAGGGTGATGGGCTGGCTGGGGCATCATGGCAGGGAGCAGGCTGTCTCTTTTGAAAGAGCTGTCTGTGGTACACCTGCTCTCTTTCGAAAGAGTCTTTTGAAGAGGGGCGCTCTTCCCACTTTGGGAATGGAAGATAGACTTTGGCAGAAAGGCCCCATTATGTCAAAGTTAATTTCAAAAGACCTCAGTGTGTGTAGACGCTCCACAGATAATTTCGAAAGAGGGCCGTCTTTTGACTCCAACTTTGAATGCGCAGACGTAGCCAAAGTGTGTGTGTGTGTGTGGTGCAGGGGAATGGAAATTTTTTTTATTCACCAAATTGGGGGGAAAAAAAAGTTTGAAACTTGCAAGGCTCAATACATAGGCAGATCCTTGTGCCTACAAAGATCCCTGCCAAAAACAATGAACACAGAACTCACTTCAGGATCATTGCTTCAACCAAGTAGGGGAGGGAAGGAGAGGAAAGGAAAGGGAGACAGAGAAAGCTAGACTTGTCCAAGGACCCAATTCACTTGTACATTTGGAGCTCTCAGCAAATTCTATAAAGTTTTGCAGGAGTTATTTCCTTACATTTCACATTCTGAATATGTGGAATATTAGAGATTTGTAGAGGAACAGACAAAACTAGCTTAATCATGCCACTTGCCTTGCTGCCCTGTTTGAAAGAAAAAGGCAGCCAAATGTCTTGTCACATGCTAAGAACACTTTTCTGAATATCAATTTTGCTCAACAAGCTGGAAAAGAATCAGATATAAAGCAAAGCTGATGTAAGAAAATCCTAATATAGAAGTAACAAGCCTTTCATAAACCTGACCTTTACTGAAAGATGGAAATACACTCAAAGCTTTGAACTGTTTTCTGGGGGAGAGGGCGACTTTGCCTTTGTGTTCTTTTTTCAAAAATGATGAGGTAAACAGTTCTAAGGTTTCCTTAAAGCACACCTTTGTTTATAAAACAAAACCAGCAGAAAAGTAGCTCTTTAAAGACTCACAAAATGATTTATTTGGTGATAAGCTTTCCATTTTGTGAGTCTTTAAAGTGTTACATTTCTGCTGTTTTGTTTTTTGTTGGAGTACAGACTAACACAGCTACCTCTACTACCTTATTTTATAATTATATACGGATAAAACAGACATTATCTAATCTTTGACGCTGTTTACTTCATGAACTATTAAATAATTAGTCTACATGAATACTTTCAAAGAAGATCAAACATTTGAAAAGGATTATCTTTCAAAATATGCAGCAAGAGAACAAATTAAATCTTTTCTAAATCAAGATAAAACCCTCACAGACCCTATAAAACCACAAAGTCTGAGAGGATGACAGTCAGTTACTACCCTTATAAATTTCAGGTGCTGTCTCTACAGAGCTCTAGAACACACTGCTCATTGCTTGAATAGGTACACTGGATCCCACATTCTATATGTATTGAGGACTACATTGTTACTTTCATCATCATCAATGATGGGCTCGGTGCCTGTTGGTGTCTGATGATGCCCTCACTATTTCCGTATGCCTTTCCCTATCTAGTATGGGGTGGCTTAGTTTCTGTAGACTAACTCTGCACCAATCTGCCATATCATCAACCTATTCTCTGTGGGGTCTGCCTCTCCTATTCTAGCCATCTATTATGTTACTTTCCCACATCCTAATTCTTGCAAGCTGCCTTGGCCCCTGATCTTGCAATGAGCTCTGCGTAGCCTGACCCTGGATGCCTTTAGCTTCCACGTGGCTCCAAAAGGACATCAGAACCTGCCTTTGCAGAACTCATTGCAAGATCAGGATGTATGAAAACGGAGGTCCCCAGATAAGTGCAGATAGTTGGTGTTCTGTGGCTATCTACAGGACCAGATTATTACAGCTGTATGTCCATTAGAGAAAGCAGAGATGATGCATTTGCTTTTATATGCTGTGAATCTCTCATTCTGTAGGTAACATTCATCCTTAGAATTTTAAATCTTGCATCGTTTTCTTTGGGTCTTCATGACTCAGAGTATCTATGACTGAAATCATTAGCTGTCTCTCACTTCAGCAGAGTGAAGTGGGGAAGGGGTTGTGGAGGAACGTTAAGCTGTGTAAGTTTAAATTATGCAAGATACATTGCTAATTGCAGAATTAAATATAAGAATCTGATTCGCTGCTTTTGTGCAGTGTAAGTGATACCTTTCAACTGTTTTTTTTTCAGTCAAATCTTAATTAAAGAATATCATCACCATCACTGTAGCTTATACAGGCAAACTCGAACCTGGGACCTCTGGAGTTCTGTTCAGGTGCCTCTACAATTTGAGCTAAAAACCAGCTGGCTCTCAGATTGTACAGAACACTCGTTCTCTCTTTGTGAAGTTGTCTAGATTCCGCTACATGGGACAGTGAACCACACATAGGTGTGTGGGTTACGTCTACACAGTAAAGACAAACCCACAGCTGTCCCACACCAGGCATCTTGAGCTGGTGTGTCTGGAGCTCTGTAGGCCTTAAGTTCCCAGAGTCCAGGTCCCACCTGAGCCTAGAAGCATGAAACAGCCCTGAGCTCAAGTCCCATGAGCCAAAGTTAGCTGTTATGAGGCAGTTATCCCTTTCACTGTCACCAATCAACTTTTTGCTCCTCTTTTTGCTTTCCTTATCTAAACAAAAAGATTTAAACAACAAAGATCACCCTTCTTCTGGGATTCTTACATAATGGACCTCTAAAAAAAAAAGGGGAAAAACCCTAATTACTGAGATGCCTGACCTAATCTAAGCCACTAATTTCTGCAATGGTCAATTTTCCTTTTCTCTGTCTGCTGGAACTTGATCTGGTCGGAGAAATGTACCTGTGTTACAGACTTAGGGCTTGTCCACACTTAGCAGTAGATCAAGGCTCCAGAGAGCCTTTCACGTGAGGTCTGTTTAGTGGGTCTAGTAAGGACACACTAAACTGACCACCGCTCACTTGCCTGTCAACCGCAGTACTCCAGGCAAGTAGTAAGGCCAGTCAATGAGAGTGTTTCTTCCATTAACAACCTAAAGCAAGGACAACAAGGTAAGTTGACTAAATTATGTCAACTACAGCTAGGCTATTCACATAGCCAGAGTACAGTAGTTTAACTTAGGGTAGGTCTACACAGCAAGGTTATTTTGAAATAACAGTTGTTACTTCAAAATAACTATTGTAGTGTCTACACAATGCAACCACTTTTCAAAACTGGTAAACTTCATTCTACAAGGAATAGTACCTATTTCGAAATAGGTGCTGTTAAGACAGGGAATAGAGCCTATTTCAATATAAGCCATAGTGCGTCCAATGGCTCTATTGCAAAATTGGTTCTGTGTGTGCAGATTCTATATTTCAAACCAGCTAAGTGCTATTTCAAAATGAATTGTGCGTGTAGCTGTGTTATTTTGAAATAAGCTATTTCAGAATAGCTCATTTCGAAATAAGGCTGTGGTGTACACATACTCTTAGTTTGACTTTGCCCCCTCGTGCAGACCTGCCCTAAAAGTTGGCTCACTTTAAAACAAATTGCTCCACGCTAGCTCCACTCCCTTAATTCTTCATATCAGAATTCTGGGTCCAAATCACGATGGCTATGTCCACATTAGAAAGTTTTGTAGGCAAAACTTGTGGGGCATCTACACACAAAATGCATTTTGTTGACAAAAAAGCCATTTAGATGTTCTGAGGACCCTTTTGTTGATAGAGTGTGTCAAAAGATTGATCCACTTTATATGTAAACGTGATCTGTCAACAGAAGCTTTGATGGAACATCTCTTCTGACAGTAACTTCTGCAGACAGATGTTTCTAGTGTAGATGTAGCCTACATGTTTTTGTGGCCTGATCCAGGGAAGCACTGGGGGCGGGAGAGAAGGATCCATATGTTTATTGCTCCTGACTTGCCTGCGTTACAGTGTCTATTACTGATAATCCATAAGAACTTTGAAAAGATGTCTATTGACTGATGTAATTGCTACAGAATCTATTAGTCAGAGTGACCTTTAGGAGTTGATTAAAATCATTGAATGCAATAAAAGCTGGATCAAATACAGTACATAGATGACTAATTGGTCTACAGCACTGAATTCAAAATCTTAATCAGAACGCCTAAGAAAAGCTGTGTAAAAAAAGATTTTTAATAAATGTTGTCATAAGATCCACCATATGTTCCTTGAATGAATGCCACCGTGAAATGTCTTTTCAGAGATTGGCTACTGGCAAAGGCTTTGTGAACTTTGATGTCCTCCTTTCTCATTTTCTGTTCTCTGTAATATATTTTACATTATTTCTTCTGTTTTGTTCTGATGGGAACATTTTCTCAGGGACAACATCTTTGCTTTGTCTTCCTTTGGGCATCTCTGCACTGTCAAAAATGATGTTTGGCATTGTGGCTTTCTGAAAAGGAAAGAAAAGCAGCACAGAGCCAGATGCTATAGCTGTAACACTTGCAAAGGCATTCTAAACACCAGGTGTGCCATATAAATGGCACAGTTTCTATTTGTACCCTGCCATACCGGTACCATATGATTGAAGCATCTGGTCATTCCGACTCAGACTTTTCATAGACAGTATTTGTTAAAATCAAATATCCAACGTGGGTTATTTAGTTAATGTGAGCAGGACGTGCCACAATAGCCTTATTGTGTATTCTAATGGAAGCAATAAACATAGGCATAGCTGTTAACCTACAATTATCTTCACAGCCTAGTCTAACATCACCAGATCTTTACTCTTTTGGCTTTCATGTTATTGCAGGAAAAAAATAAAGCCCCAAAGCAAAAAAACCCTCCAACCCAAAAAACAAAAACAACCCTCCCCCACTTAAATCACAGATTACAAATGCAAGTGCTTCTCATGAAAAGTGACAGCAAGAACCAAAGCAACTGAGATGGAACAATCTACATTTCATTCTTATGTGCATATTAATGTTTTTAGAGAAGACTTATCAGTTAAAATATGGATTTTTGTGATACTTGGTATACTGAATCATTCATATTTCTTTACCATGTCCCTGCTAGCAACCATCTAATTTTCCAATCAGTGGATATTACTCATTTAGCACCTGATTCTTCAAGAGACTAAGGTTAGGTCTACACTAGGTGAAGTCAACTGCAGATAAACAATTCTAGCTATGGCAATTGTGTAGCTAGAATCAATGTACCTGCACTCGGCTTACCTGGCCGTCCTTACTGAAGAAGGTCGATGGGAGAATTTCTGTCATCCACCTCCCTTACTCTTCATGTCTCGTGAGGAGTATAGGGGTCAATGGCGACCCCTGAGAGGTTGATTTTACATGTGCCTATAATACATGCAAAATTGAACCCTGGAAGATAGACACTGAGTGGTTGATCTTCTGGGCTAGTGCAGACATAGCCTGAGTGGCAATATCCCCATGTCTATACACTGCTCTATTCAATTCAATGAGGTTCTGAGTGGTTGTGGGGGCCATCTGCCCAGAGTTTCTGGCAGGATCTGTAACTGAGGCCCAGATCATCGATTTCAAGAGGGTTTAGGTGCCTAAATATATTTGAGGATTTGGAGCGAAGCGAACAGAGAAGTGTTATTAATGTCTCACCATAAGCACAATCCAGTTTTCTAACCTTTTTTCCCTAGGATTTCTGGCCTAGGAGGCATGGTTTCAAACAAGCTATAAAACTAAGCATAATTCACCCAGTCACTCATCACACACACTCTTAATAGCTTCAGAATCTTGCTACATCGGAGTAGGTCCAGAGTGTCCCCATCCTTGTCAAAGGAGATTCTGCTAAGATTTAAATGTTCTCTCTCTTTGAAAGGTTCTGCAGCCATCCATAAAGTTTTCAGAGCAAGGAAATTAGATTCTGAAAAGCAATTGCTCTTTCCCACAACCCTAGAGGTTCCCTCTTTTCTCCCCTCTGTTATTAAAAAGGGATTATCAACAAGCTGTTTGACATACTGACTACAGTATTTGGAAGACATTAAGAAATTTAGGCAATCTAAGACCAGGCTGTCATATGGAGCAGGCTAGCAAATCCAATCACAGAAATCACTGGCATAAATTGGATCATAGGGGTACATTTCTGGAAAATGCTGGAGAACAAGTGGATTTCAGCATAAGGGTGAGGAGTTAAAGGATGTGTGGTAAAGTTTGTAGTTAGGTGGGCAGGCCTGAATGGAAATTGAATGCTCTTTGCTTTTTATAATGTTGTTTCACTCCAGTAACAATGGTTTCCTGGTAAGTTTTAGGCTTTGTGTTTAATTAAGAAACCCAAGATGCTGAGAGAGAGGTTCCGACACTTTCATAAGGGGGAAAGAAAAACAAAACAAACAAAAAAGAACAAACCTCGCAACATTCAAAGGCTATATTGAACAATTTAAACTTTTGCTAGGAATCCTCTGTATTGCTACTTTGCCAGGCTTCAGAATTTATTCATTTGTATTATATCTGTGGAAATCCACTTGTGTGAGCCCTCGCGTGTAATCTCAAACTGTTCTCATGCTGTTCAAGGGATTGTTCTGCATATAGATTGGTTTGTGTGACCATATGTTGAAAAGTTCATTGCACAGGAACAGCTGAATCAGTTGATGAGATTGAAGTGTATTCACATTTTCTCCACAGTCTTCATTTAAGGAGATGGGGGTCAATATTCATTCTGGAGCTCTTGAGTCTAGCTGTTATTTTGAATGAAGTGAAACTCAGGGGAAGAAGAAGCTTGGGGGAAGGAGGAGAAACTCTCATCCTCAGTTTATTTTCCATCTTTATCAATATGCTAGCAGATTTACCTGGCATTTCTCAAGTCCTTAACTCAATATTTTCTGGAAAATAAAAGGAAACTGTACATGCTTCATTTAGGTTTATTTTATTCTAGCAATTTTTTTTTCAGATGGGAATTCCAGTATTTTCTTCAGCCCTATAAATTCCTATTTGCTGCATTTTAACAAAAAGGGCTACAGTCCATTTGGTTTTCCACAACATTTTCTTCTGGTTTAAATCAATCATTGATTTAATGGTTGCAAAGCAGAGCACTATTCCAAATTTCTGTTTTATCTCTTTTCTGTAAGGTTTACTGAGAAGCAATCCTGTTCCAGGGTCATCCTATTTTTTTCTGGCTCATCTAGGTTTAGTCTCTTTCAACCTTTGCTCCGTTATGTCAGTTTTGAGAACAGTTCTTGATTTGTGATCATCTCTTTTCAGTTTGTTTTTATGCAAAACAATCCCTTTCCAGGCTCATCCTGATTTCTCAGAATAACCAAACTCTTACATTGCTTTATGTAAAAGGAAGCTGTATACCAAATTTGGTTGTTCAAGTTTTATCATTTAGGAAGATCAGACAGACAAACTCTGAAATATATAGTAGATTACAGATGCTGCTGCTATTCTGTTTGTATTCATCAGCATTACTGTGAATTGTATAGTAACTAAGGATTTAAACTAGTCAGTAACTGGCAAGGAAAAATATCCATCTCATGCTGGTTCTTTGCTCATTTCTGAACTCAGCAGATGGATCACATGACCAGTTCCTTTCCATCATTTCACTTTTTAACATGATCTTTACTCTACCATAACTAAAATCTCTGTGGCTGTTTCTACACATGCCACTTTTTCCAGAAGCGGCATGCTAATGAACAGCCTGGAGGATGGTAATGAGGCAAGGATGTAAATTTCCAGTGCCTCGTTAGCATACGGCCACATGATTCGGAGTCTGGAACAGCTTCTTCTGGACTCCGAATCATGTGACCATATGCTAATGAGATGCCAGAAATTTCTATCTGTGCCTCATTAGCATCTTCCGGGCTATTTATTAGCATCCAGAAAAAGTGGCATGTGTAGAAACAGCCTGTGTGTTGAATAAGAGATTTACATTCCATTTACTATGGAAAGGAAACTTGAATGAATTGCTATATGTTTTTGTTCATTTATGGGGAAAGAAATAATTTTTGTATGGCTAAAGCCGTGCTTCTCTCCACTAATGATACCTTCTATTGGTTGTGTTAAGTAACTTCTTTACGGTGACAAGTATTAGAGGGGTTGCCGAGTTAGTTTGTATCTTCAAAAACAACAAGAAGTCCTGTGGCACCCTATAGACTAACAGATATTTTGGAGCATAAGCTTTCGTGTGCAAAGATCCACTTCATCAGATGCATGAGTGGGGAGGTTCCAGAGGAGAGTTTAAAGAGGAAGTCTCAGTTAAGAGGAGGGTCAGAGTTGACAAGATCTGTTCAGTCAGGGAGGATGTGGCCCATTATCAGTAGCTAATATGGAAGTGTGAACATGAAGAGACTGCTTTTGTAACTGGCTAGCCACTCTCAGTCGCTGTTCAATCCTTGGTTGATGGTGTCAAATTTACAAATGAATTGCACCTCTGCAGCTTCTCTTTGGAGTCTGTTTCTGAAGATTTGTTGTTGAAGGATTGATACTTTTAAATCTGTTACTGAGCGTCCAGGGAGATTGAAATGTTGTACAGGTTTTTTGTATGTTACCATTCCTGATGTCTGATTTGTGTTCATTTATGGTTTTATGTAGTTCATAAGATGTTAGACTAGCCAATTATATGAACTGGTATTTCATGGAGTTTAGCACTGTTTTCTCACTACATTGAGCAGAACAAAAAATTGTTGCTGTTCCTTTTAATATAATAAACCCATGAGTCTAAAAATCAAACATTTTACCCTCACATGAGATATATCATGACAGATTGGTAAAGTTACATTAATGGTATCATTTGCTGATTAGTCTAATAAAAACAGCTTGATACTAAGCATGAAAAAGTAGCAAAAGGCTAAACAAAGAATAAATTAATTTACTTGAACTTCAGAACCTCTGTTAGGCTTCATACAACCTATCTTCATCCAAGGATACAAACTAAATATTTTGCTCTAGTCTTGCTTTTTCTTTCTCGTAAAAACTTCCTATTTTTCCCTATTTCTACTTTTTCTTAAACTATAATAGTGCTAGGAGAAAAAATCCCTTCCAAATGCAAGTACCCCAATTTTAGTAGCTAGTTAGCAAACTACAGTTTAATCCTTATTCAAATACTATTTCATTTTGGATAGCTTAAGGCCATCAGTCTATGACAGAGTACGAAGGCTGAGTATCACTGTTGAGATGGTTATTTTTTAGACTGTTGAACTTGAAAGAAATATGAGGAACTAACTAATTTTTAAACTAGGCATGCAAAACAACACAACATAGTAGTCATTCACACTTATTCTGGTAGAGAATAAAGAGGTGTTTTAATGAAGTGCATGTTTTCTCGTTCTATTTTTCTTTTTCTTGTGACACCTTTAATCCCTATGAACACCTCTTTTCTTCTCCCTCCCTCTTTGTTTTCTAGTGTCCTTGTTTATATTATTTTCTTCAGGCCAAAGTTTAGTCCTTGGATAGGGCTAGGAGAGAATGAGCACAATACCTGTAAAATCTGTATGTGTCCAAGACAAACATGTCACAAACTCTGGCATACTCACAATTCCAAATCTTCAAACCTCACCCTTTGCTAATTTGAAAAAATGGTCTGGTCTGTGAATATTAGCTTTTCTTATTTGAAGCAGAAACGTAAATTTTCATTTTACATTGCCCTATTCCAAGTCCATGTTTGGACAGAGAACAATATTCATTATGGAACATGCAAATCTTCACATTCTGTGTATCTAAATCTAATTTTATGCAGTCTTGAATGTGGTAAAGGGAAAGGAGAGAAAGAGACAAAAGCAAAATCGCTAACACAATATTGAAATATGTGCAATGTTTTCTCTACAGTTATTGTAAACAAAGAAACAAAAAAAAATATCTCATATTTAAGTCTGAACCTGCAAACTGCATGCAAGATAATGCTGTTTGCCCCTGCTTTTCGGTAGGAGTAATGAATTTCATTTACAACCACATACCAAGGAAGACTGGACTGGAACAATCGGGGTCACAAAAAACTGTGAATATTAAATTACCCTAATAATGTATAGGTATTAATGCATGTAAGTATTAATGGCTTAAAACTTCTGTATATTATGGAGAGAAAACAGAACCTCTTGCCCTGTTTGTTGTTTCAAACAGCGCAGTGAAATCGCTATAAAAGTTATTTTTGTCATTGTCATGGCATAAGACACACACCTAACAGGATGTCCAGAGGTCTGTTGATGCATCTTTCTGGGAAACTCCACAGTACATAATAGAGGAAAGATTTTCTATCAGGTAGCTCTTTACAAGAACAATATTTGATCTCAGATTATTTAAAACACAATGTTAAGGATAAAGACACACTAACCAAAATAAAGCTGCTAGTTAGGCAATAATCTTGTAATGCTATTTAATCACCCCTAAATCTTCATTCAATGATATTCTGCATCTATGGAATAGTTGTTTCCTTCCTTGATACTTGCGGCATGTGCCTTTTCCCTGAAATGTGAATCATAAGTGCAGTATTGATACAATGAGCTGCTATGATTAATGGCCGAAGGAAAGTGTCATGCCAATGTAACTTTTTTTTTTTTTACTAGCATCATTACAGTTCTTTCACTGAAAGACTGTCAAGAGACAGTGTCTAGATAATGACTTTTTTCTTTAAATAATTACCAGCATAGGGTCATAGCATGACTTGCCACTGCCTGACTGCACTGGTGAGTGAAGAAGGCTAAGAACTTGTCTTCATTTGAAACTGGAGCTGTGCAAATGTAGCACTTCAGTGTTGACACTACATACGCCCACAGACGAGCTTTCCCATTGCAGTAGGTAATTCACTTTTCCAAGAGGCAGCAGATAGGTTGAGGGAAGCACTCCTCTCTTGAACTAGTGCTGTCAACTGGGAATTAGGATAGATTAACTTTGCTGCTTAGAAGTGTGGATTTTTCACACCCCTGAGTGACATAGTTAAGGCCATTTGAATTTAGTTTGCCTTAGCCAGCTCTATCTCCACCTTTCAGTATGGGGTCACATATTTTGTTGCTTCAGTAGGCTGAGCTCCTTGTACCCTGCTATCCCCGCCACCCCCGACCCACCCCTCTCACTCCCTAAGCTCCCTTTGTGCCACCCTCCCATTTCCCTCTATTTCAGCGACTGCCTGGAACTGCCAAATCCCTGCCTTTATGACAGGAATTCTTTGTTCCCCCTATTCTCTCTTACGTTATATGCTAGGGGTGCTATGTGTGCCTTTTTTCTCCACTGCTGCCCCTCCACATGTTGGCAGTTACTTCCCTAATATGCAACATGCCTCTAGCTGTTTGTTTTCACAGATGTCCACAAGGACTTTGCTATGAGTCTCTGGCCAGCTAGCAGGATGCTGGGATCTTCTGGTTGGCATTTATTTTCAAGTGCTGTGTAGTAATGGATTACAGCATGCAGAACAGGATTTTACATCTTGTCTGATTTATAGTGTCTGATAAATGATTTCCAGTGCACAAGTAGGAGAAGATAGAAAAGGACCAAACTACAGCCCTAATGAGACTGTGGGAAGACACTGGAGGACTTTCAGCATTGTCATAATGTAAGCTTGGTTAAGAAAAATCTGGGCTGTAATCTACATACCCAGCCAGGTAAGCAAGTCTGAGGTGAAAGCATATGTAAACCTCAGGTAAAAGGTTTGTGTGTGGTGATTAGAGGACGCCTGGTTTTACTGCAGAGTTAAGACATGGCCCCCAAAGAAACACCATGGCTGTGTCTAGACTAGTCCATAACTTTGAAATGGCCTATCTGCTGATAGGAATAAGGGGATTTAAAAGTTGGTGGGGTCTTTTCGAAAAGGACCCATTTGGACGAGCTGCAGCAATTTCCAAGCGCCACAGCTGCTCGCATGCTAATGAGGCACTGAATATGTATTTCAGCATATGTATGGCCATTTGAATGGCCATTTTGAAGTTTTGGGCTAGTGTAGAGGTAGCCCATGGGTGCATCTACACTTGCATTCCTCTTTCGAAAGAGGTTTGCAAATGAGGTACAAATTTTCTTATTTGGAACCTCATTTGCATATTCTAATTTCGAATGAGCTTCTTTCAAAAGAAGAAAGCCAGTGTAGACGCTGCTCTTTCAAAAGTAAACCTCCTCTTCAAAAGAATCCTTCTTCCCAATAAATAAAAGGAAGAAGGATTCTTTTGAAAGGGGGCTTACTTTCAAAAGAAAAGCATATACACAGGCTTTCTTCTTTCGAAAGAAGCTCTTTTGAAATTAGAATATGCAAATGAGGTGCCAAATATGCAAAGTTATGCCTCATTTGCATTTTCGATTTACCTCATTTGCATACATCTTTTAAAAGAGGAATGCAAGTGTAGATGCACCCCATTAAATTGAATAGTAACAGAGAGAAAGTCGTGCTAGTCTATATACTATCAAAACAAAAAAGCAGTCCAGTAGCACTTTAAAGACTAAACATTTATTAGGTGATGAGCTTTCATGGGGCAGACCCACTTCTTCAGATCATAGCCATACCAGAACAGACTCCATATTTAAGGCACAGAGAACCAAAAATATTAATATTTTTCTGATTTGTCAACCTTGATTATCAAGGTGAGCAAATCAGAGAGTAGAGGGGCAGAAGGGAAGGGGAGTCAAGAATTAGAGAAAGCCAAGTATGCATAAGAGCCCCTGTAATGACCTAGAAAATTCCCATCCTGGTTCAAACCACATGTTAATGTGTCAAATTTGAATATAAAAGAGAGTTCAGCAGCCTCTCTTTCCAAAGTGTTGTGAAAATTCCTCTTCAGTAAGGCGCAAACTTTCAGGTCATTAACAGAATGGCCCACTCCATTAAAATGCTGACTGACAGATTTGTGTATCAGGAGTGTTATTATGTCTGTTTTGTGCCCATTATTCTTTGTCTAAGAGAGTTTGAAGTCTATCCAGTATACAAAGCATCTGGGCATTGTTGGCACATGATTACATATATGCTGTTAGCTGAGGAACATGAGAATGTGCCTGAGATTCTGTGAATAACCTGGTTAGATCCAGTGATGGTATCTCCAGAGAGATATGTAGACAAAGTTGGCAATGGGTCTTGTTGCAAGGAAAAGTTCCAGGACTTGTGTTCCTGCAGTATAGACTGTGGTTGTTGGTGAGAATCCTCATAAGGTTGGGAGGTTGTCTGTAGGAGAGAACAGGCCTGTCACCTAGGGCCTTCTGGAGTGTGGCATCCGGATTAAGAATAGGTTGTAGGTCTTTAATAATGCGTTGCCGTGGTTTGAGTTGGGGGCTGCAGGTAATGACCAGTGGTGTTCTGTTCTTGGCTTTTTTGGGCCTATCTTGGAGTAGCTGGTCTCTGGGTATTCGTCTGTCCCTGTCAATTTGTTTTTTTATTTCTCCTGTTGGGTAATTCAGGTTTATGAATATTTGGTAAAGATCTTGTAGTTTTCCATCTCTGTCAGTAGGATCACAGCAAATACGATTGTACCTAAGGGCTTGACTGTAAACAGTGGATCTAGTTGTGTGTGCAAGATGGGAGCTAGAAGCCTAAGTATAGTGATCAGTGGGTTTCCGGTAGAGTGTGGTACCGATCAGGCCATCCTTGATTTGTACTGTAGTGTCCAGGAAATGTCTCTCTTGTGTGGAGTAGCCGAGGCATAAGTTGATGGTGGGGTGCAGATTGTTAAAGCAGACTTCACACTCTCTTAGACAGAATTAATGGGTGCAAAACAAGCAAAAACACTCCTGATTCACAAACCTGTCAGTCTGCATTTTAATGGAGTGGCCATTCTGTTAATGACCTGAAAGTTTGAGTCCTACTGCAGACGAATTTTCACAACAGTTTGGAAAGAGAGGCTGCTGAACTCTCTTTTATATTCAAATTTGACACATTAACACGTGGTTTGAACCAGGGTGGGAATTTTCTAGGTCATTATAGGGGCCCCGTATGCATACTTGGCTTTATCTAATTCTTGACTCCCACTCCCCACCTTCTGCCCCTCTACTCTGGTTTGCTCACCTGCATAATTTTTATTTCTGATTTGTCAACCTTGATTACTATTTTTGGTTCTCTGTGCCTTAAACATCGAGCCTGTTCTGGTATGGCTATGATCTGAAGAAGTGGGTCTGTCCCATGAAAGCTCATCACCAAATAAATTATTTTTTAGTCTTTAGAGTGCTACTGGACTGCTATTTTGTTTTGATACCATTAAGTTGAGTGTAAGACCTTACTTCAAATCATGTAGCCAAGAGTGTAAAGTGAATTTTGAATTGGGGAAGCAGAATTAGTTTTGAACGCTTTGCCTTTCACTCATCTTGAGCACTTAGATTAGTCAAATTTGTGTCTAGTCTCCTTCATTCATTTCTTCTTATGCAATGTTTTGGGGGTTATTTTTCCACAAATTTGAATGGCAAAAATCATACGTTACATGCATATGCACGTTTTTGAAACATGTCATGGCAAGTTTTAAAAATCCTGGCCTAAAAATAGTCATCTAAACCATTGGATTATTCCCATTTTAAATTACCTCTCCCCACCCCTCAAAAAATCAAATCAATAACTCCTTTTCAACTGCTCTAGAACATTCAAAATGAATGGATTAAAAACTTCAATTTGTTATCAGTTTCATTTGATTGTTTAGGACTACTTTATTGCTCTGTCCATATATTGCATGCCTAGAATTAAAATCTGTCTTCTCACCCCAGGGCCCGACAGAAATGGTTCAACATTTCTTAAATTTTTCAGACATGTTGCATACTATGGAATATAGCATGGAAAATTGCATGATTCCTTGAGTGCTCACAATCAATGGCACCAATGGGGTTAAAAATATCATTGCTCCCTGTTATATTAAATATGTTTCTGTTTGCCACGCAAATATTGAGAACAAGTGGGCTGTTTTGCTACTTTAGATGCTTTCTTTACCAGCAGAAAGAAAAGGATCTTTTTTCTTTTCATTTCTGTCATAAAACCAATTGGTGTGTCCTGTTGCATTATGTCACATTGCATTGTGAAATGAAAACTGACACACTTTGTCCTTAAGGTATTTGAACATTCATGTCAAGCTGGAGCAAAGAATGCAGTCTCTCTCTTTCTCTCTCTGGATGGTAGCTCTTAAAAATTCCTCTGTAATCTCTATTTTTAAGAAAATGTAGTAAAAGACAAGCAGCCAGCTCTTCTACCTTAACACAATGTCTGTTCTAACAACTATTTAGTTCTTTAAGGAAAGTAAGAAAGAAGCGAGCTGGAGAAAAAGCACCCAGATGAACAAGGCTGCTTTAAAATTAAAATAAAAATCACCTCCAAGGCTTGAGTGTCTGAGGGAAAAAATAATTAAAGTGAATGGAGAATTTACAAGTGACAACAATATAGGGCAACAAGAAATCATAAGAAAACTGGTCTCTGGGAAGCCCAAGGGGCCTAATGCCACTCAACATTAAGTTGCGGGATGGGAAATATCAAGGTTTAAAAATGAAAAGTTTGTCAGAAAAATACAAGACAGACTTGGACTTCTGTACAAGGAGGAAATCAGGCATACAAGTGCAGCGTTGGTGTCGTGGCATTCAGGGCTACTCATAGGAATTTTGTTGCTATAGGCAACTTACTTTGTGTACTCTTGCCCTCTGTCCTTCTACCTTATCCACTTTACATATATATTGTTCATGTAACTTAACATTTTGGCATTTACACTTTCTTTCCAGCAGCTTGTTTTTGGTTTTTGGAAAAATTATATTCCAAAATGTTCCTGCTCCCTTGAACCTGCCATTCTGGGGATCTGCACATCTAGGAGCTATGGTTGACCTTGGTAGGTAGTAACTGTCAAAGTCTTATTCATCTCCAAGTGCAGTCCCTCCCCCTTTTCCTCTGTGTAGGGCACCATAAACCATAAAAATGGCCCTGCATGTCTAGATTATTTTCCCCTGAAATTTGTGTTAGTCTTTGTTGAATAACTGAAATACATGCACATTAGGCAAACCAGACAGAATATATTTCAATCCTGCCAGTTTCGTTAAGGAAATCTTTTGGGAAACTCAGACTGTCCTTACTCTGTTTTCTGCATACCTAGACTGCCAATGCAGCAACTTTCAGAAGTATTACATTTACTTCAAAAAGAATAAACAACGAGGAGTCCTGTGGTACCTTATAGGCTTGAGCTATGTCTACACTAGAAGCATCTGTCTACAGAAGCTACTGTCGGAAGAGATGTTCTGACAAAACTTCTGTCGACAGATCACATCTACACATAAAAGCACATTGATCTTTTGAGCTGCCCAGTCAACAAAGGGCCCCCCCAGAGTGTCTACAGGGCTTTTTTTGTCAACCGTTTCTGTCAATAAAATGTACTTTGCATGTAGATGCTTCGCGAGTTTTGTCCACAAAACTTTCTAGTGTAGCTGTAGCCTAACAGATTTATTGGAGCATAAGCTTTCATGGGCAAAGACCCACTTCATCAGATTCACTTGGGCATGAGAACGGATGCTTATTTTAAAGAAAACCTTCACTACATGCTTCAGCTAGTATAGCAGTCATAGGATCTTAGAAATCCTTAATTCTTTGCCCATGTTAGATTGCCCTGTAAAGTACATTTCC
The DNA here is from genome assembly GCF_033958435.1 of Carettochelys insculpta. NCBI lineage: Eukaryota > Metazoa > Chordata > Testudines > Carettochelyidae > Carettochelys > Carettochelys insculpta. The sequence continues at coordinate 39,674,290 of NC_134149.1, forward strand.
CACTCATTAGCTCATTGTAAATTTTAGCCATTGCTTATTATGAAAACCTAGACAGAAGGCCTTATGATGCATTTATGAATTATTTGGTAACTTTGTATGCAAATTACTATAAGATATAACATTTGTTAAATATTATAAAGGTGGGTTCCAAAACTCTGTCACTTTATTGTACTTTCAATCTCGTCCTCCTTGTGAAGTCCAGTATGTCATTACTTCCCTGTTGTTTTCCCCTCCCCTATTTTTTCCTGTTCCTCAATCAAAGTTGATTTGTCCTGTGACATGTTTTCTAGGGTGCTGAGTTTTCATGGAGATTATTATTGCTCCTACAATGGATACTTAATGCACACACATTTACTGAGTTTTTGTAGGTTGATGAAGTGTTAGAATTACAATTCAAATTTCTCTCTCAGTTATTGGCTTTCCTTCATTGTTTGGTTTGACACTACTTTTGCATGTTTTGCCTTTTCTTACAGAAGTATAGTACAGCGGAAGCTATAACAAGTTGGGGCTACTCCCACCCTAACCCTTTACTAAACAGGCTACTCGTGTGTTTCACACTGAATGGTTTTGTTTTCACCTCTACTTACTACAATGCTGAAACATTCTGTGGGAAAAGGCACACCAGAAAATATCGACTTCGCTATAAACAGCTATATCAGATAAATCAACAGTTAAATTTGATTAATTAATATCGATTTTGTAATTCCAGAATTTATAAGTTTGAATTTGACCATCCTCACATCCCCACATGCTCCTCACAAAGTTGACTTATTGCTGTCACACTCAATTGGCAAACTGCAACCTTTGCAGCAATGCATTAGGGGAATCTATCCCACAGTGCCCTCATCTCTGTAGCATTCTGGGTATGCCCTCTTTGAGATCATCTTCCCACATTGCATTTTCCTCATTCCCCTCCCGTGGTAAGCAAACTTCTATTTTTCCCTTTGGAAGGAAGGAAAAATAGGGTGCCCACAGAGATGGCAAAAAAGTTTACAGAAATGTCTTTCTGCTGTAGCTGAATTCTCAACTTGCCACGCACTGAGTGTCCCCCCCTCCCATGATTGCATCTGATTCTGGAAAATAATACGGGGACCCTGAAAAGCTTTCAGAGAGAGAAGATAGGAAAGTTTTTGAAAAAAAGAGTTGCTGAGGGGAGAGTCTTCGGCTTTCCGGTGCAGTATCAGGCTTCTGAGCACAGGCTGCATTCTCAACTGACACTCTACCCTGAGTGTCCCCACTCCCATGATTGCATCTGATCCCTGAAAGTGATACAGGGACCTGTACTATATTCTCAAAGTTAGAAAAAAAAGAGGACAGCAAGTCTAGGAAAAAAGATTTTTGACTTTCCTCTTCACTACACAGACATTGTGAACATGGGTGATGGCAGTGAAATATCATACACAACTTATAATGGAAGCAGAAATCTCAACTACCCTTCCCCACCCCTGTGTGTTTCCGCAAGGGGTCAAAGCATGAAGACAGGAAATATTAGCAAAAAGATTTTATAACAGAAACATCAAACCAGGTGTCTGCAAACCCCTGAAAACATTTTTGGCGGTACGTGTGTGCATGCGCATGCTGTGGTCTGCAGCTGCAGAGCTGGTTGGAATGTTGAAATAGCGGAAATAGTCCCCCTGACAATATTAACTGCTGGGGAGACTTCCCTCCAGTGGCGGCAAGCCTTTGAGTATCATAGCCAATGGGGGACACTTCTCTCCAGCTGCTGCAAGCACCAGTGGCCCCTTGCAAGGGAGTTGGGGGATTAAGTGAGGGGCCAGTTGAAGCGGTCCCCCTGACTATCTTAGCCACCAGGGGAGACTTTCCCCCAGCCGCAGCAAGCCCCCAAGTATGTTAGCCACTGGGAGAGACTTCCCCCAGGGCAGCTGCATGTCCCCAAAACTGTTTTTTACCCTCGCAGCCCTAAACATGCACAAGTTAGGACATGGTGCTGCCTTGCAGCACAGTCAGCACTGAACGGCAGGCACATCCTTTTGTCGGGTTGGGGGCTACTCACATGCTGTGGCTGAGGGCAGGAAAGACCCCGACTGCGTGGTCCCTGGGGCGGAGGGATGTTGGTTCACGCACAAATGTAAATGGCTGAGAAGAAGTTTCTTGGCGTCTTATGCAAGAAGAACCCAGAGTGAACATGATGCGGCCCGGCAGCAGCTGGTCCCAGGCAGTGCTGGGGGAAAAAATGTGTAGAGGCAGAACTATAAACATCCTGCAGGGGGATATTTATAATGGATAGACATGCTCAGAGTGCTAATAGAAAAGACAGACAGACAGACATTTCTCAGGCTGTCGTACAAACATGAGCCCATAGCCACAAACTTGCTGCTCCTGCTTTGAAATTCATGGTGTTCCTGTTACCTAATTCTGACACACCTAAGAGCAGTGGCCAGATTGGAGCACCGGGGAACATTGTGGATTACGTATGGGACATCTCTGGAGGCTAATAAATTCAATTTTAAGACATAGCGCTTGCATACTGGCCTTTAACTGAACTTTTGAATTTGCGTTTGACATTACATCCATCAGGTAGTGATGATATTGTAATGTTGATATTGGTGCTCCCTAATTCAAGCTAATGGTATTTAAAGTGAAGACAGTCATGTGGTAATATTGAACTAACTGCCTTAAATTCAAATTTATGTCATAGTGTAGATGCATCCTGAATTTCAAAACGTGTGTGGGTGAGGGGTGTTGTAAACAATGGGCAGAAGTAATATTTAACATTGCTCTTGTGAAATGTTTTGTTGCTTTTCTGAAATAATAGAAACCTGCTACAAAGTGCTTTTAGATAATTTAGACAAAAATAATGGCCTTCAAAAAAAAAAAAGACCATGCATTCATTCAGGAACTTAGCTGGTGCAGATCCATGATTCAACAGTTATACTACTTCTTCCACTGTCCTGATTTTCATTCATTTTATTTCACTTAATTTACAAACAGAAGAAGAAACTCCCGTTAAGGCTAGTGCAGGGTTAAGGGCCACCAGCCTGACACATGATTTAATAGTGGATTTATTCATTCAACATCTTTCTTGAAAGGTTGAACTGGACCTGGCCACAGTGCTGTGGAAGTCACATCACTGCTAAACACACAGGTAACATAATCTTTCCACTCCTACTCAAGATTCCTGTTTCTGGACCCCACGATTGCACATCAATTTTGCCCATAGTCATCTTCTTAAGGGCTCACATTCAGCTGATTACCAACCACAACCCCCAAATCTTGTTTAGAGTCACTGCTTTCCAGAAGAGTGCGCACCATCCTAAAAATATGGCCCACATTCAGTTCAGCCAAATGGAAAAACATCATTTGTTTGCACCTACTTTATCAAGCATTTGAGGTTGTTGTTAATCAGCGACCTGTCCTCCACATTATTTACCATTCTTGTAATTTGTGAGTCGTCTACAAATTTTAATCAACCAGATAGTTTTCTTCCAGGCCATTGATGAGAAATGTTAAATAGGGTAGGGCCAAAATCCAATTCCTGTGGGACCACACTGGAAACTCTCCCACTTGATGATGATTCCCCACTTAGAGTTCCATGTTGGGTTCTATCAGTTAGTCAGTGTTGAATCCATTTAATAGGTGCCATGTTAATTTTGTATCATTCCAGTTTTTAATCAAAATGTCATTCAGCACCAAGTCACAGTTATGAAAGTTTGTTAATTAAGTCAACAATACTCCCTTTATTAACTAAATTTGCAATGTTAGAGAGATAGATATCAAGTTTTGCTTGATAGGCTCAATTTTCCATGAACCTGTGTTACTTTGCATTAATTACGTTATTTCCTCTTTGATTCTTTGTTTACTGAGTCTCAGATTAGCCACCTTATTACTTTGCCCAGTGTTGATGACAGGCTGACTGGCCTATTATTACATAGGTCACCTGTTTATCTATTCTGAAAGCTGGCATAACAGTAGCTTTTTTCAGTCTTCTTGAACTTTGCTAGTGCTCCTCAGCTTATCAAAAATCCTTATTAAGGGTTTAGTGAGCTCCTAAGCCAAAAGTCTCTAAAACCTCTTGTGTGTCCCAACTGCTGTTTGGAAAATCGTACCCTTAACGTATAATAGAAAGCTATATAAATTAAGTATTTTCCTATATAAATATATATTGCAATTTGTTTTGGTTTGGCCACTGAAGCATATTTCATATTAATGAATACAAAAGTATTAACCATACTTTAGGCACATTTCCAGTATTTGAAAAATACTGTTATAAAGCGGGTTACAGATTTCTAATTAGATAGTACTTCAACTAACTATGCCTACTGAAGAGAAAAGATTATATTCTGTGGTTATACCATAGACCTGGGAAAAGAGAGGTCATGTTCTATTCCTGCACCAAGCAATAGTCAGGATCCTTTTCTTCTGTGTCTTTTTTACTGATTGCAGTATGAAGAGAATACTTAGCTATCTCCAAGATGTGTGGATAAGCTTGATCTGATTTGTACAAGTGCTTTTGATATCCTCTGATGAAAGACACTGAAGAGCTGCGTCTACACATGCACGCTACTTCGAAGTAGCGGCACCAACTTCGAAATAGCGCCCGTCGCGTCTACACGCGTCGGGCGCTATTTCGAAGTTAACTTCGACGTTAGGCGGCGAGACGTCGAAGTCGCTAACCTCATGAGGAGATAGGAATAGCGCCCTACTTCGACGTTCAACGTCGAAGTAGGGACCGTGTAGACGATCCGCGTCCCGCAACGTCGAAATTGCTGGGTCCTCCATGGCGGCCATCAGCTGGGGGGTTGAGAGATGCTGTCTCTCCAGCCCCTGCGGGGCTCTATGGTCACCGTGGGCAGCAGCCCTTAGCCCAGGGCTTCTGGCTGCTTCTGCGGCAGCTGGGGATCTATGCTGCAGGCACAGGGTCTGCAACCAGTTGTCAGCTCTGTGTATCTTGTGTTGTTTAGTGCAACTGTGTCTGGGAGGGGCCCTTTAAGGGAGCGGCTTGCTGTTGAGTCCTCCCTGTGACCCTGTCTGCAGCTGTGCCTGGCATCCCTATTTCGATGTGTGCTACTTTGACGTGTAGACGTTCCCTCGCTGTGCCTATTTCGATGTTGGGCTGAGCAACGTCGAAGTTGAACATCGACGTTGCCGGCCCTGGAGGACGTGTAGACGTTATTCATCGAAATAGACTATTTCGATGTTGGCTGCACGTGTAGACGTAGCCAAGAAGTCCAAAATCTGATTGCTACCAAGGAAATGTCCAAACTCTCACGTCCATTTTCATTTTACCACAGCATTACAAGCTTCACTGACAGTAGAGAGGCTATAACTCAAAACTAAAGAAAGCAGAATAAATTCTATTGTCTGAGTGCTGTCTAGTTATATGTACAGGTTTCATTTGACTATATGACAAATAGAATGAATTACAGCTTTTCAACTACCAAGCTGGCCTGATAATAACCAGTTACTCAACTATGGCATGTTAATTTTTCCCTATGAATTTTGTTTTTTATATTGTGTTTGCATCTGATCTCCACAGCCCAATACCATAGCTTCTGTAACAAAACCCAAGTGTAAAAAAAAGACCAAAGTAACACATACTGCATCATGAAAGAGGGGAAAAAATCTCTAAAAGGTTGCTGTAGCTACTTGTGGCTCCATTTCTCAAAGGTGGTTATGGCTTATCAGTTAAACAAAAACATCAGAGGTTCTGCTGCTAATACACTTACTGGGAATCTTTCCAGTGTTGGTAGTGTTCACAACATAAAACACCACCATCACCACCACACACACACACACTTTCTAAAGTGTGGATTAGCACTCTTGAAGGCTGCAAATGTGTGAAACAAGTAATTGGATAGAAAAAAGCCAAAGGCGTACTACGACTTCCCTTCTCATCTGAATAAAATGGTGCGACCAGAACTGTGATAAGAAAAAAAAGAGAATTTGCAGCAGCAGGTGCACTCTGAGACTCAATGTTATGATACCATCTGCACTCATCTAATTCTAGGCACATGGTTACAGAGCTCCTGGAAAACAGAACTCTGACAGCAGCTTTGACTGTGAGATAAAACTTGAGAGTATGGGTTCTGCTCAGAAGTACTGATAGGGGATTAGTGATAATGGACCATATTCCAAGCCTCAAGCCTGGGCCCCCTACCAAAATGTGGTGTCTGTTGGCCAAGAGAAAAATAAAACATCTGCATGCCTGTGACCTACAGCTGTTTATTGTTTGCTGCTCCATGCTGCAGAATATGCCACATGCAATAAAGCAATTGCTGGCTATGGAGAGCTAAAAAGCATGAAACTAGAGTCATCCCAGCTTGATAAACAGAGAGAATAACTATCAAACATTTTTCAATGCTACAAGTCAGTATCCTGAATGAGTCACCTGCTCATTGGGTTTAGTGATACAGCAAGGAATGCACACAGGCTATATAACTGTAGTGTTTTTCCAGAATGTAATGAACATGACAGACCAACAAGTACAGGAGACCACTGGGAGAAACAAGACTACTGCTACCTATTTGGGCATTCTCCAGCCTCTTGAAGGTTGGTGGTGTTTTTCATAATTGCCTCCTTTAACAGTCCTCCTAAAGCTACATGGCAGCTACTTACATCTGGAAAACTATGACCTAAATTTCAGTTTTTGTTTTTTTTAAATGAAAAGGAAGTGAATTGCTAACCTCAAATAAAAAGTTTAAATGGCCATCCAAAGCTATAGCAGCACATTAGTATTTCTGCTTTAGAAAGCTGCTAGAAAACTTCTGAAACACACATCTTAACTATAGTGTGAAAGGAAAGCTCATACAATAAAGTGTTTATTCATAAAAAAGGAAGCAAGAGGAAATAGAAAGGAATTTTAAGGATTAACCCTTTGAAAAAACAGGTCCTTTTTGAGTACAGTAGTTAAGAGAGACCTTTAAATTCGGGCATCTGAGCATTTCTGAAATCCCTGGCCAAAACTTGGATGTGGTGTGAATAGTTTATTTGGCTTTATTGTCCCAGCTCTCAAAAAGACCCAATTTCCTGTGAAGAATTCTGTATCCTATAGTACTAATTACAAATATCATTTTGAATACTGCATATACAGTATTAAATTACTGTCCTCCTTTAAGGGTAAGCTGAAGTGGCTTAAGCTGGGACAATGAACCCATGGGACAGGCAAATGCCCTACTTGAAGGGCAACCAAAATAAAACTTAAAACCCCCCATCAAAATGCACATTCATAAAAGTCTGTGTTTTATTTACATTATACAAACTTTTAAAAGAAGAAAGCATTTCCTATACTATTGTATTTCTTAATCTATTGTGGTAGACCACAGACGGCTACAGTAGCCTCATGGAGGGTAAATATGTGGGCAGTTGGGTCTGTGTGTTTATGTTTCCTTGGCTGTGTCTACACTAGCCCCAAATTTCAAAATGGCCATGCAAATGGCCATTTCGAAGTTTACTAATGAAGCACTGAAATGCATATTCAGCGCTTCATTAGCATACGGGCGGCTGCAGCACTTCGAAATTGATGCACCTCGCCGCCGCACAGCTCGTCCCGATGGGGCTCCTTTGCGAAAGGACCCCGCCTACTTCGAAGTCCCCTTATTCCCATGAGCTGATGGGAATGAGGGGACTTCGAAGTAGGCAGGGTCCTTTCGAAAAGGAGCCCTGTTGGGACGAGCCTCACGGCAGTGAGGCGCATCAATTTCGAAGTGCCGTGGCCGCCTGCATGCTAATGAAGCGCTGAATATGCATTTCATCGCTTCATTAGTAAACTTCGAAATGGCCATTTGCATGGCCATTTCGAAGTTTGGGGCTAGTGTAGATGTAGCCCTAAAGACTGAGGCTTATCCAGGATCAGCTTGCAGTAGCAGGCTGAACCAGCACCTGCTGCTAATTCAGCACCTGGAGCAAATTAAAGCCGATGGGGAACCCTTTAAAAGGGTTTCCCTCAGGTGAGCAGAGGGGAAGAAAATAGGGGATGGATGAGGAAGAAGAAAGGAAAGTTCCTAAGCAGAGAGGGATACTGCAACCACCTGAGGAAGGTACTGGGGTAGCATCTGATGGAAGTGGCCCACGGAAGCAGTTGCTGCTTGTGGGGGAAGACCAGGGAGGAGAGTCCCTCTAGCTACAGCTGCATAGGGTTCCTGGGCTGGAATCTGGCATGTGTGAGAGGGGTCTGGGTCCCCCTCTGAACACCCAAGGCAGCCTGAGGGGGGTAGGAGGAGACTGGGCACACCTATGGGGTTTCCTCTGCTAATGACTGTGACATAAGCTGTGCCAATGATGAGTGACTCAATGGTGCTGTAACCCTGTGACCTACAGCTGTTTATTGTTTGCAGCCATTCCTATCCAGCACTAGATGCTCATATGTCCTTGTTTGAAAGCAGATTGACCACAGAATCCCCATTGCAACACCATTCATGGATGGGTGAGACCAGCATACTTGAGTGAGTCTTAAATCTGGCAATCAAATTATCAGCACATTCTGAAGGTGTCTTACAGAAGACCAATACACCCCTGCCATGTTACTTTTAGCTCCAGTTGGTAACAAAGGCTACTCTGATACAGTCACTTGTTCAAGTGACAAGAACTACAGGCTGAACCTCTCTAAACTGGTCCTTTCTGGTCCAGCAGGACCAAGGATGTTCCTGGGCCAGAGAGCTTGCACTTGTGGTGGTGGGGGGCTAGAATTCACTTTCCTTAATCTGGCAAACTCCCTTTTTTGGGACTGTTCAGGTCCTGAACATGCTGGATCAGGGTAGTCCAATATGGTAATTCACAAAGCAAGAGATTATTTAATGTTAATCCAAAAATAAATTATAACAAAACCATGTGAAGTTTATCCTAGTAAAATGACTCTTTTTCTACGTTAGAAATGTTGACCTTAATGTTAGGAAATACACTATTTTCAGCATACTCGTGATTGAGAGAGGAAAACAGACATTGGGCTAGATTCACAAAAAGCAGCTTTTTGGTTCATGCTGTTCAATTAATTCCACTAGGCATACAGGAGAATCAGATGGTTACAAAAGCAATTATCTGAAGCTAGCATGGTGAGAGGTGAATCAGCTAAGCAAGTCAGTTGGAAGTGCAGCCAAGAGGAAAGTAACTTAAGCACAAACCCTTCAAAGGGAGCTAGGTGCCTAACTCTGGACTGGAGGCAGATGTGAAACTTTTGCTCAAGATTCACAACTGTGGATCCTCTCCTGAACTTGAGCACTGAGGCCAGGACAGACTTTCATCAAGAAATAAGATAAAGGGGAGGTACTGCTTCTCCCATTTTGGGCCCAAATCACTTAACAGCCTGTTTTGTAGTGGGGACTTCCCAGAGCAGCCTTGGGTATCATGGACTAATTCTCTCTGGGCCAGTGACTGCGGAAGTATTTCCTGTGAAATGAAACAGCTCTGGAGAAGAGTAAGAAGTACCCACCTAGATACCCTTTTATAGCCTACTGGTTAGGGATGTCTGCAAGAGAGACCTCAGAGAGGTAGACATCGAGCTGGACAACTGGGAAGAACTAGCAGACGACCGCAGCAGATGGAAGCAGGGGTTACACAAGGGCCTTCAGAAGGGTGAGATGAGGATCAGACAGCTAGCAGAGGAGAAGCGAGCGCACACAAAGCACACTAAGGACTTGCCAGACACCCACCACATCTGCAAGAGATGCAGCACGGACTGTCACTCTCGCGTGGGTCTTCATAGTCACAGTAGACGCTGTAAATGAAGTCCTCAGTTGAAACTATAAAGGGCGCGATCCATAGTCTATGCAGACTGAAGGATGCCTACTACTATGGTTAGGGTACACCCCTAGGAGGAAGACTAGGCTTCAATTCCTTGCTTTGCATCAGGAAGAGGGGAGAGTTCAACTTTGTGCCTCACAGTCTGAGGGAATATTCTAATGTAGCGGTTAAACTATGGGTTAGGACCCCAAAGTGGATCACAAGTAGAGCTGGTGTTAAGCTGACTGGGGCACAGGGTTAAAGCCCAAGCCTGAGCCCTTGGTGGAGGGGCTCAGGGTTTAGCTTCAGCCCTGGACAATGGGACTCTGGTTACAGTCCTTGACTAAAGCTGAAACCCCTGGGATTTTTCCCCACTTATGTCTTCACTCTTGGGGCTCAGGCTTCAGTTCCCCATCCTGGGATCAAGTATAACTTTTGTTCACAGAAGAAAGTCAGTGCAATGAAGTTTGAGAATAGCTGCTTTAATCAGTGGATGGTGGTGGTGGGGCTGATCCTGTAGGTGGTTTTGCAAAATGCCTATTAGATAGGGCCCAGCAGGCAAGGTACACAGGAAAATGCCTATCTTGTAAATTATGATGGCAGTGGTAAGGCTTCTCATAGAAATGCTTGCTGATTTTTTTTATAAAATTGTATTTCATACCTCATTCTTGGAAACAGCTGAATTGCTGTTTTGCTACAAACTTTCTAGATATATTTCATCCTGAGGAAGTCTTCACATGGAAATTTCAGCCCACCCCATTAAAGTTTAGCAAAGGTACAATTAAGTGTAATTGTAACATCTTAAGGAAATTTAAGTACAGATGTTTACAGTAGGTAAGATTGCAGTGTTGTCCACAGACCCATATGAATGAGGAATGAGTTATTTTTTTATTCTTGATACATAAAAAGCACACAGACATAGCAATCCAAATCTAAGTCCGTCAAGGTTTTATATTGAGCTACCAAACAGCTGCAATGTAATTTATGTTGAAGTGTGCATTTTAGGGTCATAACTGCTGTGCTGCAGTAATCTTGGTGTGATTTCTTAAATATGGGCCATATACGTAGTCATAACCAAAGCAGTAGAGTTATAGAAAATGTGAAAGCTCTCTGACTGCTGTTGACTGTTACTGTGACTTTGCTTTTTGAAAGTTGACCCTGTGTAATGTGTAAATTATTACTGCTATAGTGCTTGGAAGTTAGGCTTCAATGTGCAATACACCGTACATAACTGTAGAAGGACACTCCCATCCCAGAGCTGACTCAAATTTTTTAGAAGGTATTCAGGATGCTCACTGATATAGGAGCCTAAATATTTTCAAAATAGATTTAGGCCAGTGATTCCCAACCTATGGGTTGGGACCTAAACATGGGTGGTGGTGATATTTAGCAAGGGTCATCAGCTGGGCAGCTCTGCGCCCCATGTGGCTCTTAAATAAGCCATTTGTGTCTCTGCCACTGCTCATGCCTCCAGCTCCCAGTTCCTGCCCTGACTTGCTGTGCTGAAGTGAAACTCATTTTAATTGGTTTAACTGCCAGCAGGGGGTCTGGCTGTTAAACCAATTAGTTCATCTCACTTTAGCATGGCAGGGTGTCTGTGCTGCAGGAGGAGGAAGGGAGCAGGAGAGCTGGGTGGAGCCATGCAGAGGAGACAGCAGCAGTGACCCACTGAAGGAGCAGTGTGGGGCAGCAGCATCAGTGCTTGTGAGGTGGGGAGACTGAGAGGAGTTTAAGCCTGGGGTTGGGGCTGGGGTGGGAGAGGGCTGAGAGCAGGCCAGGACTCCATGCTTCAGCAGTAGGGCTGTGGGGTCCTTCCTCCCCGCATCCCTCTGCCCCAGCCAGAAATCCCATGGCTGCCACTGCTGGTCAGGGCTCTGTCCCGGCTGTCAGGATTGCCCCTGAGCCCTGTTTTTTTTGGAAATCTTATACAGAGCAGGCAGCCCTGACTGGAGATTGCCAGGTGGGGCTGTCTGTCCACCACAGATTTTCCAAAAATCTGGCAACCCTAGCTTAGAAGGGTTTAAGGCAGTGGGTGGGGCATTTTGGGGTTTAGAGGGGGTTTAAGGCTGGGGTGCTGCATTTTTCCAAGGGAGAAACTCCCACCCCTGGTTTTGAATTTATTTGGGTCACAGTCTTCCTGAATTGTCAGAATGGGTCCCTATCTCAAAAGCTGGGAACTGTTGATTTAGGCACTTAGGAACCAACCTCCCATTGACTTTCAATTGGTGTTGGGAATTTAGCCACTTAGAAGTCTTTCTGAAATTGACTCCTAAATGAGTTGGGCATTGCTGTCTCATCCTTGAGCTTCCTCAGCTCCTAATGATAGCCATAAACCCCCTAGTGCCATGGGAATTAACTTTAATTGACCCTGTTTTGAAGGGTTGAAAACTAACTTCACAAAGATTTTCTTGAGTGTCACTGTTCATCTTGCTCCCTCCACTAAGATGTTAGAACTAACAAACCAAAGCAGCAGAAATGTAGCACTTAAAAGACTAACAAAACTACTTATTTGGTGATGAGCTTGGGGGACAGACACACTTCCACATTTTAGAATTAAAATACTATAGATGGGAATATAATATGGATTTGAACAGTGGTAGCAAGAACCACCCTACAACTTCAAGCCATGAGATCTATAGTGGAGGGAGGCAAGAGCCTAAAATACTATCTAGAGAGTAGCATGTAATGTTCTGCATCAATAGTTGCCATAAAAAAATGAGGACAGCCATGAAAGGGAGTGTATTAGACTAACTTGGGTATATTAATGTGTTGTGTATAGTAAGTACTGATACACCCCTTCTCAGGGATGATTCTTTTTTGAGAGATCAAATATGGCAATCCTATGTGCCAAGGGACCTAAAATTGTGCATCTTGAGGAGGACAAAAAGGTAAACCCCCAAATGCCAATTTAACAGACAATTGCACATAATTTGCCACTTCAAATGTCTCCTGCCGGGGGAGGGGCAGGACACAACTCTGACTTGAAGAAACCATTTGGCCTACCTGCTACAAGGGAAACTGAGAGGAAGTGTCTCCATCCTGGACCAGGTAGGCACCAGTATTTTCCTTTTCCCTCCATCTGCAGCATCCACAATTGAATCTTGACTTAAGCTAAAGTTGTAAACCTGTAGCCAAATAGTCACACAGGCAATAAGTTAGCTATAATGGATACATGTTATAATACTAATCAAGTATAAAACATAGGCCTCAGACAAGCAACAGGTGGCTTTAACTTAGCTCCAGCTCTGTCTGTTAGTATATTCTGATATTAAATTGTAATATAGTGATATTAGTATTAGGAAGAAACCTTGTTACATTGTTTAAACACTCTGCACTCTGACTCTGTGCTGTCTGTTTCATGCTGCAATTATGTAAATACACTGTTTGTGAGTGAGCAGGAGAGAATGTTTTTAGAAAGATAAATGTAAAGGTCACTGCATAGTGTGGCAGGGCCAGGGTGGAGGGCTCCCTCAGAGGGAGCCCAAACAAGCAGAAGGGCCCACAAGACAATCACAGGCAGCTGGGTGGAGGATGGCTCAGTCTAACTGGGGCCAGCTGACTCCATGACTGGACTAATGAGAGGCCTGGAAAAACCCTTCACAGTGGGAAGGGTGAGAAGAGTGTGAGGTGAGCAGAGGCACACAAGGAGACCAGAGTAATGGGAGAAAGCAGGTTTGAGAGGAGCAGAAGAGCATCAGGAGCACCAGAAACCAGAGAGAGAGGAGCTTCAGCAGATCATGAATAGGGACTTGAGTGCTGCAACCTGGAGAAGGTACCAGGGGAATCATCTAGGGAAGTAGCCCAGGGAGGAGAGCAGCTGTGCCAAGGGCTAAGGGAGTCAGTTCTTCCCACTAGCACCTGCATAGGGTCCCTGGGCTGGAACCCAGCATGAGTGGGCTGCAGCTGAGTTCCCCTGACCACCCCTCCTCGACCAGCAAGGGCAAGTGGGCCCAGTGGACTGAATAGAAGCCGAAGGCCCAGAAACAGGACTGACTTTGTTCCAGTACCCAGATGGCCAGGGGTCCATGGACACCAAACAGTTATCAGTCCACTGAAGACAGGACCAGGGCAGATTGATGAACTCTGAAGCTACCAGCAAGCATCTCTTGATAGGGAACTCATAACTCCCTTCCATCAGAGTACAAGCACCCTGGGGGACAGGGGTCCTCAGCATCCTGATATGAGAAATGCAAGAACATTATTCAGATAAAACATATCTTGCAGAAAGACTAATTGTGATGCTGAAGGACTGATTAAGGCCTGATAGGGCAAAATGCATCAGCTTATATGAGAAACATAAAAAGCGGGTGTCTTGTACATTCTTCAGATTCCATCTTGCTACACCATGGAGCACCAGTCCAGAACAGAAGAACCGTGCTCCTTCTCATGCCTGACTTATCTGTTCATTAAGTCAGGGTGAGCAATAAACTTGTAATCAGAACATCTACTCTGTGCGTGCGCGCGCGCGCGCGCACCTGTGCATGCCTGCTATTGGCATATTGTCAATATGCCATGTTGCCTTATCCCCCTGAAAAAGACCCTGTGTGCTGCTTTTAAGCATAACAAGCCCTCTGGGGGCAGGGACAGGCTGTCTGTAACATGCATTACAGTGCATAGCATATAGGATATTATAGAATACTAAGAATGGAAGGGGTACAGAGAGGTCTTAGAGTCCAGATGTTTATCTAACTGCTCTAAACATCTCCAATAAAGGAGATTCCACACCTCTGTAGGCAACTCACTCCAGTGTCTAACCACCCTGACAGTTAGGAAAAGGCTTTCTATGCCCAGCCTCTCTTGCTGCAGTTGAAACCTATTGCTTATTGTCTTATTAGATGTCAAGGAGAGGAATTTTTCTACCTTTCCTTGTAACATGCTTTTAGAGACATGAGAACTATCATGTCCCCTCTGTCTCCTCTCTTCTAGACTAAAAAACCCAATTCTTTCATTCTTCCCTGACAGGTCAGGTTTTCTAGCTCTTTAACTAGCTGTTGATCTTCACTGTACTCCCTTCAATTTGTTCATGTCTTCCTTGAAATGTGGTGTCCAGAAATGGAGCTAATACTCCTGCTGAGGCCTAATTAGCACAAAGTAAAGCAGAATTACTTCTCAGTCTTGCTCGTGATGCCCCTGTTAACGCATCCCACATTTGTTTTTTGTTTTGGAGTGTCATAATGACTCCTATTTAGCTTGTGGTCCACTATGAACCCTAGAATCCCTTTCTGCAGTACTTCTTCCCAGACAGTTGCATCATATTTTGCAGGTGTCAAGCTGGTTGTTCCTAAATGGAGTATTTTGCATTTTTCTGATGTAAATAGGATGAAGTTTAATAAGCACAACTTCTCCGGTTTGTCCAAATTTTGAATTATGACCCCCCCATTATATTTGGAGTCACTGAGTTTAGGAAGAAATTGTTTGAACACAGAGCTGCAGCCATGCATGTTCTCCATCCACTTCACATGCTACAAGCCAGAACCAACCAAAATTAGCTAACCCCGTTACTAGGACAAGAACAAGACCTATCACTGTGACAACCCAACACACAATGGCTATGTCTACATGTGAATGCTACATCGAAATAGCTTATTTCAATGTAGTGACATCGAAATAAGCTATTTCGATGAATAACATCTACACGTCCTCCAGGGCTGGTGCTGTCGATGTTCAACATCGACGTTGGGCAGCACCACATCGAAGTAGGCGCTGCAGGGGACCGTCTACACGCCAAAGTAGCACACATCGAAATAAGGGTGCCAGGAACAGCTGCAGACAGGGTAACAGGGTGGACTAGCACTTCCGGGGCAAGAGCTAGCCGCTCCCTTAAAGGGCCCCTCCCAGACACACTCAGCCTGCACAGCACGCGGTTTGCAGAGCCATAGGCAAGCACACCTCGGCGACACAGTTATGGACCCCCAGCAGCAGCAGCAGCAGCTAGAGGTCCACCCAGCCGCCCCTGCAGGAGCAGTGCTCGCCCTGCTCAATGCCATGCAGGAGGCAGCTGATCACATTCTAGCCACAGAAGAGGAGCTGCCCCCAAGGGAGGAGGAAGCAACCCCAGACCCTGCAGCCCCCCACCCCCCCGCCGCACATGCCGCGAGCTGTGGAGCTACCGCACGAGCACCGACTGGTGGGAGCGGCTGGTGCTCGGCGAGTGGGATGACGACCGCTGGCTCCAGAACTTTCGTATGAGCCAGCAGACATTTCTGGAGCTGTGCCAGTGGCTCACCCCCGCACTGAGGCACCAGGACACTGCCATGCGGCATGCCCTCAGCGTGGAGAGATGGGTCGGCATTGCTCTCTGGAAGCTGGCCACTCCAGACAGCTACCGATCCGCGGGGCAGCAGTTTGGCGTCGGCAAGGCCACCATCGGGGCTGTCCTCATGGAGGTAAGAGGACCCACTGGGGGAGAGGGAGGCAGCCCTGGGGGTGGAGGGGAGCCCTGGCAGGGGAGGGGAGGGAAGGGGATCCCTGGTAGGGGAGCCCTGGGGGGGAGGGCCAGACACTCCCTGCACACCCCTCCTCATTGGTGTTCTCCCATGTCCTTCTCCTGCAGGTCATCCGCGCCATCAATGCCCTGCTTCTCCACAGGCTCGTGAGGCTTGAAGACCCTGATGCCGCCATCACGGGGTTTGCCAGCCTGGGCTTCCCAAATTGCTTCGTGGCTCTGGCTGGGACCCATATCCCCATCCATGCCCCGGAGCACAGTGGAGGACGCTTCTTGAACAGGAAGGGCTACCATTCAGTGGTCCTCCAGGCCTTGGTGGACAGCTGGGGCCGCTTCCTGGACATAATGTTGGCTGGCCTGGCAGCACCCACGACGCCCTGGTATTCCGCAACTCGGGCCTGTGCCGCCGGCTGGAGGTGGGGACTTACATCCCCCAGTGGGAGATCCCTGTGGGGGACACCGGGGTGTCCCTCTGCATCATCACAGACGCGGCGTACCCCCTCCGGCCCTGGCTCATGCACCCTTACAAGGGCCATCTGTCAGCCAGCTAGGAGCGCTTCAACATGCACCTGAACCATGCACGCCAGGTGGTTGAGTGCACATTTGGCCACCTCAAAGGGCACTGGAGGTGTCTCCTCACCCACCTTGATGCGGGCCCCACCAACATCCCCCAGATTGTGGGCGCCTGCAGCGCCCTCCACAACCTGGTGGAGAGCAAGGGGGAGGCATTCTTTCAGGGCTGGGCTGTGGAGGCTGACAGAGCTGATGTGCAGCCACCCGCTGCCCCCAGTCGTCAGGTGGACCCCGAGGGGATCTGGGTCCAGGAGGCCCTGCGGGCCCATTTTGACAAGGCGGCGGGGTGAACTCTGGCAGGCCCCCCACTGCATCCCCCCCATCCTCCACAACACTCCCTGCCCCTACGCCCACAACACAGAACACCCAAGAGCACAGCACTCCACTTTTCTTGCAAATAAAAATAGACCTGTTGTTCATGAAACCACCAAACTTTGAATTCTTCTTCTTATTATATTATTTACAACAAACATAAATATTATATATATTATAATGATAAGCAAAAAAAAAGGGGAAGAGAAGGAAGGGGAGAACTATTTACATGCGGGGGGCAGGTATCATAACATCATAACAGGGGTCTAATACAAACTATATACAAAACACAAGTAAAAGGGGATATGTACAAAGGCAGGGGGCCATGTCCTGGGCCCCACACCCCCTAATGTCCAGCGCTGGGGGTGGGCGGCCACGACCCGTGCCTTGGCCTCAGCCCTGGCCGGGGCTGGCTGGGGGCCAGGCGGACCGGCAGATATGGCTGGCAGGTGTCAGCAGGCCCCAGGTCCCCCTTGGTGGATGGTCCCTTGGTGGCAGATGGTGGTGGGACGGCGGGTGGAGCAGCGGGTGGAGTAGGCAGGGCGGGTGGAGCAGGCAGAGCGGCGGCCGGTGCGGCATGGGGGGCCAGGTAGTCCGTGATGCGCTCAAATGTGCACATAAAGGCCCCCCATGCCTCCTGGCACCAGGCCACCGCCAGCTCCTGCAGATGGAGGCACTGCTCCTCCACCCACAGGCGCTGCTCTGAGACCTCCAGCTGCTGCTGGGGGATCGCCAGCAGCTGGGGGTCTGTCGCCATCCTCGGATGGTGCTGAGTCCACCGTCGTCCCCGCCCTGGGGCTGGTCGGTGCTCCACCAAGGGGCTGGCCTGGGGTGATGGCCCCGGTGGGCTCTTCGGGACCACTGACACCTCGCCGGTGCTCTCCGGTCCCTCCGATGGTGCAGCTGCAGAACACGGGGGGGAAGAAGAGTGGAGACAGCCTTTAGTGTGGGCACCGAGCCATGGCCCTTGTCCCCCCCACCCTTGTGTTGCTGGTTCCCCATCCCTGGGAGATGCTGCTGCCGCTGATGGGTGTCCCACCCTCCTGCCCCCGGGGGACCCTAGGTTCCGCTCCCCCCATCCCCAGGGATGGGGCATGGCACTGTCGTGCTGGGGGAGCAGGGGCTGATGCACTCTTCTGAGGGACATGCCACTGCTGTCCTTGGGGCCATGGTCATCTGGGCATGTGGAGGGCCCTGGTCATGTCTGTTTCCCCCAACCCTCAACCCCGGGGGTGTTCCCCTGGGCGGGGTACATACCTGACGGTCTGCTCCCACGGTCGGGGGACACCTGGTGAGTGGACGCCCTGCTGGAGCTCTGGGATGGCAGGACGATCCGGAGCCCCCCCCATCGCTGGAGGAGGATCCCCCCTCCTCCTCTTCCTCCGGTGTCTCAGGGGTGGGCTCCTGGGGGGGGCCCTGGGGTGCGGGGCTTGCCTCCAGGGCAGACTCTGCCTCTGAAGCCTGCTGGGGTCGTCAGCCAATGTGTCAAGAGTGGTCAGAGGGGAGGAGGTGTGCCAGGGGCCCAGGATGGCCCTGAGCTCCCTGTAAAAGAGGCAAGTGACGGGGGCAGCCCCAGATCGGCTGGCCGCATCCCGAGCCCGGGAGTAACCCTGCTGCAGCTCCTTAACCTTACTCCTGATGTGGTCAGGAGTGCGGGCAGGGTGACCCTGGGTGGCTAGGCCCTCAGCCAGCCGAGCGAACTCATCTGCATGCCGCCTCTTGCTCTGCATTACCTGGAGCACCTCCTCCTCGCTCCAGAGCCCCAACAGGTCCCGAAGCTCGGCCTCCATCCAGGAGGGGCCCTGCTGCCTCTTCTCCAGCTGGCTGCCAGCCTGGGAGCCCTGGCTCCCCTTGGGGGGGTTGCCCTGGGGGCGCTTGGGGGGCTGGCTGGCTGCCATCACTGCGGGGGGGAGTGTCTCTGGGCTGCTGTGAGACGTGCAGGCTGGCTGCGTGGCTGTGCTGCTGCCTGCACGCTCTCTCAGCTTCCTGCACAGGAAGGCAGGGGGTGGGGACCTTTAAGGGGCCGCTGCACATGGTGACCATCGAGCTCAGGGGCTGCAGAGAGCATCTGTCAACCCCTCAGCTGATGGCCGCCATGGTGGACCCCGCTATTTCGATGTTGTGGAACGCGCATCAGCTACACGTGCCCTACTTCGACGTTCAACGTCAAAGTAGGGCACTATTCCCATCTCCTCATGGGGATAGCGACTTCAACGTCTCGCCGCCTTACGTCGATGTGAACTTCGAAATAGCGCCTGCCATGTGTAGTTGTGGTGGGCGCTATTTCGAAGTTGGCACGGCTACTTCGAAGTAGCCGGCATGTGTAGATGCGGCTAATGCCTCCCAGCTTGGTATCAAGTGTATAGCTCATAAGCACACTCCCTTTGCCATTATCTGAACTGTTGACCCCCTAGGAACCCTACTTGTTATGCCCTTCCAGCAAGACTGTGGAGCATTAACAACTTTGGCTTTCTAGCCAGCTATGCAACCACCTTTACAGTAGCTCCAGTTAGGTTGTATCTCTCTGGTTGGTTGGTAAGATCATGAGAGGTCAAATCAAATACTTCAATAAAATTTAGGTATCTCATGTCTACTGCCTACCCTTCATCCACAAGTGTGTTTTTGTATCAAAGAAAGCTATCCAGTAGATTTGCCATGACTTGTTCTTCACAAATGGATGCTGGCTGTTACCGATCATTTATTATGTTCCAGATGAACTCCTTAATTTGCTCCATTGTTTTTCCTGGCACAGAAGTTAAGTTGACTGGTCTGTAGTTTCCTGGGTTATTTCCCCTTTTTTATAGATGGGCACCACATTTGCCCTTTTTCGGTCTTCTGGAATCTCTCCTATCTTCCATGACTTTTCAAAGATACCTCCTCTTTCAGCTCCTAGAGTGTTCTAGCATGCAATTAATCAGTCTCTGACCATCTGAAAACATCTAACTTTTCTAAGTAACTTCTAATATTTTCCCCTATTAAACATTTAAGCTGACCCCATTTCCACTAGCATTCACTGGATAAGATGTCCAATCACCACTCCCTTTCTTGGGGGGGGGGAACGGAAACAAATAACTTGAAAAAGGCAGTCGTGTTGTTTCTCCCTTTTTATTGACCAATGGGCCTACCCTATCCTTGTTTTTTCTCTTGCTTCTAATATATTCTTGTTTATCCTTTTAGTCTCTAGCTAGATGGAGTTTCTTTTGTGCCTTCACATTTCTAGTTGTGTGTGTTTTGCTGATATTCATGGGGGGACTTCAATCACCCTGATGTGTTGGGAGTCCAATACAGCAGCACACAGACAATCCCAGGAAGTTTTTGGAAAATGTTGGGATAGCTTTCTGCCATGAGGGCAGGGCAACAGACTCAATGACCTCTCAAGGTCCCTTCCAGTTCTGAGATCATATATACCTGCCACTCACAAACTGGAAGGAACTACTAGGAGACGTAGAAGTGGGTGGAAACATCAGATGGTAGATGTCAGGCTCCTGACAAAAGGAAGAAAGGTGAGCAGTAAAATACATACCTTGGATTTCAGAAGCACAGACTGACCCCCTCAGAGCTGATGGGCAGGGTCCCCTGGAAAGCTAATATGAAAGGGTAAAGGAGTCCAGGAGAACTGGCAGCATTTTAAAGAAGCTTTATTGAAGGCACAGGAACAAAACATCCTGATGTGCAGTCAGAAAAGCAAATATGGTAGGCAACCAGCATGGCTTATCAGGCAAGCCCTTGGCAAGCTTAAACTCAAAGAATGCATATAAGAAGCAGAAATTTGGACAGATGACTAAGGAGCCCTAAATGTGTTTCCTGAGAATGCAGGGGAGTAATCAGAAAAGTGAAAGCACAAATGGAATTTTAGCTAGCAAGGAATGTGAAGGGCAATGAGCAGTTTCTACAGATATGTTAACAATAAGAGGGTGATCACGGGAGGTGTGGAGCCCTTACTGGGTGAGGGAGGTAACCTTGTGACAGATGTAGGAAAAGCTGAAGCACTCAATGCTTTTCTTCTGTCTGTCTTCATGGACAAGGTGAGCGCCCAGACTACAGAACTAGACAGCCCTATGGGAAGGAGGTGTGCAACCCTCAGTGGACAAAGAACATTCAATATTCAGAAAAGCTAGAGATACACAAATCATGGGTCTAGATTTAAAGCATCCAAGTGTATGGAGGGAATTGTCTAAAGGCTCTGCAATGACATTTGCCATTATCTTTGAAAACTCATGGAGATCAGGAGAGGTCCCAGATGACTGGAAAAAGGCAAATAATACCCATTGCTTAAAGCAAAGAAGGACAATCCAGGGAACTCTATACTGGTCAGCATTACCTCAGTTCCCAGAAAAATCATGGAGAGGATTCTCATGGAATCCATTCTGAAGCACATCAAAGAAGGCAAGTGATCAGGAATAGTCAACATGGATTCACCAAAGACAAGTCATGCCTGACCAACCTGATTAGCCTCTGATGAGGTAACTGCCTCTGTGGATGTGGGGAAGTCAATGGATGCAATATACCTTGACCTTAGCAAATCTTTTAATAGTCTCTCACCATATTCCTGCTGCAAGTTAAGGAAGCATGGATTGTACAAATCTACTATAAGGTAGATGGGCGTGCTCATCTAGCCAGCTGTCTAACAGCTAGCAATCTGTCTGTCTGGTTGTTGGTCAGTCAAGTGGAGTACCCCAAGAATCAGTTCCAGGGCTGGTATCTTTCATCTTTAATGACCTAGATGAGGGAAGTAATTGTACCCTCAGCAAACTTGCAGATGACACTAAGCTAGGGGACAGGTAGATACAATGAAAGGTAGAGAGGGTTCAGAGTCACCTAGATAAATTGGAGGATTGGGTAAAATAAAGCTGAGGTTCAACAAGCAAAAGTGCAGAATCCTGAACTTGGCATGGAAGAATCCCAAGCACTGTTACAGGTTGGGGCCTGACAGGCTAAGTAGCAGTGCAGCAGGGAAGACCTGGGGATTACAGTGGATGAGAGGCTGGATATGAGTCCAGCAGATCTAGAGAAGTTATTCCCCTCTACTTCACACTAGTGAGGCCACATCTGGAGTATTGTGTCCAGTTCTGGGCACCTTGTATGGAAAAGATGTGGAAGCATTGGAGAGGGTTCAGAGGTGGGCAACTGAAACAATTGCTCCAATCCCTCAGCAAAGACAAAGATCTAAAAGACCCTTACCAAGCTTTCCTGAAACTACAATGCCCACCTAAGGAAGTGAAGAAACAGACTGACAGAGCCAGACACATACCCAGAAGCCACCTGCTACAAAGACAGGCCCAACAAGGAAAACAAGAGAACACCACTGGCCATCACATATAGCCTCCAGTGCATCATCAGTGGCCTACAGACCTTGGGAGGCAGGCCTGTCCTCACCTACAGGCAGCCTGCCAACCTGAAACAAATTCTCACCAGCAACTATAGACCACAACACTAAAACTGGATCCATTCCCTGCAACAAACCTCACTGCCAACATATCTACACTAGCAATATCATCAACCACACCATCAGGGGCTCTTTCATTTGCACATCTAATATAACATATACCATCACATGCCAGCAATGCCCCACTGCACTGTACATTGGCCAAACTGGACAGTCTCTACATAAAAGGATAAATGGCCATAAATCAGACATCAGGAATAACATACAAAAACCTGTAAGAGAACACTTC